>NC_142288.1:21344862-21666016 GCF_965620075.1 Prunus avium
GAGTCTTTAGGTGTTTAATTATTTGATTTCGTGGCTGAGAAAGTGCCTAGTGTCATCCTATTATATAGGAGTTGTGGTTTAGTGCTAGATGAAGTGTTCTGATGTAAAGCCTATTTATAGGCTCTTTTCTTTATCAATTACACACAGAGCTTTATCATTTCAATACGTCTCTTTTGTTTTTCCTTATTCGTTGTATCAACCAGGCGGTGGAAAGCAGCTTAACAACGGCGAATCTTGGCCTATAGATGTGAGCCCCGGAACTACTGGGGCCCGCATTTGGGCACGAACGGGATGCAGCTTCGATGGAGCTGGACGTGGCAGCTGCCAAACAGGTGATTGTGGAGGTGTCCTCCAATGCCAAGGCTATGGCCAACCCCCAAACACCCTAGCAGAATATGCACTTAACCAATATAACAACTTAGATTTTTTTGATATTTCTCTGGTTGATGGGTTCAATGTCCCAATGGACTTTAGTCCCACGGACAATGGATGCACTAGGGGGATACAATGCACGGCTGATATTAATGGGCAGTGTCCTAACGAATTGAAGGCTCAAGGAGGCTGCAACAACCCTTGCACTGTGTTTAAAACCGATCAATATTGCTGCAATTCTGGGAGCTGTGGCCCTACAGACTTCTCTAAGTTTTTCAAGGATCGGTGCCCGGATGCTTATAGTTACCCCAAGGATGACCAAACCAGCACATTTACATGCCCTACTGGGACTAACTATAGGGTTGTGTTCTGCCCATGAAGGAGGTGTTCACTTTGCTCTGCTATAGAAGACATAAATCTGCTGGCAATAGCTAGTTGATAATATCGCTTGTATGTTTGTGATGCAATAATTTAAGGCTTGAGGGCTTTGTCACTGCATGTACATGTGTTAGTGTACATGCTTTGTGTAACACAATATTAATAATATTAATGTACTCATCCAAGGTACTATTATAAATGATTCGCTCACGAGTTTTAATTCAAGTGGCATGAGATAGATAGCATGACGATAGAAGTAAGTTCAAACTCTATTGTTCTAAAAGAAAATAGATTTTGGGGAATGACATTTTTCACACTTGCCCTTGATGATAAGAGTGTACATTAATTTGGTGGTCATTCTTTAATTTGGGGACCTCCCATTCTCGCCTCCAACAACAAATTTGGTACATATTAGAAAGAGAAGAATTTGAACTCAATAGAGCCATAATATCACATGAATGGTTTATTAACTTTGTTTTTTTATCAAGTCTCCCGCACTTGTATAAGGGTGTGTGTAATATAAAAAATCAATGCATTTCAAAGCCTTAATTACACTGCACCTGCTATGACCCTATTGAGGATGATTAACGATCCCCGCCAACTTAGCTAATAAAATCATGTGGAATGGTAATTTGGCTAATGAAGGCGGTGATTGCATATGTAGCCTTGGATTCTTGGGCTAGAAAAAGCTGAGCAGCCTGAGTGAATACCGCAAAGACCCACTCCTTGTTTAGAGAAATTGAAAACTCATACTCAATGGCTGCTTTTTCTTCTTCTTCTTCTTCTTCTTCTTTTTGTATTTTTTTTTTCCCGATCCGGGTATTCGTCAGTGGCCATTTGAGATTTGACTGCTGGGTTGGGTTTTTAATTGGGCCAGGAACATTGAAAGTATATTATAATGGCAAGCCAATCTCGTTATTACACATTAAGGACCAACACAAGTATATATAGACAGACAAGTCAAGACGGATCGCTTTTCTAAATTGATGTTTTTTGTGCATCTTTGAATTCAAAATAGGAAAGACCATGCATGTTTTTTGGGGGTGAGTTTCCTAAGAGCATCTTCAATAGAGTCTCCAAATTTTAGCCAAATTCTAATTAAAATAGCTAGAAAGCTATTATAGCAAATCACTTAAAATGTGTTTCATCCAGCAATATTCTCTATTATGGCTAATCTGAAATATTTTAGTATTATTTTCTCTTTCTCTTTCTCCCTCTTTCTCTTGCAAATCAAATATATTAAAAAGAAAGGCTAAATTACTCAAATGGTCCTCAAACTTATACCAAATTTATATTTTGGTCCCTCAATTAAATTATTCGTTCAAATGGTCCATCAACTCTATATTATTTGCTCCATTGATCCCACCGTCTAATTTTTTGTTAGATTTAACCAAATTTTAGGGTAAATATGACTTTTCATAATTAACAAATAAAAATAGGGTTAAAATAAATACAAAATTAGAAAAAAAAAAATTGAAGAAAAGGAGGAAGAACAGAAGAAGAAACCCACGTCAGATTGGGAGGAGGAGGTGGAGGAGGAGGAGGAAGAAGAAGAAGAAGAAGAGTTGATGGAAGAAATGACCAATTTGCCCTCATATTTAATGGAAATATTTACATAATGTAACGGTAGAACCAATGAAGCGAATAATATAGAGTTGATGGACCATTTGAACGAATAATTTAATTGAGGGACCAAAATGTAAATCTGGTATAAGTTTGAGGACTATTTGAGTAATTTACCCAAAAAGAAAAGTTGAAACCCAACCCCACCAACCTCCCAAATGTCTCTATCTCTCTCCCCCTTTTTCTCTCTCCTCCTAGCCAAATTCTCTCTCCTCCTTGCTAGATGTAGAGAGCCAAAAGTTGGTTCTCCAAAATAGAGAGTCAAGTAGGGAGTCTGCTGGAAGTAGGATTTTCTTGCTTTTTAGCCAAAGTAGCTAAGGATGAGAGTCTGCTGGAGATACTCTAACACACTACATTGCAGTTTTTATTTAATTATAATTGATTAAATTGTTTTATAATTGGATATTAGTATGATTTTTGAAGTTAAAGAAAATTATACAATTGTGTCTTCAATGGATATGTCTTTTTGACTTTGTTTAGTTGCTTTTTTTCATGATGGCTTTGCTTTTTGTTTTTGTTTTTGTTAGTATATGGTTGCAACTTAATCAGAAATTGCATCGCAGTTTCTGATTGTTTAAGTTGAATTATTTAAGTCCCAATGATGATTTGATTTTAAGAAGAAGTCTATCTTATTTTGAAGCTATATGTTCTTTTGACTTAATTTTAGTAACTTTGATCACGGCTTTTCACTTTTTGTTGCTTTACAATTTTGTTGAGTTAGTTTTTGTTTGGTCAGTTTTGGTTACAAAATGAATTACAAAATGGATTGTAGTTTCTATTTTAAATAGTGATTTTTTTTTTTTTACAATAACTAAGAAAAAGAAAAAAAAAATTGAACCCCTGCTGGGCCACCACCTTCTCTCCTCTGTAGTGGCCGTGTTTATTTATGATCTTATGGATGCCAGTAATTGACTTTTTATGTGATTGAGTTGTGGAGATATTAGTTTTCATTGAGTTATGGACTTTTTATGTGAGTGCCTATGTTGCCACTAGAACTCTTCTAAGTTTGCAAGTACTGATTGTTGATCTGGATTAATTTTGTGTTTTGCTTACTTATCCATAGGCATATGACTAGTTGTTTAAAAGTCATATTGTCTCCAGGATTATTTGATTATTGTTGTTGTCAATCTGTCTAAATAAGCTTTATATTTACCCCTTCCACCTAAGTACCAATTTCAATTGTTCTTTCTTTAGGAGCTATTATTGGCCATTCGAAAAAGTCATCATTTGCAATCTCTCTTATAAATGTAAAAGGAAAATTTACACCTAGAAGATTGTACATTGAAGTTGTTTTTTTTTTCCTAATCAATGGGTGACGCAGCATGACCACTGGCGGATCCACAGAGGCGCAAGGAGGTGCAGCTGCACCTCCCCTCGCCGGAAACTTCCTTGGGGATGCTGGAATTTGCCCATTTGCTAGTGCCCACCAATTGTTCGATTAAATGCCTCAAAGATGTTGTATTGTTTGCTGCTGTGTGAGACCCTGAATATTTACCTTATATTGTTGGGCTCGATCTCACGAGCATGTAGGAGAAAACGGTTCATCAATCGAAGCTACACAACCAAAGTTATGAATTTTCGAAGTTTTTCTTGAATATTTGAAGTCAAGTTGCAAAGGCACAGTTTAAGGAAGAAGAAGACTCCGCGTCGGCGCTTCTGATTTTGATTCTTTTTTAAATGGCCCAATAGCAAGCCAACACATGTCTATTTCTAATTGGCTTAGCTAAAAAAATTCATTAAAAACTCATACATGTGCCAAAAAATTCACCGAAAATTACCCCAAACTTTTAATCACGTGTACTTTTATTTCATGACCTCCAATTTACATGTGCTTTTGGTTAGATTAATTGGTAAATTTTGGTTAGATTAATTGGTATTGAATTTCGTTAGATTAATTATGTAATTGACATCGATTTTGTTCATATTTGATATGAATTTTAGTAAACTAACTGTGTCAATGACAAGAATTTTGTTCATATTAATTGATATCCATATAGACTATAATCCATTAGTTGTAGACGTAAAACTCTTATTTGTTTTAATTATGAGTGACATTAGGATTTTGCACCTCTCCTGAAAAATTCCTAGATCCGCCACTGCGCGTGACAATTGATTGGATAAATCTTAGCCTAAAACATGTAACTCTAGAATATACCAGGAAGATATGAGGAAACCTCAAAGTTTATTGATAAAATTAGAATAACAAAACATAACCCTAACCACGGGTAAAGTATGCTTAAATACTTCCAGAAAACATAGGAATAACAAAGGAATTAAAATAGGAAAATAACAAAGTTTTCAAAAACTTTAAAAACTTTAAAAACTTTAAAACTAAATTTCGAGCTACTAAAAACGATCTCGGATGCCCGAAAAAGCCCATACATCATGACAAAGAAATGTGTTTTACTCGTGACGTCGTTCCCTTCAAATCAACAGGTCATGGATCCGATTTTGAGCTCTGAGCCCAAATCTGCAGTTTACCCGATTTGCCTTTGCAAGCGCGTCGCTCCAACTCTTCTTCGATTGTTTCGGCCATCTGTTCTACATCAATGGGGGTTGGGGGGTTTCAAACTTGGGATCTCTTCCAACATTGGGAAGAGAAGTACCACTAAACCAAAAGCTAGTTGATATTACTTTTTTAAAATACCAATAACATTTATTGTTTTCTTTTTTTACTATAAATTTGACATACACTTCTCACTTACATAAATATTGAAAATTATACACACCATTTATCTCCATAACTATAAAGTTTAAAGGTTATGCTGGACTTCTTTTTTAGTACAGTCGATTTGGGGAAAGGGGATTTATACGAATATTGATTGGGTACCTGGGAGTTTCGAACCTCTGTCCACATGAGTGAAGATGGAAGAATTCATCCAACCGAGCTATACCCACTAGCACATTATGTTAGACTGGTTTGCACAAAAAGCTCGCAAACAAGTGGACCATCACCCTCTAGTGAGCAAATAATTCCACTTCAATAATCAATGAAAAGGCGGCCTTTTTTTAAAGATGAATTAAATCAAGACATACTAATTTAAGTGTGCATCAAATTTCAGGCCTCACAATTTCAATGGCAATGCATCCTGCTCATACCCCGGTAAACAAGGCCTGGTTATCCACCAGCCATGCACTTTGACCTAGTTTTCGTACCTACGATCCTTGCTTTGCCCGAAACCATAGTTGAAGAAGATATATAACCATTAATCTCTGGCATATTATAGCTCGCCAGAAGGAAAGAGATCCAGAAGTAACTCAAATCCTTCTTGGTCTCTTTCTCTCTGGACATTTTATACCTTCAGTTGTTCGTCTCTTGGGATCTCTACCTTTCATAGACAAAATGCCTCGCGGAACTCTTGAAGTTAACCTTGTCAATGCCAAGGGTCTTAAAAACACAGAGATTTTTGGTAAATTTCTCATTCGCTCTCAATTTTTTTCCCATGTTGGCTGTGTAAATTTTCATGGTAGCTGATAATTAGTTTTCGATCAGACTGTCTCTTGGGTTTACTAATTTTGATGCATCAAATATTCTTCTTCGTGAGAAATTATTATATGTGACAGTAACATTACGTATTATGAGAATATCCTATAATCTTAAAGGTTCAAATTTTTTATTATTCTTTCGACCCTTTTGCTGAAACCATTTGATTTACACTACTTTGTGAAGCTATACCCATGAAATATCTATAATATTTTTTTGGGGGGGAAAGAAAGAATATAATGAAATTTTATTTGTTTGATATTAAAATGCATATAGGTAAAATGGACCCTTATGTCGTCATCACCTGCAAAAAACAGCAGAAAAAGAGCACGGTGGCAACAGGTCAGTTTTCTAGTTCGCCTATATTCTTAATATCTGACTGAAAAAAAAAGTTATATTGTTAAATAGTGCACTCAATCTCCTTCATTAATTTCTTTTTAGCGAATTTACATAAGAGCCCAAATTAATATTGAAAATATATAATTTAATTTTTGTGCAGCAATGGGGTCCAATCCAGAATGGAATGAGAGCTTTGTGTTCGGCGTCTCTGATGATGTCAATGAACTCCATGTGATGATAATGGACAAGGACACTGGGAGCAAGGATGACTTTGTGGGAGAATTAACGTAAGTTGAAGCCCCAATCTGCGAAATATTTTCCAGTCAATTAACAAGTTTTGTTAATTTGTCTCATATTATAAATATATTTTGACAAAACTATTTTCTGGTTTGATCATCATTTGCAGTATTCCACTGAAAACTCTCTTTGTGGAAAAGAGGCTACCACCAATGAAGTACAGTGTCCTAAGGAACAAAAAGTACCATGGGGAGATTAAACTTGGCCTCACCTTCACTCCTGCGGTAATTTTTCCTTTTCTTTTACATTAATTACTTTCATTGTTATATTTATGGCACATTTAAACCCGATTCATAATGGAGCAGAGTGGTACTACAAAATGTTATAAAGATTTGGAATTTCCGAAATGAGACTTACATTCTATAACTCAATAAATTGTGCATTGTTCTTAGGTACACAATGATCGGGATTTGGACTTCGTAGGCGGATGGAAGGAGTCCTCCAGCAGCTATGGTTGATGGAACGAGTCGACTTGCTAGGAGTTCTATGTACTTTAAATGCCTTGGCTTAGGAGATTTAAGGGTTCCATTGCTAATAATATGTGATTTCCCATTAAGAAAAAAGACAGTATATATTCCATTTTTGAGAAGTTCTTTTTGGCTCTTGTGAGGTTGAGCATTGTTATTTCATAGAAGAAAGATATCGACAGACGTACAGTTGGTCCAATGAAGCCTTCCAATTTGTATAAATTGAAACGTATAATCATAAAGGCAAAATAACTAGTTCTTATTTAATTCTTTGTTAAATGAAGCTGCTAAGAAACATTTGATTAATTTCCTATTAAAAAAAAATTTTGATTTTTTTTTGGGGTTTTATCAATTCAAAACGTACGGTTAGTTTGTAAAAAAATGTTAACCAACTTTTACAATTCAATATATATATATGAGATTGACCTAAAATAGAATTCAATGTCAATTGCATTGGTTGATTGGATTTTAATGAAATATATAAATAATGAAACATAAAAATAAGATTAAAAAAAAATCGTCAACGAATCAAACATAAAATAATCTTACGTGGCCCCAAAATTATTCTAGCTCTAGGAGGATTGTAAGAGCAACTCCACCGGTTGACAACTGCCCTGGCAAGACAAGGCCCGAGTCCAAAAAGCAGCTTCCAGCGGGCTTGTGAAGTCCGGGCAGGCCATGGGTCCCACGAGACTAGGGCAGCCTGCAGGCGAAACCAGCCCGAAGGTTCTTGATGTTAGCATTGATGCCAGCCTAACATCAGCGCAATAATTCAAATTTTTTCTGCCACGTGGCGCCTTTTGGTGCACCGATGCTTTTTTTTTTTTTCATATCCAACGACTAGGCTTTTTTGGGAAAAACAATTGTGAAAAAAATTCGAAATTTTTTTTAAAATTCACCCAAAAATTCTGAACTTTTTTTCTATAAATACCTACCATTCTTCTCCACTTTCAACACAAAATCCTCATATAATTTCTTCTCCTTCTATTATTTTTCATTTTCTACACAAAATTTTCAACACATTCCATACATCAAACAAAATATAATTAAAAGAAAAAACCACAACCAAAGCATAATTAAAAATAAAATAAAAACCACAACCAAAGTATAACTAAAAATAAAACATAAACAACACATAAATAAAAATATTCTCCAAGTTAATTGGTTAGGTTTAAAATTTTAAAATAAAATATAAAAAAACCAAAAGTGAATAGTATTTGCCCTTGCCATGGCAATGGGTGGAAACACACATTGCTTTTTGCAAGGGCAGCTACTATTCATGTGAATAGTGTCTACCCTCTAGCTCCCCCTTGCCCTTTGCCATGGCAAATGGGTGGAATTGCCCTAAGATATCCTTAGGCTTAGCTTAGAGACCTTAAAATATTAAAATATTAATGGAGCCTAGGTGTACTCTAACCCCATATGCACTGCGGATTCATATAATTTTTTTACTCACAAACATAATTGATGCAATCCAAATAGAAAAGGAAAGCACCCAATAAAATGCAATCCAAATGGAAACTTGATAATTGCATCAAAACATCACTATTTAGCTTAGGCTTATTATCACAAAACGTCCCTGACGTTTGTGAAACTATCACATTGCATCCTTAAAGTTTTTTTCTATCACTGATGGTCCTTAACGTTAATATAGGTGCTCTCAAATAGTCATTCTGTTAAAAAAAACTGTTAAATTCAGGGATATAATCGTCAAATCAATCCAAAATTATAAAATATATATATAAGTTTCTCTCTCCCCTCTTTCTTTTCTGTTTTCTTTCCTTCTCTCTTCTCTGTCTCTGTCTCTGTCTCTGTTTCTTTTTCTCTTCTTTCTTCCTCTCCCCGAGTTCAGTCATCTATCTCCTTTTTCTTTTCTTTTTTTTCCTTCCCTTCTCTTAATCAATAAAACGAACCTGCATATTAACTTTCAAGACATCAAGAGGCGTGATTGCAAGATGGGTAGTGCCAGCACTGAGCATTTCACCAACAGTGCAGAGCCCATAATATGCAGGTGAAAATTCTTCACACAGCCTCCCTTCAACCCTTCTCATGATCTTTCCTTGTTCCCAAACTCTCTCACTTCCAATCTCAAATTATCACATTCCTACAAGCTCCAGGGCCAAGTGGACCAAAACCCATTTCATAGATTCTTCGGTTGGAGCTGGGTCAAATAGCGAGAGAGAAAGAGAGAGAGAAAGAGAGAGAGAAAGAAGAAAAAAAGAAAGACAGAGAGAGAGAGAGAAGAGTGAACTCGGTGAGAGTAAGAAGAAGAAGAAAAGAAAGAGAGAAAAAAGAAGAAGAAAGAAAGAGAGAAGGGAATGAAATAAAAAAGAAAGAGGAGAGAGAAGCCTGCACTCGGGGAGAGGAAGAAAAAAGAAAAAAAGAAAGGAAGAGAGAGAGAGAAAAGAGAAGGAAAGGCAACAAAAAAGAAAGAGGGGAGAGAGAAACTTATATATATATATATATATTATAATTTTGGATTGATTTGACGATTATATCCCTAGACTTAACATTTTTTTTAACAGAAGGACTATTTGAGAGCACTTATATTAACGTTAGGGACCATGAGTGATACAAAAAAACTTTAAGGATGCAATGTGATAATTTCGCAAACGTCATGGACGCTTTGTGATAATAAGCCTTTAGCTTAAATGATAAGAAAGGTCGATCGGGGAAATGGGTTGGATTAGGCTAGGTTGCTTAAACATAATGTAAACATAAAAAAATCATCACTTAAATATTACTCCAATAAATAAATAAATAAATTTATTGAGTAATTGTATATTTGGGTCATGGGTTTGATATATTGTTCGGTTTTTATTTTGTGTGTTAATAAATAAAAAACTTAATAATTGTTTTAGCCAAAATTAACATATATAATAAATGAGGTAACATTAATTTGGGAGACTGAACAATTTAAGTGCCCGAGACAATCGCCTCATTGGGACTTAGGACAAGCTTTGATTCGGAAATTACATGACATGTCGATATTGTATTAGAAATTCACTCAAATTATAACTACGTTATGTATGTTGAATTTTGTTTCAATGATTGTACATGTCGCATGACATAATTTGAATAAATTCCTAACATCGGATATATTTGCCACCAATGTACGTATTATAGGATCACGTTGGATTTGTGGTACGTGGAATTGATGTGAACCAAGTTTGCAGGATCGAGGGTTCTATCTTATAACCAATGTGAATTCATGTGATGTTTGCATACATTCAACTAACTCAAATCAAATTATTGATTTCTTCTTAACACCCTATATTCTCATAGCTTCACTCATCCATGATTAATTTGCCCTAAATCTCCATGTAATTAAGCATGCACCTATGGCCTAGAACCGATTGACGCAGGCGCAGCGTGTGTATGCAGTTCCTTGTCATATATCCATGAATTTCGACTTCTTCCCTTTTTTCTTTTTCTTTTTTGTTGGTTACATCTACTTGCCAAACCTTTTTTTTCGACCATCCCCTCAGGACTAGCTCCAGAGGCTTACTTTGACTGGGCTTTCACGGCTACAAATGAACGCATGCTCTTTGTCCAATAATCCTGTGTTTATTTCGGGTTCTTCAGCCCTCATCCGTAGTTATTTCCAGTTATATAATTCATTAAAGAGACAGATCCAAGAAAAAAAGGGTCATAACTTGATTACACTCCCAAAACCTTCTTGCTCATATTCATCAAGACATCACACTCATATTTTTCCCTCGAGATTAATTTGTACCTTCTTTTCTGAAAATGGCGCCTCGAGGAACCCTTGAAGTTACACTTGTTGGTGCTAAGGATCTTAAAAACATGGATTCAATGGGTAATTAAGCATGCATGCAGTTCATGGCTTTTTCATGCATGATGATCGGTTTGCGATGATCTTATGAATTAGAATATGTTTCTGACAACATTTAATATGAATACATGTAGGTATGATGGATCCTTATGTCGTATTCACCTACAAAGACCAGGAGAAAAAGAGCCAGGTGGCAAACGGTCGGGTTTCTAGTCTCCCTGAATTTTTAGTATGATGTTTAGTATGATGTTGGGATACTACACAGTGTGGTTGAATGATCTGAATCATCTAGCTTTTAATCCTCATTTAGGAACCATATACATGCAAATCAATGCAGTCGAAATCCGATCATTTGATTATATCATCATGATCATTTCATTGTTTGATACGAAACATTGTGTCTGTCTACTTATTGTGTTATAGTTAGATGACAAAAAAAAATAGTTCTTATTTTGTTGACTTTTTTTTGTTAATATTATCATTGAATGAGTTCTGATTAAAGATAAATGGTTCAAGTCATCGGATCACATTGATGGTTTTTCTCCTACCGAGAAAAACTTTTCGAGAATAGTTAAAAGGAATCCCTCATTAGAACAAGATTGAATATAACATATACATATATTTTACGGGGACATGAGAACAAAATGATTTTGAATTTTTTTATATAAAAAAGTATATTATGATGAATCGTTAATTCACTTGTATTACATACCAAGTGAAATTAATATTAAGAAAAAAAAAGTGTTTGTGCAGGTCAAGGGTCTGTACCAGATTGGAATGAAACTTTTCTTTTTACAATTGCTGATGCTGAAGATGAACTCAGATTGAAGATATATGACGAAGACTCTGGTAGCTCTGATGATTATGTGGGTGAATTAACGTAAGCACTTGTAGCTCCCTCTTATGAAGAAAAAAATAAATTTCAAGCTTTCAATACTAACATAATCTTGTGAATTAATTTTTATACTAAAATAAATAAGAATTAGCCCTCATTAAGAGAATAGCACATGACATGAAGGTTTTTATACATCCGATTATATAATATAATAGCATAGGATTTTCTCTTCAATTTCCTACATGTTTTTGTGTATTTAAATTTTTTTTACTGTGAAATGAGATTTTCTTTTTGGGTTTTTTTTTCCACTCTTAATAGTTTTCTTGAAAAAATTTACTAACAATGTTCATGCAGAATTCCACTGGATGGAATAGTTACCGACACCGGGTGCGAAGGGAGAATGCCACCAACGCCATACGAGGTTATGAGGAACGACAAAATCAGAGGAGAAATTACCATTGGCCTCTTTTTCAATCCTGAGGTATTTTTTCTTTCTCGTCCACTTAATTGATATATATATATATATAGTTAATCGTTAATCGGTTAATAAGTTAATCAGTCCCGATCTCTTGGTAAGTTAATACGGTTAGCCCTCCTGTATTATATACATGTATAACGAAATTAAGACTATAAGGACATGTTTACTTACCAGAAATGGGGCATTATTAACGGAAATAAATTATCATATTCATGCAAGGCAATTGTACCATGTAAAAAGCTGCTTTAATCTGCTTCAAAATTTACGATAATATTTTAAAGTAGTAATTAACCATGCCTTTTTTTTTCGAATATATATATATATTTTTCAAATATAATGTATGTATCGTCTGTTTTTCTCAGCCTGGCAGTGGAGATCATCACGACTGTGATGAAGAAGACGAGTGAAATGGTGGAAGGAAAGAGTCCACATGCGACTGATTGTCTGAAGAATAATAGTTTTGCTCGATACCAGTACCATATATGATTTTTTTTTTTTTTTTCTGTTTTCCTTTTGTTGTTCTTGAAGAATAATACCAACTTGGGGATATCAGTGTTCCATTGGTAATACATTGATAATAAACTTTCATTTGTTTTTTACCAATAATTTTCTTTCTGATAAGCACAAAAATGGGGGCCTAAATCCATTTAAATGATCAGAAACTCAACTGGGAATTTTCATTAGCAGCACTTTGATGCATTTTATCTATCGGTAAGAACTACAACAGTTTTGACTTCCAAAGACTCCCTTGAGAGTTTAAATATTTCTCTTGGCCAGTCAATACATACGAAAAAAGGTAAAGGCAAATATCCACTAACAAAATAAATGTTATATTCAGATGGAATTCTTTGCTACAACACAGGAGACATGCAGCTACAAGGTTTCAAAATGTATAACTTGCTGTAACCTGTGTACCATTACAGATAGGAATTACCTTTCTTCTAGGACTTTACCTTTCCATGATAATCCTTACTGCCTCCTAAGCAAGGCTTCTGCGAATCAACCCCGCCGCAATTCGACAAGCTCACATTTCCTGCAGGTAGGAATGGAGAATTCATCGATAACTGTTGGCCTGAACCGGCCCCACTGCAATTTGACAAGCTTACATTTCCTGCAGGCAGGAATGAAGGATTCATGGATGACTGATGGCTTGAAGCAACCCCGTTGCAATTTGACATGCTCACATTCCCTGAAGGCAGGAATGAAGGATTCATGGATAACTGTTGGCTTGAAGCAACCCCCTGGCAATTTGACATGCTCATATTCCCTGAAGGCAGGAATGAAGGATTCATGGATAACTGTTGGCTTGAAGCAACCCCATTGCAATTTGACATGCCCACATTTCCTGAAGGCAGGAACGAAGAATTCACTGGTAACTGTTGGCCTGAAATAGATTGTTCTGGTGCGTCAAACTGAGGTAATATATCACTTTGAAAAAAGCTGGGTGAGCCAAAATCTGGTAGTGCCAAGCTATCTCTGTGGTTGTGAGAGGTTTCGATTTTTTCTTGGAAGTAACCCTGAAACAAATCATCCTCTATTGGTATTGCACCTGTAAGAGTCTTGAATGCAAAATCTAGGCATGGGTCAGACCAAGAATCCATGAAAGGGAAAGAGAATTGTGCCTCCGGATTCTCAATAGCTGCCTTCTCAGTTTCAAACTTCTGTGGTTTCTCTTGAGGAATAGCTTGGTCTTCAAGAAAATTCTCGCTCTTGTTTGATGACTGCTCTGGTATTGAAGTGTCTATAGTAGTAGTACAAGGATAATTTGCAAATTTCGTCTCTGGCCCAGCTTCAGGCAGCTGAGATGCTTCATCTGCTGAATTGACAGCTTGGATGGCTTTACTTTTACTGGACCTTCCAGTTGCATTTCGAAGAGCTCGTTCACTGGACATAAAATTGGGCAGCAGCTCAGGTTCAACCCCAGCAAGCCGTTTTGAAGATCGATGAGGCAACTTAAGTTCTTTATTTTTCTTGGATTTGTTAACCCTAGTATTTCTGTTGCAGCTCTTTTCCATCTCACTTTCAAGTGAGTTCTCTTTCTGCAGCACATCAGCTGCAGGTTTCAGAATAGGCTCATTATCCACAGTATCAGCTATTGGCAATTCCCCCGTAAGCGTTTTGAATGCAAATTCTAGGCATGGGTCTGAGCCGAACAGAAGGGAGAACTCTGGTTCTGGCTTCTCAGAATCCATCCTCTCACTTTCCAGCTTTTGTTGTTGCTCTTTAGGAACCATTTGGTCATCAAGTGGCATCTTGCCCTTGTTCAATGCCTCCTCATGTGATGTAGATTTCATGTCAGTTAAAGTATGATGTGCAACCACTGCTTCTGATGCAGCCCCAACCTGCTGATGTTCATCTGAAGCCAAAACTGCATCTTGACTGCCATCACTTTTACTACACTTTCTTACAACTTGAAGAGCTTGTTCACTGGAAACCGAGTTAGCTACCTGCTCTGGTTCAAGCCCAGCAAGTCGTTTTGAAGAACGACGAGGCAAGTTAAGCTTTTCCTTGCTTTTTGATTTCCTCGAGCCTGTTTGGGTTATTCTGACATTGCCTTTTTCCATCACAATCTTAAGTGAATTATTCTCATTCAGGGTGTCAGCAGCAGGAGTCAAAACAGGCTCATTTCCAGCCAAAATTATTTTCCCTGGATCTGTCGCAGAACATTCAACTTTGAGCAATGACCTTTTGCCTTCATGTACGTCAGCAACTTCAGGTTTTGGCTGTGATGACCTGATTGGAGGACAATCTTCCATAGTTTTGGGACATTCTTCAACTATACCCTCTGGTAAATGCTTCTCCTGGACAACATCAGCTGTCAAAGCAACAGCAACTCCACTTTCAGTGGGTACCCTCTTGTCTTGCAAGTCGGAGCTTTCAGTTTCAGGTAGTTCTAAGCCGCTCATTTCAGAACTACCTTTATCTGCAGTGGAAGTTCAACAATGGGAACAATGCAGTTAGATACCAGGGGATTTCATTTCCCTTTATAACTTGGACCAAATCTAATATACGTCCTCAAGTTGGAGAATCATTCATCATGATGTCATCTATTGACCTCTCACCTTCAAAATGCTGTTGCCTGGTGACAGGGTGCTTAAATTTTTGCCTTTTAGTTGCAGATGATGGCTAAAATAACAGCAAACGAAGAATGATCAGAATAATGAATTCATCCTTTAAATACCAAGTTCACATATATAATAAAAAACTGATAAAATCATAAACATTGGCTGCTAAGAAGCCTGCCATCCATCCGGTCATAGTTATAAACTTATAATGGGGTATCAGTTTTGACTTGAAGTTCCTTGGTTCATATTTGTATTCATTAAAGAAAAATTACTGAATACCTTTTATCCCTTCTAGAGATGGGAAACAGAAGAGGAAAAAAAGAGAGTGAAAGGTAATCCATCAGCTTTATTTACAGATGGGGAAATTCTACCATTTGTTAAAATGGGGAGTACTAAAAACATTGAAGAATGTTTCAACAGAAAAAACATTGAAGAATGCAAGCCAAAGCACAAACTATGTTCTGAGAAAAATCAAGAAAAACAATAACAACATTGAAAATGGAAACCCCACAATGCAAGAAAGTTTTCACTGCTACATAAGTGCAAGAGCTGTAATTATTTCTGGGACTGACAGATGCAATTTGTTTATGAATTCAGCACCACTATGCTATGCAACTAAAAAGTATCAGAGCAATACATAGAACACATTAGTTAGCCCAAATTTCACTAAGTCCTCTCTGCTTTAGTTTGGAACATATTTCAGTCAAGTTTTCAAAGTGTTTCAAAATAGAGTGATATAAATAATATCACTTGAAACTTCATTATGTTTTTTCCCATGCTAGTTATACATCACAGCTTATGTGGCATGGTCAATTGTCATTCAAGAAACCATGGGTTAAAATGCTACAATTTTTAAGGGATACGCCAATACTTATTCTGAATTTTTACATGGTACGATTTCCAAACTGAAATCATCAAGAAACCCATTAAAGAAAAATTGTTGGTAATTGTACTAGCAAACGATCATATACAAACCCAAGAGAGCATTGATGACGAAAAATAAGAAGCATGAACTTGCACTTACTGTAATTTCGTGACTTTCATCATTAATCAACGTCAGCTCATTGGTGCACTTATTCTTGGGTTTAAAAGCATGTCTGCTTATCTCTCCAGTCTCTAAATAATGCATAACAGCATTTTTGGAGCGGAATACATATCCACTGACTGGATCTGTGTAATACTGTAAAAAGGTGGGAGCCACTAAAAATCAACATAAAATCTTTAAGTACAGAACTTATTGGAATAAACGAAAATTAGTTGGAATTATTCCTAAAGCACGGCTGTGCATGGAAGGCACACATACACATGCATGTGTGGAGAGAGATAGAGAGAGCCTGGGGTTGGGAGCAGAACTGACATAAACTGGAATAAGTATCAGAGAAACTGATTTTATACCGGGTCTCTTCTAAGTCGATTTGCAACCCTTTTAATTTTGATCTCTTTTGTCCACCCTGATGGTAAATCCTCCACATTATGCTTCTCAACATCAACCTAAATTATGCATCAACAATTAGCATCAGGCCTGATTAAACAAGTGTAATAACATGAAATCCCTAAACAGAAAATGCAATCATCCTGCAGCTTCAGTATGTCATGCAATAAAAACTTGTAGTGGTTCCATGACGCTCACTTGCTATGCTTTGTTTTCTATGAGGGAATTTAAAAAGCCAATTTTCATCTTAAAGTTTCTACCCTTTAAAGAAATGAAACATGATTCTAGGAAAAAGGTCGAAAATGGTAAACTTTGATCCTTTAGAACATTACATCACAAAAGGTACTAAGTGTTCTCTACTAGATTGTAGTTAGATTATGATTTCTTCTGGATTCAAGATTTCAGTTCATGAATCGCATAGTTTCTCTAAATGAGAAAATATTTTAAAGCATGAATCGCATAGTAAAACATTTTGATGCACCCACAGCTGAAGATTTTGTTTCGAAGCATTTTTAGTATCCTTGTCCCCATCCAAACAATTAACAAAAAGGAATTAAAGCATGAGAATATCAAAGGGAACAAACTTTGTTTGCACTCTGCAAGGGAGCGACAGTCTTCTTTTTTATCATGCATCTCTTGTGGTTTACAGTTTTGAGATTTCTGGACTTGCAACTCTTGCGCTTTACAGTTTTGAGGTACCGAAACACCTCTGGCTTGGAATAGAAACTACATTCTGTTGAGGGATCAATGTAACACTGCAATAGGAATACAATTATATAAGAAATAAAGAGAAATGTGTATTGTTGGAGTCAACACATACTGAGAAAGATCCCTGAAAGTTTCTTCACAATCCATTATCAACATCAACAATAAAGTTAAAGGAGTAATTCTGTAACATCTGATAGACCCGTTCATTTCCTTCTTGATATGAAAGACAAAAAAGTAGTTACAGGTATGGTTGAAGAAAGAAGATATTACAGTTTATTGTTGGAATAATTATGCCAGACATGGCTAAGAAACAAACAACTGCTAGAATTCTATCGTACTAAAATCTTGGCTAAGGATTTAATGAACTGTTCCCACTAAAGACAAGAGGCGCACCATACCTGACCAAGTTCAGTAATAAATCTTAGATGAAAAATCAATTTCAAAAGGGTTAAACGCCTAGAATCCTTTCAAAACCACTAAAACTGTCTTCTTAAACTTATTTCTAACCTATGCCATGAAAGGAATAAATCACTACTTGGTTAAAGTAAAAAGTTATCATCTTATATCAAATATAATGTTACCCATATATTGATTAAAGAAACTATAGCATTGTTATACAGCCAACCATGCCGGCATACTCTATGGGAAAATTTAGGACGGTATATATTTGATATATATTTTCCAATTAAATTGCAATGAGTAATTAATACAGTCGTAAATATTGAGCGATGACATATTGCAGATGCATGTCAAGGTGCCAGGCCAACCATGCATTTCGGAATACGAGCTAAATCTCAATTATTAACAACCAAGGAGTTCCTTGTAAAATTAAAAAGGAGGTAACCACTAGTGATGACTTTATAACAAAAGGGAAAAAAAGGTGACGAGTATAAATTCAAAAGATGACAACAGAAATATACAAAAACTATTATTCAAAAAGCACACAAAGATACCTTGTATTCTTTTCCAACATGCACACCAGTCTTTCGCGTTCTCACCTCCACTTTCCAACCCTTGGGTAACCATTCAGGATATTCCGTTGTGTTCACTACAAGCTGTCAATAGCAAACAAGATCCAATAATAGAAGAATCTAGAAAATGGTTTCGACAAAGCCCAAAAATAAAGACTCACTTGAGAAGGAATTTTTTCTGAGTGGTTCTGGTTGTGCAGAGTAGTTGGCTGAGGATTTCCACCATTGGTGCTTGCCATTTTGCTATGGCGCATAACATCATCCTTAGAATAGAAGTTTTTCCCAGTTTCCAAATTGGTATAAAACTGCAAATGTGAACGTGATTATGAGCTTAGTGATAGCACAATGACAGGATATTTTGATTCTAAACTTTCCGTTTTAGTTCACTAATATATTTCCTGTTTTAATACACGTCGACAGCAATTATTTATTCTGTTTCCAAGTTGACGTACTTTTCTAACTGTATTGCTCAATTAGGTCACTGGAAAGGAAAAGGAAAAGGTTAAAAATTGTTCCTCGGACATAGTGATAAGATTTCCATTTTGGTTCAGATTCCAACATTTCTCTCAGAACAGTCATTTTGCACCTGCTTCCAGTTCAAGAATTATGTCACACATCAACAGAGTAAATCACAAAAGAGAGTTTAGTGAGTCACATCTCACGCTACATCTAAACCAACTCTATACTGTCATTTATGTGCAGGAATATCAGTCAATAACCACCTACTGTCTAAATCTTATTATTACACTTATGCAGAGAGAAAGACATACAGATTCCAAAATCACTAATACAACAAAAGCTTCCTTTACGAACTAGATAATTGTCGCGAAGCCAATAAACTCCTAAAACAGAATGCATTTTAAGTCAATTTCACTTATTCCAAAACAGAAACCTTCTGAAACTCCTCAAAATGCAAAATTTATTAACTACAAACCAATGCAATCATGCAACAACACCAGCATGCAACCCCTTTTCATCAACCAAGCCCACATTTCACACACAGGCAGAAACACTCACATATCACCAGCATCATCAAGGGCAAGTGAATCTAACATGCAACTAGAATATAAGACTTGCATGAAGCTAATCAGAGTACCATGGGCCAAATTAACACAACCAAAACCACAAGCACTCCCATCATGGTGGCTCAGTCAGCAGTCAGTTACTCAACAGCAACCACAAGCTAACATAACTGAACCAATTGAAAAACCAAATAACCCAAAACCAAGATTGAGTGCTAGTAAACGAAACCCTAGAAGGCAGAAGCACGAAAGAGAAGAAAATGTTACCTCAATTTTGCGACCGGTCTTCTGCACTCTAAATTGGACGGCCCAGCCGGCGGGGAGCCAGTCCGGCGAGCTCTTGGCGACCATTTGGCCGGAATATGAAGCTTCCGGTGAGGAATCGACGGAATCTTAGAGGTGTTCGGCGATCAAAGTTTGGACCTTTGAGGCTCTCTTTGTGTTTTGGTTTGGTTTGTCTTGCCTTGCTTTCTCTCTCTAAGTAAACGGACGTGAAAGGTAAATGAGGATTAGCAACAAGTAAGACATATATTAGTGCTTGTGGATTGGACCGGAGTCAATCTGGGCACACGTGTTCGTGAACCATAAATCTCTCGCTTTCTCTCTCTCTTCTGTCTTTGGGTTGGTCCAAGCTTAAGTAGCTTGCTAGATTAGGACGATACATTCGAGTTTCCAAAATACAATATTGTTTGTGTGTCCAAGACGAGCCATTGCTTTTATGACTCTACACTTTTAGTAGCGGTAATAAAACCCAAAAAGAAAAAAAAACCACCCATGGGTTGGTTTTGGATTTTTAGTCTTGGATGATGTGGTGCTCTCTGTGTTCGACTTTTTTTTTTTTTTTTTTTTTTTTCTGGGTGCTGCAAAACGGCCAGAGAAAGGTTCAAGTCCCACTGTTGCACGAGTTGTGAAGATAGTTCGTGTGATGAAGGTTTATCACAACTTCGAAGTTGCTGGAGTAGGAGGGGAGAATTTATCCTCTATACCAAAAATAGAAACATTAGTAGCATGTAAATGCATGTATAAAAAACAAGAATATATGAGGATTGTAGCTCAAGTAATTAAGAGTAGTTATCATTAGACAGAAGAGTGTTCGATTCCTTTCTAACTTATATCATTTATAGAAAAAAAGAAAAAACTTGGGGATGATATTTAAAATAAAACTGTATGGTAGCGGCATGTGTGTGTACAGAAGAAACATATACTTTTAAGCTTGTTATTTTTAGGATAAGATTTCATAAAAATGAATTAAATTTTAATTAAATTAGTTTATTATTCAGACAAATTAGATTGAATTTCGAACACCCATATTTGGGCCAGTAAAGTTGTAAATGCATGCTAGGCCCATTATCAAATCTCAACCCGGTTCAGTTGGCCCACTACTTCTTTTTCTTTTCTTTTTTCTTTTTCCGGTGCCTTATTGTTTCACTATTTAAACAAAGTGGGTTATGGCAGGGGCTTTATTCTTTCACGCCCAACAAACAACGAACGAACGAACGCTTCTCTATCAGCCTCCGATCGTCGATCTTCGACTCTCTCTCTCTTACCGCAGCCAAGAGCAACGCCATTGCGGTAAACGTGAGTATGAAATTTCCATTTGTTTAATTTCTCATGAATCACTTACTGGGAATTGTGCATAATCCAAGAAATTTCAATTGGATTAGGTCTGCGTATGTTCATGGACACGGGAGAATTTTCTGACAAACTAGGTGTATAATTGTAGTAACTTTTTATCTACTTGGAGCTTAATCGCCCTCTAGATTTGAGCGGGGATGAAAGATTGGAAGTTTCCGATAAAAGCATGTTTACTAGCTTAAACTGATTAAATAAAGAGTTCCCAATTTGAAATCTTGTAGGAGCTTGACTTTGCAGCAGTTTTTTATTTGTTTTTCCATATTGGTTGATAGATATGATGCATTCTAAGTAGACGTTGTGCCGCGGACATCCGTGACAAACCATTTATGGTTTATCAACGAAGGGGGAAACGATCAGCCAATCCAACATTATCATTATGGTTGGGTTGAAATTTTAGTTTTCCAGATTTCACTAGGATTTATTTTCCAAGTTTCAGTAGGATTTCTAGTTCCCTAATTTACCTAGGTTAGAATTTCTGTTTTAGCAAGGGATTTTTATCCTATTGTCTCTAGGTTTTGGTTTGCTATAAATACCCCTCCCATGTAATCCATTATGCAAAGTTGAGTTATTGAGTAAAGTTTATTTTCTAGAGATTGGAGAATTCTGGGCCAAGGTCTGGTGTGAAGCCACATGAGTGATTCCAGACCTATTTTATTGTTCTATTTTCTGTTTTCCATTGTTTCACTTCCTCTAATCTACCCAAATCTATAATTCACCCATATCCTACATCACATTGTTAATTGCAGATGTCACTAAAAGAAAGCTTAGAAAGATTTAAGAAGCAGCAAGAGAAGTGCCAGACAACCCTTTCCAGCATTGCCTCTACCAAGGCCGCGGCAGCTCCGAGACCCGCTCCTGCAGCAGCTAGGGCTCCTCCTCCAGCTGTCAAATTTTCAAATGATACCGAGAGACTCCAACATATTAATAGCATCCGGAAAGGCCCTGTTGGAGCTCAGATCAAGCGTGTTATAGACCTGCTGTTGGAGGTTCAAACTAAACCCACATTTCCCATTCTTTCCTTGTTGTAAATTATTATTATATTGTTTTATCAGTCACAATGGTTCATAATTAAGTGGTGTGTGCACTTTAAAGCCTGAAAGGAAATGGCTTTGAGGTTCCCATCGTTGTAAACTTGTGTTTGTTTTGTGTTGGAGATATACACAGCAAGGAAAATTGTAGATGTATTTTTATATACAGATGCAAGTTGTGTTCATATTTTTATAATGATGTTGAACTCTTAGGTGAATATATACTATCCCAATTTAGTAGTTTGGAACCAGTTTTGTGGTTAAAGATTTTAGATTCATGACGGGTTCAATTGGAGTAATCAGAAAGGGGGGCTAAAATTGGTAGCAAATCTGGAATTGAGTTGGAGTAGTTTTATGCTCTCTTGTTAACATCTTTTAGTCTCCCTCCCTTCCCCTGCTAACTTTGCTAGGACCATCTAGTGACTATGAATCTCTGTGTTTACATATTTTTGCAGACAAGGCAAGCCTTTACGCCAGAGCAAATTAATGAAGCATGTTATGTTGATGCGAATGCTAACAAAGCTGTCTTTGACAGTCTGAGGAATAACCCAAAAGTTTATTATGATGGGAGGCGCTTCTCTTATAAGGTAACTTTGGATTGTATCCACCTGCATGCTACAGTAGACTAGCATGTGTTTTATCAGTTGAAGTATTGATAGCATTTTTGTTTATCACATCCATGAAGGATGTATTTTTACTTGTATTTTTTTTTTATATGTAGTCCAAGCATAATGTCACGGATAAAAACCAGCTTCGTTCTTTAGTACGGAAATATCCAGAGGGCATAGCTGTCATTGATCTCAAGGATGCATACCCGAATGTGATGGACGATTTGCAGGTAAATGATTATTAACTAAATAAATTTCTGAATTACTACATCTCCTACAATAAAATATTAATAAGGAAAATTATTTTTTAGACTTTGAAAGCTGCAGGTGACATCTGGCTGCTTTCAAACTTTGATTCTCAAGAGGACATAGCATATCCAAATGACCCCAGGTTGCCTGCGATGAATGTTGATGATGAGCTTAAGGTGCTCTTTAGGTCGATTGAATTACCTCGTGATATGATTGACATCGAGAAAGAACTCCAGAAGAATGGGATTAAGCCGGCCACGGATACTGCAAAGAGGAGGGCCTTGGCACAGAGTCAAGGCATTCCTAACAAAGCCAAACCCAAGAAGAAGAAGCATGAGATCAGCAAGAGGACAAAGCTTACAAACGCCCATCTTCCGGAGCTATTTTCCAGACCCTAAAAAGTTAGGTGAAGCTGCTATGTGAAAGGTCTGCAAGATGTTATGGATGTATGCAGATTGTACAAAAAGTATTGGAAGACAGATAAGATAGCCCAAAAAATGTACTTGAAATATCCGCCATGTTTTTGGCTCCGAAATGCCAGTTTGAGGATTAAATTTGTTCTTATCAAATGCTTTGATATAGGAACCTGAAATTTCTACTCCTGCGTTTCAGTTAGTTCATACATTTCAGCATTCAATTTCATGCAAGCCACACAGCCAAAAGACTGGAATGTTTTTTTTTTTTTTTTTTGGTTGAAATATGATATATGATGACATTCAACAGAAAATTGTCCAGTAGACAAGCTTCCTAAACAAACTCAGCCTCCTTCATCAGCTTCCGCTAATCAAAGCCGAAGAGCTGACGAGCTACATCTTGTAACAAAAAAGTTGGAAGTTTTAAGAGGCATCATCAGCCGTACCTTCACTCAACACATTTTTATTTCTATTTAATTTGTATTCTTTCTATTTTTATGATTGTTAAGTCCAATATCACACAACTTATTTTAAGAAAATGTGAATTCGTATTTACACAAGAGGGTATTTTGGTAAATGTGGATAACTAAGCGCCAATTTAAAAGTTCGGTTTTTTTCCCTTGTCCACCCATTTTATACTGGAGGAGATCGTCCCCCTTATTTTGATCGTCCCTCAACTATGTCTCATTGTCCCAGGCACGGTCTCGGGATTAAAAATGACTAGGCTAACTTTCATGCCAAGTTTTTCAGTCGAAAAGTTTTTATTGAAATTTCGATGGAGTCTATTTTGTTTTTATGATACTTCCCAAATTGTATATAACAAGCATATCAACCAAAGAATTAGGTACTAATAACTTAATAACACAAATTTCATTATAAAAAAAATATATTGCTCCAGACCTTGGAAAATTACTACTATTTTGGAGAATATTCATATGCTGAGCCGATATTGTGAGATCATCCAATATCAACATATTTCCAGAGAGGCATGTTCAAGTTTTTCCTGCTCTACTCTTGGATGTTTTAGGTGGCGGTGTTTGTAAAGGAGCGCGTAGCTTTTTTGGTGTCATTTTCTGATTTTTAATTCATTTTTGTAATTTTTTTTTTAAAGATAAACAACAACAAAAATGCAAGAAAGAAGACATGTGGCGGTCTCATAGGGTGACACCTGTTGAAAGCTCATACGTGTCAATCACTTTAATTTAATATGAATTTTTCTAAAATTCACAATAAATACATTAAAACTAGAAAAATACACCGAAAATTCCTACGAACTCTTTGTGACATTCTCTTTGCCCAAAAGCTCCGAAAATCTTATTTTGACTTTGAAAAATTGAAAGTGATAACAAAAGCTCAAATTTGTCTATAAACAAACCAAAACACTACTTAATGTTTTATAACATAATACCTTTGTTCCCTTGGTCCAATGATTACCATCAAATCAAATATGTGGAATCATGAAATTTTATACCTCTAATATTGAAGGCATTTTCGTAAGGAGCACGTAGATTTTTTTGGTGTATTTTTCTAATTTTTTATTAAAATTTTCAATTTTTTTAAGATAAACAACAAAAATGTAAGAAAGAGGACATGCGGTGGTGTCGGAGGCAATATTCGAATAAGGATTTAATTTTATTTTTTATACTATAACGGTATAAAATTAAAACATATAAGGATCTTATGTCTATGACTAATTTACTATAGTCTATATGTTATATCTATTTAATATGAATAAAATGCATATAACATCATCAATTAATCTAACAAAAATTATTATTAATTAATTTAATAAATATGCATATCAAATTATCAATTAAATAAATAAATCATAATTGATCATACCTAGTCGTGTGCCGCGTACCCTCTTCCTCCTCAAGTTTGCTATTGATTATACAATAGAGTGCCAAATCAGAAAAATAAAATAAAATAACATATTATACAAAAAAACCTGAAGAAAAAAAACGATTTAAAAAAACAAAAAGAGATAAAATATGAATACATAGTTTGCTTCTGATTGGGACTGTTGGCTACTGCAAGAGTCTCAATGTAAGGAGGCTTCTTTAATTCAATTCATTTTGCAATTTGGACTCCGCTTTGTATTAATGGTAGTAGGTTCTACAGTGGAGGTTTTACAAAGGGATTAATGGCAGCAGGTTCTACGGTGGAGGTTTTAAAAAGGGATAACCTTACAAAACAAAGTCGTATTAAGAAAGGTTCTCCGCTTTGTATTAATGGCAACATGTCGTATTATGGCTTCTTATGGAGGTTTCATCTTTCTTTATTTTTTGTTTTTTTGCTCTAGTCCAAAATGACGTCGTTTTTGGCTAGAAATTTAAAAATAAAATAAAAAGGTGCGGGAGCTGTGTTGTGCATATCAGCCCAGCAACACACGCACAACAAACAGAAAGGAGTTTCGCTTAGGCATTTCATCGAGCAGTTGGCGGGCACTTCCATGGTAGACCAGAGGGGCAAAAACTGTGACCTCCAAAGTGTTTTCCGGCAAGGGGAGGTGAAACTGCACCTCTTTGCGCCTTTGTGGGTCCACCAGTGGTCATAGGGCGACACAAGTCAAATATACTGACAGCACAATAGTCATAAATTGCCACGTGTCAATAATTCAATTTAATATAAATTTTTCAATGATTTAACTTCTAAAATTCATAAAATATATATTAAAAAATCAGAAAAATACACTATGAATTCCTTATCACATTCTATTCGCCCAAAAGCTCTAAAAAGCTAATTTTGACTTAGAAAAATTAAAAGTTACAACAAAAACTCAAACAACAAATAAAAACCTAAACCCATATAAGGACACTTCAAATTTGTTTCTATCAATATTGAAACTAGCAAATTAATCTATATATATAAAGCAAAAGGCCGAGAATGGTGAAATATTCAAAATACCAGAAAATGCCCTTGGTTAATCCAAACATTTAGAATTAAAATTATTAATTAAATGAGGATAATATGGTAAATTCACACTTTTTCATATTATAAAAAAATATAAAAATAAAAATCAAATAATGAATCCTATTATTATGGAACACAACTATCCATTATCTTTTTTAATTTTAAAATAAATTTAAATTTGTTTTAAATATAATAAAAAATAAAAATAAAAAAGCCTCTCCCAGGTGTGGAAGTGCATGTGGAGAGGCTAGTGACTTATAACCCAAATTACTTTTCCTACCTTATAATAACACAACATAATTCACCAAAACATAATAATATAATTTTATACCAATTCCATTGTAATTCATCTATATATTATATACTAGTCTCTATGCACGCGCTTCCGCGCTTGCGAGAGGCTTTTTTTGAAAAAATTTAAATTTATTTTAGAATTAATAAAGATAATGGGTAGTTGTGTTCCATAAAAAGAGGATCCATTATCTAATTTTTCTTTTAATTTTAAATTTTTTTATTATGAAAAAGTGTGAATTTACCATATTATCCTCATTTAATTAATAATTTCAATTCTTAATGTTCGCATTAACCAAGGGTATTTTATGGTATTTTGAATGTTTCACCATTCTCTGCCTTTTGCTTTATATATATAGATTAATTTGCTAGTTTCAATATTGATAGAAACAAATTTGAAGTGTCCTTATATGGGTTTAGGTTTTTATTTGTTCTTTGAGTTTTTGTTGTCACTTTTAATTTTTCTAAGTCAAAATAAGCTTTTTAGAGCTTTTGGGCGAATAGAATGTGATAAGGAATTCATAGATACGTTCGATATTTTCGATATTTTAGCGATATTACACCGATATTTTGACAAAATATTGCTAAAGTGTGAGCGAAATTATCGACATCGATATTTTCCGATATTATCGATATTTATACGATATGTACATAGATATGTTTCGAAATAATCGTGATTCGAAAAAACTGAAATATCCTCAATATTTCAGACTATGGACGTGACCAATATGGATGTTGTTGTTAAGTGTCAGAAAATGCAAGGATGCAAGACTTGGACAGGTTCTTCAAAGAGGACTCCTGCTGCTGCTGAATCCAATGAGAACATGAACAAGAGGTTCAAGGTTTAGGTTATTTTCTACCTTTGACTTCTAGCAATAGGTTAACCTACATACTGGATCCCAGCTCTTACTTTTGACTTTGATGAGTTAAATGAGTTTTGAAAATTACATCAAATGTGAATATCCAAAGAAATTATGCCAACATATTATGAATATTTTAAGTTTCAATTATTTTATACTCCACAAGAGCCAAAATTGTGCCCCACCACCCAGGACAAAATCAATTAGATGGTGTTTGCATGTTGATTTGTTATATACAGCATCACAGATGCTTTATAAGTACACACATACTTATAGTTTGTGATGTAAGTTAGCTGGTCATCTCTTGTTCATTGAAAACCTTTTCTGCAAGAACTTGCTTTGTAAGTTTTGATTTGTTTCTTTGAACTATAATATTTGTTCAATGATAGAATAAGAAAATATCAAGATTATTCATATCAGTATATTATCTATTTCTTCAACTAAGATATTCACCGCATAATGCAACACCTCTTGAGAACATTTCTAATAAAAAATTTTACCATTCAATCAAAAACATTTTATAGACTTACACTTTGTTCATTGATTAGAGTTGCTCACATGTTTATCTTCTATATTGGAGAAGAATATAACTTGTTCATAGACTAGAGTTGGTCACATGTTTATCTTTTATATAGGAGAAGAATATAACATGTAAGGAAGAGCTTCTTTCTTTTATTGAGAATATCTCTGATGGTGTTGTTAACTTTGTTGATTCCTATGTCTCTCTCATGACGGATTTGGAGGTAAGTTCGAATATGTAATTGATTCATATTTTTGGTAGGATGTTTTATTGTTTTAACAATTTTTTTTTATTTGTTTTGTACATTGTGCAGGCTTTGGTACATTACAAATAAGTCGTTATCCTTTATTCTGATGTTGTTGGGGATGTGATCTACCCAATCCAGCATCTGGACTTTGATGATGAGTTGAAGGGTTTGTTCTTCAAGTTTGACGTGACCAATATGGATGATGTTGTTAAGTGTCAGAAAATGCAAAGATGCAAGACTTGAACAGGTTCTTCAAAGAGGGCTGTTGCTGCTACTGAATCCAATGAGAACACGAAACAAGAGGTTCAAGGTTTAGGTTGTCTTCTAACTTTGACTCATAACAATAGGTTAACCTATATACTGGATCCCAGCTCTTATAATTGACTTTGAAGAGTTAAATGGGTTTTGGAAATTACATCAAATGTGAATATACAAAGAAATTATGTCAACATATTATTATTCATATTTTTGGTAGGATGTTTTATTGTTTTAACAATTTTTTAAATTTGTTTTGTACATTGTGCAGGCTTTGGTACATTCCAAACAAGTCGTTATCCTTTATTCTGATGTTGTTGGGGATGTGGTCTACCCAATCCAGCGTCTAGACTTTGATGATGAGTTGAAGGGTTTGTTCTTCAAATTTGACATGACCAATATGGATGCTATTGCTAAGCGTCAGAAAATGCAAAGATGCAAGACTTGGACATGTTCTTCAAAGAGGGCTGCTGCTGCTACTGAATCCAATGAGAACATGAAATAAGAGGTTCAAGGTTTAGGTTGTCTTCTAACTTTAACTCCTAGCAATAGGTTAACCTATATTCTGGATCTCAGCTCTTATTTTTGACTTTGAAGAGTTAAATGGGTTTTGGAAATTACATCAAATGTGAATATACAAAGAAATTACGCCAACATATTATGATTCATATTTTTGGTATGATGTTTTATTGTTTTAACAATTTTTTTTTAATTTGTTTTGTACATTGTGCAGGCTTTGGTACATTCTAAACAAGTTGTTATCCTTTATTCTGATGTTGTTGGGGATGTAGTCTACCCAATCCAACATCTAGACTTTGATGATGAGTTGAAGGGTTTGTTCTTCAAGTTTGACGTGACCAATATGGATGTTGTTGTTAAGTGTCATAAAATGCAAGGATGCAAGACTTGGACAGGTTCTTCAAAGAGGCCTATTGTTGCTGCTGAATCCAATGAGAACATGAACAAGAGGTTTAAGGTTTAGGTTGTCTTCTAATTTTGACTCCTAGCAATAGGTTAACCTATATACTGGATCATAGCTCTTACTTTTAACTTTGAAGAGTTAAATGGTTTTGGAAATTACATCAAATGTGAATATACATTATGTTTGTATTTTGGAGCTGTTTTGTGGGTCTTCAAAAGGATGGCTAATAGCTCTAGATGAGAATTTAGCCATGACCTTAATGAATCCATTTTCTATGGTTGAAGGATGTAATGAGAAAGAAAATTCAATCATTCACCTTCCTCCACTAGCGCGTCTTTATGAATATGGAGAATTGGATTATCATGTGTATAAGGCTACAATTTCAGCGGACCCAATTTTAAATGCACATGATTTTATTGTTACGGTCATATATGTGCAGTTTTCTAATTTCGCTGTTATCAGACCTGGTAAAGACACAGATTGGTCGTATATTAATTTTGATTCTGGGGATGATTGGGAATTCCGCCGATTTCATGAAGTTATTCACCTTGGAGATAAATTTTATGCTGTATAAAATAAAGATAGAATTTTAAGTTTTGATGCTCGGGATACAATTTTACGTTTTGACATTATAAGTAAATTGGAAATAAAGTGGGGAAGCTTTACACCTATGGGAGGGTTTGGTTCACAATGCCGCCCAAACAAGACATATATTGTGGATTCCAATGAGAATGGGTTTTTTTTTGGGAAACGGTATAAAAAGTGGAAAGGCATTTGGTCATATGGGAAATTTTTGGTGGATTATTTACCAAATAAATGGCTATTTAAAGAAGATTTAAATGATTTTTTGTGGTCGGTTTTATAAACTGCATGTTGCGGTCGATTTTTGTGATAGATCGGTTTAATTGCGGTAAAACTTCAGTCGGTATTTCCTGTTTATTTTTTCCTTTTTATTTTTTGAGACATAAGATATTGTATTGAAGGATGAGGAATCAAACCTAGGACCTCGATGCAAAGGTAATGTCTTTAACTACTTAAGCTACAAACCCATTACACCTCCTCTTTGATGGTTAATAAATAGATATGTTAGCAATCTTTAACTATATTTTCTATTTGGCAATAAAGAGGAATTCAAATTTAGGATATGTTCCAATATTGATTTGTTAGTCATTATGATGTTGTTGGGGATGTGGTTTACCCAATCCAGAGTTTGGACTTTGATGATGAGTTGAAGGGTTTATTCTTCAAGTTTGAAGTGAGCAATATCCTCAAATGCCTCTATGCACTTACTATCTCTTCAAATGCCTTTATGAATTGGCCGGAGGAGTAGAATGCCCAAATATGTTCATCTCTTCACCATCTCCATCTCTTCACCAATTGTCTCTCCCTAATCTGTCCATTTCTTCGCCCTAAGCACTCCTTATCTCCTCAAATGCCTCTATGGATGTGCCAGAGGAGGAGGAGAAGGCCCAAAGCCTGGATCTGACGGTTGGTAATTTCTTACCGATTCGGTTGCTTTTGTGGTTTTCGGTTTTGCAACAAACTCCTCCTTCTTTCTCATTTCGCCATTGACTGCTTTACTAACTTCCCTCTATTCCGTGGAGGTTGCGAAGATGAATTTTTTCGCCAAATCTGTGCTCTATGTTGGCCAGATCTGGCCACATGTAACCATCATGAGGCTATTGAACATTGGAATCATAAATTCGACGTTTCTTCCTTATTTCGGACAATCGGTTGAAGTTGTTCCTCCCAAATATGTACTTAGTTATGCTATATATAACAAGTCAGCATGCAAACACCATCTAATTGATTTTGTCATGTTAAATCTAAATCTAACAACAATACCTAGGGTTAACAATAGCTAGGGTTTAGGGTTTACTTGGTCTGTGAGGGACAACTTCAGCCGATTGTCCGAAATAAGGAAGAAACGTCGAATTTATGATTCCAATGTTCAACAGCCTCATGATGGTTACGTGTGGCCATATTTGACCAACACAAAACACAAATTCGGTGAAAAAATTCACCTTCGGGACCTCCACGGAATAGAGGGGAGTCAGTAAAGTAGTCAATGGCGGAATGAGAAAGAAGGAGGGGTTTGTTGCAAAATCGAAAACCACAAAAGTAACCGAATCGGTAAGAAATTTGCCTAGGGCATAAAGCACTTTGAACTGAACTGAAGCTTAACTGAGTTCAAATGCTTTAAATAGTGCCGAAACCCTACAAAAAATTAGAAAAATTAGATTGCAAACCGGCCATTTTGTTAAAATTTCTTCTAACATGGAAGTACTAAATCTTATAATGTATGAATAGAGCAATATATTTGGTTGGAAACTTTGTCTATCTTGTCTAAACGCAAAAGTGTGCAATGTATTGCTGTGACTCAGAACCATCTATCGGGCACTCAATTCATCTTGAAAAATCCTCTATTCAAAATTCAAGCAATCTAATCAGTCCAATCGTTAGAAATCATAAGAGGAAAAAGTGTTTACCATACAGTAGGATATGTATATTTTATTTATAATATTTCTGGTATGATTTCAAATCATCACTTGCATTTAGAGGAAAATTCTTTGTGAGTGATCTATATCATTCTGATCAGTCAAACTTTGTTGTATGTGTGTTCATAACTTGATATCTGACTGATCATGAAGATCACACATACAACTCTGATATGCTGAATTATCATGATTCTTGAAATTTCTAATATTTTTTGGTTTTATACAGGAGAAAAAAATAATGTGCAGGGAAGAGCTTCTGTCTTATTTTGAAAACATCCCTGATGGGGTTGTTGTTGCTGACTTAGCAGATGCTTATGTCTCTCTCATGACAGATTTGGAGGTAAGTTATTAATATTTTGGTATGATGTTTAATTGCTTTTGGTACGATGTTTAATTGGTTTAACAATTATTTTAATTTGTTTTGTGCATTGTGCAGGATTTGGTACATTCCAAACACATCATTATACTTCTTTCTGATGTTGTTGGGGATGTGGTCTACCCAATCCAGAGTCTAGGCTTAGATGATGAGATGAAGGCATTATTTTTCCAGTTTGAAGTGAGCAACATCGATTCTGTTGTGAGGTGTCAAAGAATGCAAGGATGCAAGACTTGGACAGCTTCTTCAAAGATTGGTCGTATATTAATTTTGATTTTGAGGATGATAGGGAATTCTAACAATTTCATGAAGTTGTTCACCTTGATGATAGAATTTTAAGTTTTGATGCTCGGGATACAATTTTACGTTTTGACATTATAAGTGAATTGGAAATAAAGTTGGAAAGCTTGACACCTATGGGAGGCTCTGGTTCGCTTGAGCATGATGCATGTTGGTGGCTTGCCTCCCCAAACCTGCGATATACGGATCCCCTTTCCGGGTTCCCCCCGAAACTTCTTCTTCTGGCGGCGGGGGCAGATGCTTGTTGTTTCTAGGGTTTTTTTTGTGACTTGAGGGTTCTTTTCTTGTTTTGGGCCTAAATTATTTGTATTTTGGATTGGGCTTTTATTTTCTTTGGTTGAGCCCTTGCTTTATTTTTGTAACTTTTGTATTGGGTTTTTATGTAACTCTCTATGACAATGACATGTTCACATCCTTCCCCGAAAAATCTGGCTGGGCCATTTGTTTGGGCCATTGTTGCCGGTTTTTCACAAAATGAAAGTGGACCGACGGCCCGTCTCCATTTCCTAACAAACAGAACCGGGTTGCAATCAATTTCTCTTTTCTTTTTTTCTAGGGTTTCGTCAGTATTTAAAGCACTTGAACTGAGTTGCCTTTCTCCCTTTCTCTGAGCGTTTCAACAAGCACTCAAGCAAAAGCGAAAGTCACTTTTCTAATTTTGTTGTTATCAGACGGCCCGTATACAGACACTTTTCTAATTTTGTTGTTATCAGACCTTGTAAATATACAGATTGGTCATATATTAATTTTGATTTTGAGGATGATTGGGAATTCCACCGATTTCATGAAGTTGTTCACATTGGAGATAAATTTTATGCTGTATATAATGATGATATAATTTTAAGTTTTGATGCTCGGGATACAATTTTACGTTTTGACATTATAAGTGAATTGGAAATAAAGTTGGAAAGCTTGACACCTATGTGAGGCTCTGGTTCGCTTGAGCATGATGCATGTTGGTGGCTTGCCTCCCCAAACCTGCGCTATACGGATCCCCTTTCCGGGTTCCCCCCGAAACTTCTTCTTCTGGCGGCGGGGGCAGATGCTTGTTGTTTCTAGGGTTTTTTTGTGACTTGAGGGTTCTTTTCTTGTTTTGGGCCTAAATTATTTGTATTTTGGATTAGGCTTTTATTTTCTTTGGTTGAGCCCTTGCTTTATTTTTGTAACTTTTGTATTGGGTTTTTATGTAACTCTCTATGGCAATGACATGTTCACATCCTTCCCCAAAAAATCTGGCTGGGCCATTTGTTTGGGCCATTGTTGCCGGTTTTTCACAAAATGAAAGTGGACCGACGGCCCGTCTCCATTTCCTAACAAACAGAACCGGGTTGTAATCAATTTCTCTTTTCTTTTTTTCTAGGGTTTCGTCAGTATTTAAAGCACTTGAACTGAGTTGCCTTTCTCCCTTTCTCTGAGCGTTTCAACAAGCACTCAAGCAAAAGCGAAAGACACTTTTCTAATTTTGTTGTTATCAGACGGCCCGTATACAGACACTTTTCTAATTTTGTTGTTATCAGACCTTGTAAATATACAGATTGGTCATATATTAATTTTGATTTTGAGGATGATTGGGAATTCCACCGATTTCATGAAGTTGTTCACCTTGGAGATAAATTTTATGCTGTATATAATGATGATAGAATTTTAAGTTTTGATGCTCGGGATACAATTTTACGTTTTGACATTATAAGTGAATTGGAAATAAAGTTGGAAAGCTTGACACCTATGGGAGGCTCTGGTTCGCTTGAGCATGATGCATGTTGGTGGCTTGCCTCCCCAAACCTGCGCTATACGGATCCCCTTTTCGGGTTCCCCCCGAAACTTCTTCTTCTGGCGGCGGGGACAGATGCTTGTTGTTTCTAGGGTTTTTTTTTGTGACTTTAGGGTTCTTTTCTTGTTTTGGGCCTAAATTATTTGTATTTTGGATTAGGCTTTTATTTTCTTTGGTTGAGCCCTTGTTTTATTTTTGTAACTTTTGTATTGGGTTTTTATGTAACTCTATATGGCAATGACATGTTCATTTTTTCGACCCAAAAAAAAAAAAAAAGTTTACCCTAGGTGGAACTTATTTGTTTGGGCTCTACTAGTTTTGTAATACATGCCAGAAGCCCCCCAATGAGAATTTGTTGAGCACAAACCAATTTAAAACCCAATACCGAAAGAGTGGTTTTAAATTGTTTCGACAAAACTAATTTTCATTGATTTTATACCCAACAAAAAAAATTTCTCGAAATGACAAAGTTGGCCTTTGAGATTAGATTACATATACTTCATTGAGGTTAATTGGGTCATTTGCATAAGTATTTTCTTCCAAAGAAATCATCAATTTTTAGACAAACAATCAACGAAAAGGGGTCTTGTGAAAACAAAATGAAATCTTCGGGTGTGTTTGTGTAATTTTTGAGGGCCGATGGGGTTTTGTGAAAATCGAAAGAAGAAAAAATAAATAAAGTTAATTTAAGATGGAGTTTAGATCCTCTGTCTCACATGTGTCGAAAGATCTGAACTCGCTCTTTCTGATGGACTTTATTCGTGACTTAAATAGTTGAGAAACCCTAAATTTTTGGACTTATTTGTGAGTTGTATATTCCCGACACTCTCCCTTTCTCTGAGCATTTCAATTTTATTAGTTTTTCAAATAATGGAAACTTGTTTTGTGTTAGGAGGAAATGTTTTTAGTTTGAAACTTGAAAATTTAAGTCAAAGAAAAACACACAATTGTAGAAACACTGAGAGAGTATTCGCAAGTACTATTATTGAATGGATAATTAGATAGAAAAATGTGAATTAGGGTTGTTGATGCTCTTTTTGGGAGGTTAACTTAGGAAGGAAGTGTAGGATCTTTGGCAGGGAAGAAGGTGTAGACCTTCGGTAACTGAGTAACCTGCAGAAGACAATGGGATGAAGCAGTCATTAAGCTTCAGACACCAGTGTGATGCCTACCGAAGGCTCTCCGATGCTTAAGTCAGTTATTTATGGTAATTTTGACAGAGTAACAGTAAAAGTGAGAAAATAGTTACATTTTTTTGTCTTGGGCACTGTTCCCTATTTATAGGGAGATGAAAATGGAAGTCTTGCACAACGTTTCAATGTGGGACTTTGTGCAAGTCGCTGTGGTGGTGACACGTGTCCCTGGAGACTAGGTTCGGTAGTCGAGAGTTTCGGCAGGTGTCCGCTGCCTTGGAAAAGTGTCTTCCTTCGGCAGGGAAGAAGGCATGTCTGCCTTGGTGCTAGTTGTTTTGGTGCTAGATATGCTCGGTTGATTATGGTGTAAACAATAGTCCCCCAAGTTCGCCGTCCAGAAGTAACTTCTGGGTTGGGAACTTGTAAGATTTTTGCATAATCTTTACCGAGCATTCTTGGTAGGAGCCGTGGGGCGTTCCCTAGTCCCCCAAGTTGGCAAGCCAGAAGTTGCGTCAAGTTTTAAGAGTATGGCCTTGGTACTAGGCTGACCGAGAGTCGTATAGGTCTTGCCATTCGACTAGGCTTCTGGCAAGGAGAAAGAAGAATGTGTGAGCTTCCAGAACTGTTGGGAGTTGAGTACCAGCGTGTTCGGCAAAGGGGCCGTGTTCGGGCTCTGTGGAGCGGGGCAGCTAGGGGTTAGGGAGGAGAATTTTGCCGTGACGTGAGCCATAACTTGAGCATGGGTCTTGCCGTTCGGCAAGGTCCAATGGTAATGATTTTTAGGGCCTAAGAAACTTCAGAAGGGGTGAAGTTACTTGGCCTAGGGTTAGGCCCTTGAAGCTTCGGTAGGGTTGGTGTGGAGAGAGCATTCTGTGAGCCTCCACTCTCTTCTTGCACACCCCTTGCTGTTCGACAAGCCTGGGTTTTTTGGGAAGGAAAGAAAAATTGTGAAAGGCTAGGCTGTTTGGGCTTTCGACAGGGAGAGGCATACTTGAATTGTGAGCATGCATGCGTGAGAGTGAAGAGAGCCCGTGAGCATGTCTAGACTTTAGTATGACCCTTGCTGTTCAGCAAGGGTGGTGTTGGAGATTATTATTTTGCAAAGATTGGGCTTTTAGGGTTACTAAGGTTCGGAAAATGCTTGGGGACTTGGTGGTTAAGCTCAAGCTTCGATATCTAATTTTTCACTATTTTCAGAAAGTTTGGAGGAGAGGGCCGCCTCTTGGAGAGAATTGGTGAAGGAGGGTGTTGTCTCGAGACTTTGGATCGAGCCATGCCGTTTGGCAGGGCTGATTGGAAACCATTTGCGCAAGTCCAAAAAGGTTCGGCAGGTATTGTTATTGTGGCTCTATCGTTTTTCGTTCAGCCGTCATCATCCAAGGTTGAAAGCTCTGTCTGACTTCGAGTTTTGGGTGATTGATTTGCTCGAGCTTTTGCGAGTCTGAAGCTAGGCTTTGAGGGATCCTTTGGCAAGGGAGTTTCCGTGAGTTCCTTTCTCCCTGCATATGCCTTTGCCGTTCGGCAAGGCTCTTTTATTTTTTTAAAGTAGTGATTTATACCTTCGGCAGGTGGATCCTTTGGTATGGCAAAAGGGGAGCCTCCCTTGCGGCTGCCGAGAGTAGAGACAAGGTTAAGGAGAAACACAGGTTCGGCAAGGTCCATTTGTTGCTTGGTTTGAGCTTATGGTCCAAGATTGCTACGGAGCTAAGCTGGGCTTCGCAAGGTTGATCCTGGGCTGCGGCAGGGGGCTAGGGTTTGGAAGTTGTGTGTACATCTTCGACAGAGCTGGAACACTAATATGCGTGAGAGGTGGAGCACGAGTCTTCAGCAAGAGGTCCTTGCGAGTGCGCCCTTGAGTTCGCATAGCCCTTGCTATTCGACAAGGGTGGTCCAAAGGAATTCCGTGAGCCTCCCAGCTTTCGTCCTCGGCTGGAAGTGTCGATCATGACGTCATATCTTCGATAAGAGTATCCTGGAGAGGTGTTTTCGAGTTTGCCCTCTGATCTGGAAGGGACATGCCGTTCGGCAGGCCAATATGCTCGGGAAATTCTCGTTCACCAAGATTGGAGGTTTGACACAAAGGTTGATCCCAGCCAGTCACCAAGATTGGGGTCATCACGATGTCGATAAGAAACCTGAATTTCTGTAGGGTATGTTTTTTTTGTGACCCCCGAATTTCTCCATTTCCTCTCTTCCCTTCTGTACAGCCCTTGTCGTTCGGCAAGAGGTCTTTGTTGTTTTTTGTTTTGTTTTGTTTTGTTTTTTTGTTTTGTTTTTGTTTTTTGGTTCTCCTTGCCCATTGGAAAGCAACGTGGGTCTGAGCCTTCGGGGCCTTCGGCAAGGACTGTCTCCAGTCTGCGGGGCCTCGGATGTGTCGGCATGGGGTTCTGGAAGGGAAGGATTGGGTCTGCCTATGTGGGCTTATGGCGTGATCCTTGCCGTTCGGCAACGGAGGCCTGGGCTTCGGAATGGAGCCGGGCAGTAAGAGTCCTATTTTGCGTGGGCCTCCATTGTTTCTACACGGGCCATGCCCTTCAGCAAGGCTCTTTCAAACCTCTTTATTCCTTTTTTTTGTACTCAATTTGAATTTTGAATTTCAAATTATTTGGAGCAGGTGTACAAAATTCGAGCGAGAAGTTGAAATGGTGCTAGGGTTTTCTCGTGAACCAAGGCATCGGTATCCTTGAGCTTTTATATACAGGAGCTTGGGGTGGAGAAGGCCTCACACTTGAGACTTGAGAGAAAAATTTGGAAAAAGTGAAGAGGAGAAAAGGAGATTCCGGCGAGATATTTGGTGGTGGTGCTGTGGCCAAGGTGATTTCTGGCAAGCTTTTCGTGGTGGTGCAAACAAGGTGAGGCTTCATTTTCCTTGAATTTTCGAATTAAAATGTACTGTTTGGCATGAACATGTTGAATGTTAGGATGAACACCTTGAATATGGGTATGAACTTGTTGAATGTTGTTCGTAGAGCAAAGAGCATATAGGTGTGCCATCTTTTTGTGTTTTGATCTTTCATGCATGTGCATTAGTTCATTTTCCTTGTTTCTGCATGTTGTAGATGTCTGAGAGTTCTGATAAAGAAAGTCATGACCCCCCTGCCTTTGGTGGGGAAGATACTGAAAGTGATAGTTCCCAGTCAGAGCCAAGCCTTTATGTGTGTTCTGAACGTGAGAATTCCTAGTTAGAGCATGTGGTAGAATGTGTAATAGAGAGTAGGATGGCAGTTCGTGATTGTGAGAGGAGGGAACCATCAGTAGATTCTCGAGAGGCTAATTATAGGGAGATGCAGAGAAACTATAGCATGTTAGAGGCTATGGCTAATCGTGTTCTGGCTTTGCCTCATACACCAGAGGTGGGCTCGAGCAATCAAGCTGGGCCATCAGGGTCTGTGGAAGTAGCTGTGACTTCTGCGTCAGAAGGGTTGGAGGTACGGGTTGGTGTCCCATTACCGAGAAGGAATACATTGACAGAGGTAAGATTGGTGGAGATTCAGACAGAGTTCAGTGTTCCACCTTCGGTGGGGTTGAGGTTACCTACTGCGGCCGATGTGGTTAGATATCCTCCAGAGGGATGTGTGCTTATTTTCACGGATATGTATAAGCATGGCTTCAGACTACCGTTTCATCCATGGGGAAAACCCAAAAAGAAAACAGCTATGGATTCAGGTATGTCTTTTCCAAGAAATTATTGTTGTTTTTCTATTAGTTATATATCTTTCTTTCAATCTAAATTTTTTCAGTATTAATATTCCAAGTTTTTTCTATTTTGGAGGCGTTTTAGTTTTGGTTCATTCTGGTTTTACCCATTTGTCTTTTCCTATTGGGAAAATTTGCCTAAGGACCTGTTAGATCTAGTTTTAGAGAGATTAAAATCGATTTCAGACTATTTGGCTTTTAGTGTTGTTTGTAAGACATGGAATGGTGTAGCAAAGAATAATCGGAGCCAAAGTCGACACACAGCTCCAATGCTCTTAATTTCTAGTGACAAAGAATATACATGGAACTTATACAACGTCATCAATGATAGGGTTCTTGATTTACAATTAAGACTTCCAAGTAAGCGATTTGTGGGTCTTCAAAAGGATGGCTAATAGCTCTAGAAGAGAACTTCGTAGTGACCTTAATGAATCCATTCTCTATGGTTGAAGGATGTAAAGAGAAAGAAAATTCAATCATTCGCCTTCCTTCACTAAGGAGTTGTTATGACTTTGGAGAATTGGATTATTATGTGTATAAGGCTACAATTTCAACGGACCCAATTTTAAATGCACATGATTTTATTGTTACTGTCATATACGGAAAGTTTTCTTATTTTGCTTTTATCATACCTGGTAAAGACACAGATTGAACGTATATTGATGATTGGGACTTCTCATTCTTTCATGAAGTTGTTCACCTTGGAGATAAAGGTTATGATGTATATGCTTGGGATGCAATTTTAAATTTTGACATTACAAGTGAATCCGACATAAACTGGGGAAGCTTGAAAACTATGGAAGGGTTTGGTTCACAAAGGGCGTCTGCCAAGACATATATTGTGGATTCCAATGAGAAAGGGTTTTTAATCGTGAAAAGGCATAGAAAGTGGGAAGGTATTTGGCCAGATGTGAAGTATGTCACATTTAAATTTGAAATTTTCGAACTAAATTTTGATAAACACGAGTTGATTGAGAAAGAAACCTTGGATGATGCTGCTCTTTTTTTGGGTGATAATTCTTCCGTGTTTGTTTTGGCTTCAAAATTGCCAGGATGCCAGCCTAATTGAATATACTTCACCTTAGATGATCAAAGTACGCCTTGGGTACCTGAAGATTTTGGCGTGTATAACATCAAAACTCAAAGCATTTCAAAGCCTTACACGACAACTGCTATGACCCTGTTAGGGAGGGCTAAGCGACCATCAATTTGGGTTATGCCAACTTGTCGACTGTGAAAAGCTCCTTTTGCGTCTTCTTGTTTTTATTGTTAATTTGTGACTTGAATGTCTTTTTGTTTTACGTTTCAAACCATTTTGTTTCGTTGAAGCTCCTTCTTGTGCTCTTGTATTTGACATAGTGTGCTCTAAGTATTTGCCATATATTTTGTACAATGAACACTTTTGCCATGGCTGAAGCTGGATATAAACTCATTTTATATAATTATTTTTTTCATATCATACATTTTCTAGACCACAATTTCATATTCGAATGAATGTACAAGTCAAAAGTATGGTAGTTTGTGTTGAGTTTTTAGGTTTTCTCGTCATTTGTCCTCCTTAATGCAAGTGTGCTCGAAGCTGGATTGTTGTAAATTAAATATGATGGATGAAATATTAAACACTATGATTGGGTTTTAAATTTGTGTGCTTGTAGCTATATATGCTAGATTACTAGTTTGGTCTAGCTGCCCTAAATCTCCACTTAAAAAAAGGTTAAAAGTTTATAATTCCTGGATATTGACAGTATTGGGTTTCGAAGAGGTGACCATGAGGGGCGAGGGGGGTAGCTTACCGCTATGGTAAACTAAACTTTATTTTTAAGAAAATGTGAACCCAAGAGGGTATTTTGGTAAATGTGGATAACTAAGCGGCAATTTAAAACCCACAATTTAAAAGTTCGGTTTTTTTCCTTGTCCACCCATTTTATACTGGAGGAGATCGTCCCCCTTATTTTGAATTGATATAAAATCACACTCAGAGTCAGAAAGATGCACAGATAGCAAAGCAAGAAAGATGCTCATTCAATCTCAGTGCTCCGTACTCTCTCCCATTCGCCTCACAAACCCTCACCGCCGTTTACCAATCATCTCCCGCCGTGCCCCTTTTAACGGTAATACGAATTTCATTCTTTGGATATATATTTCTTTAAATTCAGTGAATATTTTATGATATTTTGTTTTCTTTCTACAATTTAATTTATTATTGTTCAGCATGTGGAATGAATGGAGCTGTTGTGACCAGTACATGGTTGGGGAGGAAAAAGAATCGGGGAGTAACAGTTTCTGCTACGGAGGAGCAGAGCTCAAGCCTCAATGTGCAGAAGAAAAGGTTCCATTGCTCTTCCAACTTTTTTCATTTTCTTTGATGAATAAATTTAAGAGGCAGACTAAAATATAATTTTACCCAATTTGGGGTTTTGCATTTTTACTTTGATAACTTTGAGATTGGCTTTACCATATCTGAAAGTTGCATTCTTTTGTAATTTTACCCAATTTTGGGGTAATGCTGCATTTTTGTAACACTTTAAGCTAAGCCTGTGACGTAGCCGATGGGCGTTACTTGTTACATTAGTTGTTATGTTCAGTTGTTAATGTGGTCAGAAAATGTGATCCTTCTCATGTTATGAGGTGAGTGGTAAGCACAAAGCAACATTTATAGTTTTGTGTTTAAGTTCGTTTTATTAGTTGAATACTTATTGGATATGGTTCCCCAATCTGACACGCGCAATGTAACATTTCTCTAATTTCCATTTTACTCAGAAAGGTGGTTGACCACATATGCCTACTGAAAGCAAAGGAGGATTTATCTGATGAGGAAGAGAAGGATATGCTGGATTTTCTTTATACAACCCAGTATCAAATGAGAGGCATTCTTGCAGTATCATTAGGTGAGCTTTACTTGTATAAATCAATATACAAAACAATGCTGTCTCCAACTTTCAAAACTCAAATACTTGTTTCAGTTTAATCGTTTTTCTGTTGTCTGATTTTCATTAAAACATGGCCTTATATGTTCGATCACATTTGTAGGACGTATCTCCAACGAAAATATCGACAAGTATACACATGCTGTCTACATGCGTTTCCAGAGAAAAGAAGACATTGGGAAGTTTTACGAGAACCCTTTCTACTTGCGAGTACTCAATGAGCATGTATTGCCTTACTGCCATGTATGCCCTGACATGTAAACGCCGACACTCTGTGCTTTAGGCTTCCATTTCAAAAGTTTCTGCTTTATCAACTATTGGTCTGACATTTAATGTACATAAACAGGGATTGACTAATGTGGATTACGAATCTGAAGTAGAAGATGATATCATACCTATATTCCGAAAAGGAGAGGTTGGAAGCAACATCCTTCCCAATTTGGTTTTATTGATTGAATAAAATTATTTCGAGTTCAGATACTAGATTCTTTGTCTAGTACACAGGAGTTCACGTACTTTATATCTCATTTCTAATTATGGCAATGAAGATGCGTACATTCAAAAGAATTTTAATGCTTTGGAAACTATACATGACTTTGCTTATTGGCATTTAAGTTCTAAGTTTTCTGAACCACTTTGGTTGCAATCTAACTTTCTAAAACTCTTTTGGTTCTAGACATTTCCATGTGCTTTTTGTTTCTGATTCTTTGGATCTAAAAGTTCTTTCTCAAAAGGGAAGCTAATTGCTCTTGCAAGCAGGAATTCAACTTCGGTGTGGAGTTTGTGCTTCTGCTTTCCTTTGTTGATAATGCATCTGGACGCGTGGAAGAGGCATTAGTTTCTTTGGAAGGGCTTATTATGGGATTTCCATCCATAATAGTCCAATCTACTCAAGGTTTGTTTGAGCTAAAAGCTGATTAACTGCAAAACAAAGCATATTTTATTTTCTCTTAGCTCTTGTTTCTGTTTGTACAATATTTATTCTGAAGATATAGTAGAAAATCCTATGTGTTGTACGAAATAATTATGTATCATATCTTATTAGTATTTGATTTTCAGGTCTGAATTTTAATCCCAGCAGCAAGGAGTATACACATGGAGTAGTGATCCGATTTCGGTCTCGTGAGTTCTTGTTTGCATTATGTAGATTCACATACATGCTGCCTTTGTTTTGTTGACTGTCATTCACTGGTATATTTTGTAGTTGACGGTTTTGAGATATTTGTGGGAAGCTCAGAGTACAAAGAAGTGAGTAGTTTGTTTCTATTTGGATCCTACTTTTCCCATCAACTTCGGCATGAACCTAAATAGAATGCATGCTTATCCAAATCTTACTCTAAACCCAAAAAAGAAAAAGAAAAAAATGTAGTTCTAAACATCTAGAGTCCATGATGAAAACTTTCAAGTGTTCCCAATCTTTTATACCAGCTAGTATAGAGTTTGATTCTTGCCTAATTTGAGGTGCAGACACATTTTGGAATTATAGCTCTTGGATTTGTCTCCATTGCAGTCAACCGACATTTCATTAACATTTGGAAATTTTACAAAATTGCAGATATGGAAGTCTAAGTTTGATCAAATGACTCGGAAAACACTTTCGCTTCATTTTTCAGTTGATCCAGTCGGCAGTGAGATTATGTAGCGAAAATTCTTTGAGGTTTGTTTCCCCTATTTGTCCAAACCACGGAATCTATGAAGAGTACTAAATCGTATAATGTATGAATAGAGCAATATATTTGGTTGGAAACTGTGTCTATCTTGTCTGAACGAGCACTCAATCCATCTTGAAAAATCCTCTGTTCAAAATTCAAGCAATCTAATCAGTCCAATCCTTAGAGATCATAAGAGGAAAAAGTGTTTACCAGACAGTAGGATCTGTATATTTTATTTATAATATTTCTGGTATGATTTCAAATCATCACCTGCATTTAGAGGAAAATTCTTTGTGAGGGATATGTATCATTCTGATCAATCAAACTTCCACAGCGTTGGGTTGCTTGTAACGTTAATCTTCTATGTGTTTTCAGGAAGAATAAAGGAAACTAATTTTATATACATTACATTGGCCTATGTACTTAAAATTTTCTACCTTCCCATTTGTTTTCTTCTAACATGGAAGTTACATCAGAGAATCCTTCCAAATCTATTGTTTGACCTCATATGGAAAAACAAACTAACACATAAATATGCAAACAGATTATGAATATTTTCAACTATTTTATACTCCACAAGAGCCAAAACTGTGCCCCACCACCCAGGACAAAATCAATTAGATGGTGTTTGCATGTTGACTTGTTATATACAGCGTTACAGATGCTTTATAACACACATACTTCTAGTTTGTGATGTAAGTTAGCTGGTCATCTCTTGTACTTTGGAAACCTTTTATGCAAGAACTTGCTTTGTAGGTTCTGACTTTTTCTTTGAACTGTAATATTTATTTAGTGATAGAATAAGAAAAGATCAAGATTATTTAGATCAGTATATTATCTATTTCTTCAACTAAGATATTCATCACAAAATGCAGCCCCTCTTGAGAACATGTGTAATAAATTTTTTTACCATTCAATCAAAAACTGTTTACAGACTTACACTTTGTTCATAGACTAAAGTTGCTCACATTCTTTCCCAATTGGATCTATTAGACTATGAGTACCAAAAAAAAAATATTTGATTTACACTAGAAACTGATGAAAGTATTTGTCTAACTGAATAATACACTTAATTGCAAGAGGGCTGATCAGTTGTGAAGAGGGTTTGGTCCCTGTGGAACTTCTCGTAGAGAAACGCCTTTGCGGGGGCCAATCTCATCTCTGCTGCTGGATCCCTCTGGAGATTCTGTAGAGAAATGCCTTGAAAACCTGGAATAGGATTCAGATTTATCTGTTTGCTTGGATTCTTTAGCTGTCACTCTGTGGATGTGACGATAACTTGATATCTGACTGATCATAAGCATGATCATGAAGACCACACATACAACTCTGAGATGCTGAATTCTCATGATTCTTGAGATGATAAATTTCAGTATATCTTACAAAGAAAAAGGAAGCAAGTTAGGAAAACTGAGTATGTTCTCTCATTCCTCAAATGCAAGCAGGCGTGAAGTCTTTTAATATGGGATGGCAACCTGTGGGAAAGATAGAGCCAAAACTCACAATTAATTCTACTGAAATGACATAAATGCCCGATCGTCGTTGCGTATTTGCGAAAACATCCTTTAAAATACCCAAATTGCCCAAACTTACAAAAATCATCTTGCATTTGTCATCTCATTCTGCAGTTTTATGCATGTAGCTGTTGTTCCCAACTATACTAATCGAAGATGGTTTGTGTTGCAGCCTTGCAGGTCATTGCAGAAAGCTCTGAGAGTGTGATTATATGCAAACAGATGCATGTTTCTGTACTTTTTCTGAACTTAATTCTTTACATTTGAAGGCTAATCTGGTCTTTTAGTACCCAATGAAGTGTTAATGTGAAAAACGGTTTGTGATGGGCTGTGGGGAGTTGACTTGAACATTAATTGTTTCTTTCTATGCTGATTTTAGGTTCATAGTTTTATTTGTGCTGTAATTATCGGTGAAGACTTGAGGTACAGTTAGAGACACTTGGTGCAAGATCCCACTGACACGTGGCATCCACGGTCTGTGTTCTTAGGGTTTGCTTGCTGCATCACCATCACGTGTTTTGGCTTCTAAGCTATTGATTTAATTCTAATTGGATATCAAAGGATGGTCATTAGATGACTAATTAAGTATCTTCCAGCAGGATTATTTATAACAAGTTGTACCATATATACACACAAACACAACCACCCAAATGTGGGCTCCCATTGATCCTTCATCATTCTTCCAATCTTCCAATGATAAATAATTGGGCCCATCAAAAAGGAAAAATTCATGACAAGTTGATTAATGCGAAGAGAATTTAGAACAAAACAGGTTTGTTGTAACCCGGCAAGTGGCAAGGATGAATGAGAAAATGAATTATAATTAGGTTTGGTAAAAAATACAAGAAAAAGAAAAATAGCAGGTATAATGTCAATCGTATATATATCAACATTTGACAGTTAAATGCGGACTTAATTGACCGTCATGATAATAGTTTTGGTGGACACGAAAACTGATGAGGTTTTGAAGTTTTCAAAGTGTGGCGTGTCTGAGTTGAAGTGAATCCATTCAAAGACAATGTTGTCTTCTAGCTTTTATAGTTTTCTTTGAAACGTCATCAGCTTGCACCGACCCTGAGAAATAATGCTCTTGTCGTTGTTTGCAATTCGAGTCAAGATGATTATTTAAGTTCAGATAAGTGCCATATTAATAACGCTGGTGACGGTGAGAGAATGTTTATATAGTCTCCTTTTATGATATGTATGTGGAATCTAAAACACGTTAAGAGAGAAAAGTTATATACAACCGGCACATACAATGAATTCTCAAATCTACTATATTATTGCGATATTAGATGTTAAGCATCCAACAATGATTTATTAAAAGAAATTTTTTTCAAACATGGCATCTTAAACGAAAATCGTGATGGCAAAGTGGAGCTTTTTCTATTAGATTTATATATCAATAAATCAATTCTAGAGATTAAGTCTACGAAATATAGGAGATCAATCATCTGATTGGATGCAAGACTAGGGCGCAAAGAGTATATGGTCTTCTGTCATTCGTTTTGGCATCCATATATGATAGGCTAGAAGCCTAGACTATGGTCTAGTAGTAGCTTCACAGCAGCCTGAAAGGTTAGTTTTGCAACAACATTCTTTAATAGCTTCTTTTGGATCCTTAAAAACTTGCATGTCACGGCTATCCCCAACCAATCACGTTCCGTCACTCGTAACAAGAATTTCACATAACATAATGTAATTAGATGGAGATAGCAAAATAGTGCTATTCCCGTGGCATGCAAATTCTTCTCCCTATTATGGGGCCTGAATAATTAGATTTGATATTTTGATTAGGACAGGCTCTAAAGCCTTGTACACATGCTCTACAGCCTCTATTGCTAGGGTTGTGAGAGACACACACATACCTACCCATGACCTCTCACCTAATACAAGTTTTGGTATGCCTTTGTTTTGTTTCGTTTTTTATACAAAGGATATTGGGGAGGGGACAATCAAACCTCAGACCTTGAATGCAAAAGTAAATGCTCTTAAGTTTTTACCCAATTGAGCTAGAAGCCCCTTGCGCTTTTATTTATTTTTCTTAGTTTGAGCTTTATTTGACCATAAGCATTTTGTTCAAAGCCTCTCCATGTTGTTTTAAAACTGAATTGAGAGCTTGATTCGGCTGTAAGAAGAACATCTCAGTAATGTTTTTGGCCCTTTGAGCATTAAAACAGCAGCTGCCTAATTTGACTTCCTTTATAATAAAAGAAAACAATATTTGCTTCCCATTTTTCTTGCCTGCAAACATTTGTAAGTGATGATGGCCATTGGCCGCCTTGTCTTTGATTAAAGAAATGCACGGCAGATAAATTATTTCAATACTTGTGACAGAAAAATGGGGATTCTTCTGACGTCAGTGATGTTGAACTTGTATGGAAAAATTCACGATTAATGTCCTTATCAAGGAACATTATCAAATTGAGTGATGGCTTGAATTTGCAATCTATTGCGTACTAGCCAGGCGCAATCAAAATGACTGTTGTAGAATACGGTATTCACCTTCGGAGAAGTATGTAAATCACATTAGACTCTAGTATAATTTTTGGACAGCTAAGGTTACAATTGATGATCCTTCTAGTCCAGAAGTTCTGGAGCTCAGAAAATGTCTAAGGTTGCTTTGTTCATCAGAGAAAAAAAAGACCTTTATAGACGTATTCAGGCTTAACACAAGCTATCTGCAGCATGAAAAGGAAATAGTCTACAAAAGCAAACTTTATTTACAGCATGTCCACATTTATAGTTCAGACATTATGACACTCACAAAGTTCAACCATGCAATGGTGCCCCTTACATTATGCAGGACTCTCTCTGACAAAAAAGAAACGTATTGAGCCGTGAGGTCAAGGATTGACTTGTCGAGATGTTTATGTTCGACAACGGAGCCTGGAGATTCGGAGTCCTCTGTGAGGAGGCAGTGAGATATATTCAGCACTTCTAAATGTTACATTTTGTCCAATATAAACACCAAAGCTTCCTTGTGCACTATTATGCTCTGAAGACTTAAAAGACCTTAAGTTTTGATGTATAGGCAGCATGGCCCTTGCAAAATCTATGTCAAAAGGGAACATAACTTCAAGTTCTTGCAATGAGTGCCAATAACCTTGATGAATTCAGCGCACAATAAAGACAAGGAACAGCCAATGACACAAGCTCTTTCCAATTAATTCTTGATAGCTTGTTCATATCCACCCACTGACATGACATTCCAGGCTGACATTCGAAAATCTGTGAGTTGGTGGTTCTGATAGAGCCGTATAGGTTTGAGCATATAGATTGTGCGAATGTGTTGCTCTTATTTCTCATTTGCTTTTGAAATTGAGAATCAATCAATGACTAAATATTTGATTTTTTTCCTCTTCATTGACCAACATTGATGTGGTGCGAATGCCTAAATTTCACATAACAAGTTGTTTGAGGTAAGTCTGCAAGGAAATAGAGTGTCAGCATTAGTCCCTGATTCAGTATGATCAGACAATTTCTGTTTCAATCGAACACCAATTAGTACACTTTTGGAAGTGAAATTTAGACATTCGGGCTGCGCAAATCAAGTGTACATTACTCTTGAATGCATGGGAATAGAAAATCAAATTTAGACATTTGGGCTGCGCAAAAAATTTACTCATTCTTTCCAAAAATATCATTGTTTTTACTACGAACAATAATAATTGACATTCACATATATATAATATGAGTTGCTCAAATTCCCAAACTCAATTAAAAACTGCCATTACCTTCTAAAGCCAACATAGATTTTGTCCGATTGCCATTCTACTACTAGCGATGCTTTAGTTCATATCAACATTTTTATGAGTTGCTCTAGTTTTTTACACTGAAGAGGAAATAAGAAAGAGAAATGCAGCTTCATATTATAATTAGAAAGTTTACAAAACGGATAGAATGTACAATGAGGCATGCATCTGCTTCACAAATATCACTATATAGCATGATGCAACCTAAAGAAACCATTGTATATGGCAATAACATGCGATAAAGGTGTGCTTCTACAGCCATTTCAACAACGACCAGTGCTAGACCAGGCAGGCATTCACCTCAAGACAACTTTCATGTGAAACAACTTCTTGAACTAGGAATGGAGGTCCTTGACTTCCTTGTCTTCCTATCCCAGCCAGTCAAATCAGCAGGTTGCTTATCCATGTTCCAAATGTATGCTACTTTCGTATTCTTATGCCAGGTATATCTCTCAAGCCCATCTTCAATGCTGTCTTTCTAAAGAGAGAAGGAGGTTTTTGCAAACCGATTGATTGACAAAATTGGTTGGCTTGCTCAACAAGTGTGGTTTTATCCCTGCCAATTTCCCTGATCGAGTTATAGTACCCAAGCCAAGCATGAAAGGCTGCTTCTTTGACACTACCGTCAATCTTGGCTAATGAATCCTCAATCTGCAAGAATAAGCAAAAACCCAGTATTACAAATAAGAAACATGCACATGATTGTATTTCAAACTAACTGATACAAACAAGATAATGAAAACCTAGAAGCTACTAGCAGATATATCCTAAATACTAATAAAACAAATATGGGAAATTTTAATGAACAAAACCTTTCATCACTAGGATTGAGGTACTGACTGCCATGTCTAGTAAAAATTCTAGAAATCTGAAATCTACAAATTGACTTAATTAATTATTTCATCAATGGTTGGATTGGACCATGAAAAGAGAGCAAGCTTTAAGAAACTTCAACTTGTAAACTGTAAACACCACCTCTTTTTGATTCAATAACTTCTTCTTTTTTCAGATTTTATTCAACTTCATTTTAAATTTTGTTCTTTCCCATATGGCCAGAAATAGTATCTGAACTCAATAATGTGATTCAGAATTCAGATACAAGTACAAAGAATAGAATTGGAGGTGATGCAAGAACCTTAAGTTTAGTGCCTGGGTCCAATCGCAGTGTAGGAAATTTTTCAACAGGCAAATCTTTTAATTCATCCAGAAAATACTCCTCCCATGGTGCTAGTAACAATATGCCTTGTCCTTCTTTGCCTTCTCGTCCCGTTCTTCCAAGACGATGTATATATTGATCCCGGTCAGAAGGAATACCCACCTGGTAACAATCAGACTACGTATTACTTTTACTACAAGGCAATGCAGCCACATGCAAAAACTCATTCATCAGTTATATTTTAAATCTTTTTTTTCCTTCTTTGTTAGTTTAGCGTGAAATAGTTAATAGATGCAGACATTTATGTTCTAATGTGCTAGTGTGAGTAGCTCTTTATGCATTCAAATATGTTCGAGTCCACCACAAACCTCGATGCTGAATGAGTAATTTAATAGAAACAAATATGTGGCTGTTGGAACCTCCACATAGCTGAATGAGTGGATCAATGCAAAGTGAGCTAGTTCTGCCTCTTAACATATTTTCAGAAAAACAATTCAACAAATCTCATAACCCCTAAATCTAAGTAATGATTGGGAAACTAATACTCAAGAAGAAACTATATACATTAACGCTCAATGTGAGAAGCACTACCATCGTCATTAAACATAAAAGCCAACACTATACACAATGTAGGCTTGGGAATGCTATGTAAATCTAAGAAGAAGAAAAATTGAACTCCTGCTGAGCCACGGCCTCTGTATTCAGTTAGAACATATTAATGTTGGTCCACTACATCATTTATGTACACAGAAGATAGATATACAAGTAATCTTTGCATATGTTAGAAAAATCAACTAATTCACATGTCAGTGATATAATTAAGGTTCAACCTATAAGAAAAACATAACTGAGATGGCAAATACCTGAATGACCAAGGTAACATCAGGGTAATTCATTCCACGTGCGGATACATCAGAGGTAACAAGAATCAGCCGTTTTGATACCTTGAATTCCTCAGAGATACGAGTTCGATAGAGTTGAGGCTTCCTGGAATGCATCTCCTTAACATTCATTTTCATTTCACGAAGAACATGAAAGAGGAGGGATGTTACCATTCCAGTTGTACAGAAAACAATAACCTGAAAGGTACAACGTTAGGCCTCAGGCACAAACAACACAACCAAACATTTGAATCCACAAGCTATAACATCAAACCTTATAATCAGGTGATTGCGAGATATGCTCCATCAGAAGCTGGTGCACTATTTGAAAATGCAATTCATGTGGTTCAACAAGACATGACTGCTTAACCTGCGCTCACAAGTAGAGATGGATTCATGACTCCAATTGTCATATTTTATGCTTCAGGTATTATCAGAACCATTTCAACCATATATAATAAAGTAATTAAAATGATGAACACCAGAACTGTTTCACATTAACACATTAAGAGGCTGAACAGAGATGTAAAAGCAAGATTCATAATAAATTCTATATTGGAAACTACACCAACTGGTCAATGTTATATACCTTATCATGAGTTTCAACACAACCTAAACCCACTGTGTCAACAAAAGCATGGTCCTTCTTCAAGACAAGCTGTGATATTCGGCGAACCTGCATATAAATAATCAAGTAAAATCTGGGGTTTGAGTGGTTTCATACAGCAAAATATACCAAGTGCCTAGTAAAATTGTTCCTTTAAACTTCAGACTTGAAGTATAAGGATAGTCGAACCTCTTTCGGAATTGTTGCAGTAAAGAGCAAGGACTGCCTTCGACGAGGCAAACAATCAACAATTTTCTCTATATCCTTCCGAAATCCTAGGTCTAGCAAGTGGCCAGCTTCATCAAGTATCAGCATTTTCAATCCCATCAATCGCACCGACAAGCCTGACTTATTCTCAATGTGGTCCAGCAACCTGCCAGGAGTTGCAACTATTATCTGCGAAATATTTGTACAATAGATTCTTACTCTCTTCACAACCACACTAAAATTAAGCAGGACTTTCAATGACCAAGCCAAATGTACAAACCTGGCATGGATTTGATTCAAGACGTTTCTGGTCCTCTTTGAATCGTGTGCCTCCAACTAATGTTTGCAGACCTATGCCATCATGGTACTTCAACAAAACATTTGTTTCTGCAGCTATCTGACTTGCAAGTTCTCTTGTGGGGCAGAGGATAAGAACAAGAACTGGAGACACCCGTTGATTGGTATTGCTAGTCTTAGCCTTCACAACTGCTTCAATAGCGGGAAGCTGTTTGTGTTTAACAAGAGAATTGAAAAGAGAGAACCTAAAATGCTATGAATCACTCCAAAATAACAAAAAGGTAAAATGATGTACCACAAAAGCTGCAGTTTTTCCAGTGCCTGTTTTAGCTTTGATCAACGCATCTTTTCCTGTAACAAATGAGAGTGAAAATCATCGCATACCGTCTGATTTTTTTTGTTAAAAGAATCGTCACACCCATTTTTCAAGTCAATTAGGCCGGAGGACCAAGAAATTAACTATTGATCATAGGATATGATCATATGAGTTTGGACAAATTGATTAACAAAACGTCCCCTAGAGGACACCTTAGCGGATTAGGATCTTATCCACCCCTAGGATGACTTGGGTTTGAACTACAAGTGGAGGTGTTCTATGTAATTTAGCAAGGAAAGAAAAAAACCAAATAACATGGCTAAAACGAGTAGCCAACTCCTCACCTTCAAGGCAAACAGAAAGAGCAGCCTCCTGTACCCTTGTCATTTGAATATAGCCAGCAGAAGTCAGTGCCTTGACTGTCAATGGAGATATACCACACTCATCAAATCTGTGAAAAACCAAAAACCAACAGGATCACCAATGGGCACATACACATTTAACTGATCAAAGACTGAAATTCTAACATGTCCACAAATGCAATCTAAGAAAACCAACCGAAGTACAATAATTTTGCATACCTCTTTCCACTAAGAATTGTCTCCTCCAGTTCCCTATCCTCCCCTCCTTCATTTCCAGCAGCATTTTTCTTACTAAGCTCGTACCTTATCGACTTAACCTGCTGCGCAAAATCACTCTCCTCGTCTAATGAATTAAGGGGCACCCTCCTCTTAATAATCTTCACATCATACTTCCCCAATGAAGCACTACTCCCTAATTTCCTCACATTTCTCCCAAATTTCGAATTCTCATTAGCAAAGGGCTGCACGGACTCACCCTCTGAATCGAAATCCGAGTCTTCATCGCTTGAATTATCGCTTCTCCGAAACCTCCCTCGGCTCTGAACTGAGTAGTTCCTACCCCTAACGTGATTGCCACTCAAATTTATCAAATTTACACTTCCACTATTTCCCGCCAAATCACGACCTTTCGATATCAGCTTACTCAGGTCTAACGGCGGTGCGGTAACCGATCTCGTCCGTGCGTCCGAGCCAACCGGTGGAGGCCGGTCATCAATCGGCCCATCCTTTTCGTTCCACAAATCTTCTGCGCCTTCTTTCATGAACCGATCGGCTAGGGCTTTAAGGTGCTCGTTGGGGTTCATAGGGTTGTGCCCGGTTTCTGAACCCTGATTTGAAAACGGGTCGGGTTTCCCGACGACTTTGGCCCGGATTTGGGAGCGGAGACGGGCCTCGTAGAGCTGTTTCTCTTGTTCTAAGAGGCGCTTTTCCTTCTCTTTGGCTCGTTTTTCGTGCATGCGCTTCCATTTCCATTTGGTGACGCCTCCCGGGAAGGTCCGGGGCCCGCCGCCCATGGGTCGGGTCAGTACGAGCCTGCATAGAAGCTTCGAGAAGTCTCTCGACCGTTCCAAAAGGATCGAAGCGGACATTGTGTGTGGTTAGTGATTCAGTGATCGGAGAGAGAGAGAGAGAGGGGAAGGGTTTTACTGGTTTAGGGTTTAAGGAAGACAATGGGGATGGGCCTACATTTTAATTTGAAGCTGAGGTTTGTCATGCTTCGCTATAAAATGGGCCTTTGTTGTTTAGGATTGAAGGAAGACGATGGTGTTGTTGGGCCTCCTTGTGTGTGGGTTTCAAATTTCAATAAAGGGCCATTTCTTGTTATTTTCAGGTTTTTTCTTTCTGGTCGCAATTTGTTATTATTTACAGTTTAAGGAAGAGAAAAAAAATGTCGTACAAGTGATTAAGAGCGTTTAACCCACACACGAGTCCGAATCTTATATGTATCTTATTTCTAAATTCAACGAAAGGATACGGAGTTATACATTTAAATACAAAAATATTTTGTTAAAAATGTGACGAAGTTTGACACAAGCATTTGAAGTCAAGTTTGCTAAATGTCTAACTAGTGGTCCATTAATTTCTCGTTCTAATGTTAGAAGACACTGGAAACTCAAAGTGTTGCTACCAACAAGTTGCAACTTGCAAACCCATTGACGAAAACAAACAAAAATTCATGCAAGTTAAAAACCTAAACATAGAAATAATAAGAAGCTTTGTCAGCCCTTACCTCAATCATGGACAACAGAGAACTTAAGACCATGTCATTAAAAAAACAGTCAATGTCGTCCCAAAGTTTCCGCCATCTCTAGCCAACCAGACAAGACAATGGTTAATTTGTGATACTATAATTTAAGACCATTTCATTTCACTCGTCATGCATTGTTAATTTGTTAGAAAATTTAAAAATATTGCATTAGGTCCCAAAATGGTGAATAATTATGATTTCAATTTTCCACCAAAAAAAAAAAAAAAAAAAAAAAACAAGAAAACCACTTTCTTGTCTAATCCGTCGAAAAGCCTCCATGGGGTCCTAATTTCTTGAAACCAAATGAATGCATCCCAATTTTGAGGAGTATGCATCTCAAATTGTGCAAGAACAAAACTTATGACCATCTCTGCCAAGAAAACAAATTAGACAATAATGTATTTGAAGTTTATACGCATAATTCCTTTTTCTTTTTTTTTTTGGGTTACTCTTATGCTGTTGGGGTAGCCTCTAAATTGCTTTTGTCACTTATTGCTTGGATTATGGTAGCACTCTTGTAGCTATGGTGGCTTGCCCACCACCATTTTATGTTCGTAGCATTGGTTACTGCCTCCTCTCCGGTGGGTGTGGCCTTGTGTTGATTGCACTGCTATTCGGTTATGGGTGGTGTGGCATTTCCCTGTCCCGTTTTCTTTGCTTTTTGCATTTTTTTGTTTTTCTGGGCTTTATGTCCTCTTTAAGTTTTATGATGTAGTAAGTTTTTTGCCTTCATGTGTTGCAGTCTCTTTGTTGTCAAATTTGATTCCGTCCAAAAAAAACCCATCTTAAGAACATTTAAATTTTAATAATTTAACTCAAGAATTAACTAACTCTTCATATAATGATATATATTTTTCCAATGTTCGAAGCAGTCTCAAGTTCAAATTTCTTTCTCATTGATTTAAAAAAGTGTTGAACTCAAAAGTGATTGACAATGAGCACTTTGGAAAGATGTCATGGCATACGTGACCAGTAAAGAAAGATGTCATGGCATACGCGACCAGTAAAGACTCATAGGTTGAACCAACTTTGACAATTTAGTAGATAAATAAACTATAAATATCTTCAAGAACAGAAAGAAAAAGCACTTGGAATTCCTTGTAAACCATCATCTACGAAAATGGAAGAAACAACAATCACTTTTGGGTCTAAGAGGTACATCATTCTTTCAATTTGTTTGTTAATTTCATCATTTAATTAAAATTCTTTCTTAATTTTGGTTTTGAATTTCCTCAAAATAGGATTGCAGTTGTAACTGGAGGCAACAAAGGGATTGGATTTGAGATAAGCAGGCAATTAGGTTCTAATGGAGTTGGGGTGATATTAACTGCAAGAGATGAGAAGAGAGGCACAGAAGCTGTTGAAAAGCTAAAGGCTTCTGGCTTCTCTGATGTGCTCTTTCATCAGCTGGATGTCACTGACCAAACTAGCATTGCTTCTCTGGCTGATTTTCTTCAAACTCAGTTTGGAAAGCTTGACATATTGGTAACTCTTTTGATCTCTCTCTCTCTCTCTCTCTATGCATCTTCTTGTGGAAATTGTATGTTATCTTTTCTTCTCATCAGTTTATTTTTCTTAACCACTTATAACAGAAATGTGTGTTTTTTTATTTTTATATAAATATATTGCAGGTCAATAATGCAGGAGTTATTGGATCTTTATTCCTCACTGATGACAAAGAGAAGTTGGCAATTGGGCCTGAGGATGTAAGTCAATAAAATTCAGATATTTCTTTAGACAAAAAAAACTAAAACTCAATCTGTATCAAGCTAAGCTAACCCTTATGATATATATTTGATGTACTTGCATCACTTACTAATGAATATATCATTGACAAGAACAAATACCGATGCAGCTTATAGGTCCCAATTGTATCAAGAATGAATATGTAAAGCAAACCTATGAGACAGCAGGGGATTGCTTCAAAACAAACTACTATGGAATTAAGCAGCTCACAAAAGCACTTATTCCACTTCTTAAAAAATCCAACTCGGCAAGGGTAGTCAATGTCTCCTCTGCATTGGGACAACTAAGGGTACACAACCGAACCCGAATCATAAATCTAAATACAACATTATGTTATGTTGTTAGACTGATATAAACGTATTGGTTTATTGATTTTTAGGTTATTCCAAATGTGGAAGCCAAGAAGGAGCTAGGAGACGGTGATAGCCTCACAGAAGAGAAAGTGGACAACTTAGTTGAGGGATTTTTGGAGGATGTGAAGCACAATTTGATTGAAGCCAAAAGCTGGCCTATTAATCTATCTGCCTACATTGTATCCAAAGCAGCTCTGAATGCTTATACCAGAGTCTTGGCTAAAAAGTATCCTAGCATTGCCATTAACGCAGTCTGTCCTGGTTTTACCGCCACAGACATGAACAATTATACCGGTATCCTCACAGCTGAAGAAGCTGCTAAAGGTCCGGTGAAGGCGGCTTTGTTGCCGGATATTAGAGTTTCTGGCCGCTACTTTGAACAGACTGAATTGTCAACCTTTGAATGAAAATTTGAGATGTAAAATGATATAATTGTTTGCTTTTAATATACCTAATACCTATGTACATGTGACATGTACGTGTGTATGCACAATGTGTTTTGAACAACAAATTTTAGTTTTAATAAAGATTTCAATTTCCAGATCTCTTCTCTTATTTTGACTTACTTTCAGTTGCCTGGTTAATTTATTTGAAAATTCTTTCTGTTGCAGTCGATCGGTTGCTCAAATTTGTGCTGGTTTTATGGATCGTGTGGGACAAAGGAATGCCAGGACATGATCTTAGCCTGTTGTGTCAACTCATGGTTTTACGAAGTAGTTAATGGATTTTTTGGTGTAAAACTTTTGCTATGATCGTTTGGATGTTGAGGAAGATTTTCTCTTCTACAGTACTGTTTCACAGTCACATCTGCTTATTGATGATTACAGACCTTCCTATACTTTGGATTTTTCAACTGCTGCTCAATTATTTACTTGTTTAGTTGATAAACCCTACGACGTTTCAAAGTTCTTGAGTTAGACAGTGTATTAACCCTTATGATTGCCTGAGGATTTTTTGGCTATCTACTGAGTATTTAGCTGTTCTGCTGCCCAATTCTTTCTTTTCGATGGAAAAAGCTCTCGTCCCAATCTACTATATTTCATCTTCAGCCGATATAAGTTTCTACAACTCCAGTGTAAACCTTGTGTTGCCAGACAAAACAATTTCCACCCTACAGTGTATTTTGCGTACACCCAAGAGTGATCCAAACCAGACGTGACAAACAATACAAACTCGTCTCCTCATGAATTCCTATGATGCTGGCTTTGCCAATTCTTTTGATGATATTCTCGACGAAAGTGAAAGTACCACGTCGGATCGGAAACAAACATGATAGAAAATAATACTTCACACTCAAATCTCTGACTGTTAAAGAAATTATATAATTTGTTTCCATAGAATCATAAATCATTTTTTACAAAAACTTTAGACAGAAAGCCTCAAGCCAGAAAGTACTGACCCATTGTATAAAGGAACAATTTCTTTGTTTCAATCAACAAGAAGAAGAAATCATTCATGGGTTGCACAAATCGATCTTCAGGAACAGTAGTTTTCTTCCCCTTGGAGGGTTTCTGAGGTAGGGCCATTTCTAATCTTTAGAACGGACTGTTGCAGCATTTCGTCTCGCGCAGCATCCCACAAAATATATCATAGACTGACATTGCACAACAAAAGGAAGGTCAGGAAATCAAGCACTCACAGGAGCATATTGAGAGTAAAAGATGGTGGAAAGTCAGTTACTGAATCCTTCTCGGTAAGAGACCAAATATATGAATGTAGTAAATCTTTTTTCATTAATCTTCAGCCAATGCACATTGCATAGAAAAAGGCCACTCTTGTGATTAAAAGTTTTTGGAATTCGATAGTCTTATGATTTATAGGCAGTTCAGCTTTCATTATTAATTCAAGAGAATCCCATCAAGTAGTAAGAGAGAATGCTTCACCAGAACAACAAATAGAGCCACGTTAAAGATCGCAACCACTCTCCACTCAGTTTTCATGTATTGTGCAACTCCGGCCCTTGAAAATGATAGAAGTATGGCAAATATGAGTGAGAAAATTTATACAAAAGAAGAAAAGAAAAAGTAAATTGAGATAGAGGTGATGCTTACTTGCAGGAATCGCAGTTGTAGCACTTGATGTCCCGGGCATTTTTGTAAAGTTTGCAGTCCTTGTTTGAACTAACTGGGTGGAAGCTCATGTCATAGTATGAAGCATTAACAGCAGGATAACCGCATCTAGGAATAAAGTTGAATCCCAGCAATTGGTAATATCAGTAAGATGGAGTTTCACTAGTCTGAATTATGTCTGAAATAAACTGCATATAAACTAATTAAACTTCCATGGACCATGAACCACATAAAATGATTGAGGAAAACAACTTAATTTGTTCTCTCCCCCCACCAAACTGATACAATAATATAATAAACACAAATATGTATAAAAGTGGGAGGCTGTCTAACAGTTGAGATACAAATACATATTTAAACAATTCGATCAAGGACCTTATTATAAAATAATTATATATACATAAATATAAAGGGAAGCATTTTGATTTTCCCCTGGAAAGCAGAAAAACGCCCAGGAGGGTGATGGGAAGGAAACTTACCAAAGAAAAAAAAGACACAAAAATGAAAAATAGAAGTATGACACCTACTCAGATGGTGGTCGACAACAACCAGCCTCGATAGGGGTTAGCTTTGCCAATTTGTATTGCTTGAGAGTCTGCATCCGACAAGTGCAGTGAAATATCTTTAGTCAATGGAAAAGAAAAGGGAAAGAAAATCAAAACTAGGTGATGGGAGATAAATGAGAAATTTAAACAAGTTAAGAATTGGACCTTATACTTTTTGTATAGGTTTTTGCAGTCATCAGATTTCACAAGACAGCTCTGTAAGTGCTTCCAGTTATGGGTATTGTTCAACTAAAACAAGAAAGTGAATAACTGATATCAAAAAATGCATGCCAAAGTTGGCACTTCATATCAATATTTTACACGGCTAAAAGAGCAAAAGAAATTTACTTGTTTTACAAACCATGGACTGTAATCCTGGAGTTGATACTCCTTGTACCTGACCAGACAAGAAGATATTAATTGCACCCATCATACCAATCCTAGCTGACCAGTGCATACGAAAAAGAAAAAAAAAGGATAAAGAAATAATTTTCTTTTTATTCCTAAAGAGTGGTCTTCTGACAAAATAAAGTTGAAACTTGTGGCTGCATTCCTAAGATGATTTGAAGCTGCTAAACTTTTACAGATTCTTTTTTTTCTCTATATTTTTCATAGTACTGCTCAGATACTTTCAGGAGTAGATATTATAAATCAGCATTATACCCATCCGAAAAGCAAGATGAGGGACCAAATGAATACTAACCTCAAGCCAGCTATGCTATGACCAGAACCATTATTTGTGACAATGAACCTACAAGTAAAGGCAAAAAATTGTGCAAGATCAAATTCATGAGCACTAGTAAATCTGTGCACTCATGAAACAGGCACAATGAAAATTAAACCATTGAGGAGCAGATGTTGAATTGGTGTAAGCCAGCGAGTCAAAACTCACAAATTGAATTGGGGGAAAACTAAATTCACAACATTAAATACAGGGAGATTGAGAAAATATAGTAACTATTTAAAAAAGATCACATATCAACTGTATCTTTAAGGGGGAAAAAAATGTATCTTCACAAACATATTCCAGCGTAACAACATATTGACACAAGAAGATACTTCATCATCCTAAGATACAAGCTGAACCCCTGTATCAGCTTGCATCTTAGGATGATGAAGTACCTTCCAAATTAACCAACGTTTAGTATTATCTACATGAGGACTGGCCTTACTAAATAAAACATGTCCAAGCACATAATACATCTTTCTACAACAACAAAATTCAGACTAATCGCATCCAGGATATCTTTGTACATGATCTATATACTAAATTGATTTTATTCTACCTCCAAACCATCTAGGATATCTCAATAAATATTGGTTATTATTTTATTTACCATGACGCCTAGGAATCCACCAAAAGAAGACAATAAGTTAACATATCCCATAGTAGACAGCACTATCGCCAGGTCATAAACAAAACTTCCTTTCTGTAGTACATGGAAATTTGGACCTTTAGACCAACCAATTTCATTTCAAATCCCAGGAGGTAAGCCAATAATATTTTGTCTTTCTGATCTAAATTACCCTATTCGGTAAATAAAAAACATCCCACTTGTGACTGAAGTTTTTCTAAAATGCCCCATCCAAATGTTACAGACCTTTATATACATCTCTTCAGACTTTTCAATCAACTGTTGCAGAAAAATCGGATAATACAGAAATGCGACATGAAATATAAACACGAATTACATAATGTTGAGCTTCTGCATGATGTTTACTTACGCTAATACTGTGAACACCAAAACTCCCACCGATATGAAGCACAAGAGAATCAGATACTGCACAAGAAAAGTCAAGGGACTAACAAGAAGGAAGATGAAAACACAATCTTAATAACTAATAAATCAATACTAATTTAGTAAGGATACAATCCACAACAGTATGGAGTTATTTTTCAGCGCGCCCAAGAAGCCGATTATAGAACTAACAGTCAAAAAACACAAGCATAAGTAGATTCCTTGATATTAACGGAGTTAAAATTGGAATATCAACGCATCAAAGAATCTGGTGATGGAAAAAGCAAAGCATACACTAAAAAGATGACGGCGCCAATGCCTATAACAGGGAGCGTGAGGGATCTTCGACAGTTATCATGATGTGTGCTCATCCATACCCCAAAAACTACAACGGCAATTGCTAAGAGCTGCAGAATGAACATAATAACATAGTATGAGCATACCGCCAAAACAGAATGCCATCAAAGTTCATGTAAAGCAATAGCACATATCAGCTAGAGCTTCTCACTACTTAAATTAGCTAACTAATAACATAAATTTCAACAGGTTTTCTTCGACAATTTGAAGTTGAACAAACAAGCTAAAAACCTTATGCCGCCGCATGACAATGTAAAGACTAAAACAGAAAACTTTGCACAACCATGTTCAAATCAAAAGCATCAAAATCAAATGGTCAGAAAGAAAACCCAATGCACAATAACAAAACAAATTTTAGACCTTGGAGCACAGGCATTGAGCATCAAAACCCAGCAACAGAAACAAACCCATTTAGTCATTTAGGAGATAGCTGGCCTTCAAATAAGCAAATGCCCAGAAATGGAGTTAACAAAAAGAACAAAAAGAAGCAATCTTTTCAGTTTTCGCAAAGCTCCCACAAAGAACAAAAGTTAAAAACATACCATGGTGAGAAAGTTGATCCATCTGATGACAAATGTGCTTGTTCCCATACCCATATCTCTCTTTTCTCTTCCTCCACCCCACTATTTCTCTTTATCTAATATTTTCTAAACTTCGCACTAAAGAAGAAGCAACAGACACAGAGAGAGAGACAGGGGTGTCAGTTTTTTTTTTCTTCAGGGTTTTGAATATTCTGGTTCTGAGCTGATGAAGCAAGTGGCATTTGGAGATAATTAAAGACAGGGAGGGGGCCAGAGGGGGATAATGATGATTTGTCAAGGGTATTTTCGTCAATAGAGAACCGCCTACACATGGTTCATGACCCCATGGATTTTACTAGCAGACACGACACGACACCGAGATAACCGTAACAAGGCCACGCTTATTCAGGAAGGTAACCTTGCAGTCAAAGTTGAAAGTACGACGTTAACTGTTTTTGTCGACGTAGTTGGGTTCACTATGGCCAACATAGATTTGTTGAAATTGGATTCTTCAAACATTTTTACCAATAACAAACATGAATTTATTTATTTATTTATTATTCTTTTTGGTAATCTATTCTATTGGACCGAAATTTGTTTTCCCTTTATATTATCTAACCTATATACTAAATATATTATCAAATTACTTAAAAATAATGAGGTATTGTAGATTTCATAAGTGACCAACAAAAGCCGAATTAACTAGCTCATGGTCTAATAGTATTTTTTTCTTCTCAAAGTTTGAAGAGGGACTCTCAAGTTTGAATCCCTTAGTAATAGTGCTAAATTAAATAAATACTACTTATGTTGATGTGATTTTTCATTATAGCTTGGAGGATTTACAGACCCTTGCCTCTACAAAATGAACAAACAATTTTGATCCTTTTCTACCTCTCTACAAAATTTCTAAAGATGTTTGTCATGAACGAAACTGCCTTCTCCAAGTTTACAACCCAGAACAAAACTAGCCTACTCTACTAATCCATGTTAGAATCACAGACTTCATCTCTTCCTTGTCCAGTGATGCTTAAACTATAACCTGCAAAAAGTAATGCAATCAATTATAGATTCTTCCCTTTAATATAACTGTTTGTACCATATTTTGCAAATTGGCCAAAAATGGTCTATCTCTCAAAGGAACACATTTGTTAAGCTCAAGCCCAATATCTTTTCTTTTCTTTTCTTTAAAACAAAAGGGACCCTTTTGTTTAATGGGCCGTCAATAAATAAGAAAAATTAATGAAAGCCCACAGCGTCAGGGAGCCCAAATTTTTGAGCCACGTTAAAGTTAAAAAGATTGGTAACCGTTGCACATAGATTCACGTGAGGGTCTGAAGACGGATTGTCGCCATTAATGGCGACTTGACCTTCTTCTTGCCCAACAAGAAAGCAAGCTGGATAAAAGCCACCATAACCAGAGGGAGTCGAATTGCCAACTAGAATTCCAAGTGCAGAGAACTCAAGCCAAAGAAGCACCTCGAAAAACCAGCAGTTTTGTCAGAGATATTCCATCCTTTCACCTATGAACCGATCCAGATCAACAGATCAATAGCTAACTTTGGATAGCAGCCAAGTATCCTCTTTCAACTTTCATCATTGAAGCTTCTTGCCTATAAATAAAGAGCTTGCACAACGAGTACTCTCTCTCCAAAACTAGACGCAACGTCTCGAAAACACTTGAAAAACTCAAGATCTTTTCAAACAAGCCTACTTAATTTCTAGATAACAAGTTGACAACTCATGTGTTCATCTTTTTATTGCTCTGCCATCTCCATGGTATGATTTTCTTCAAATGATCAATTTGAATTCATGTATCCATCTAACTAGATAGAGAAATTTCCAGTTTTTCCTTGCATTGTAACCAATATTTTGAATTAGTGAATGGATAAATTCAGAACTCTTGTTCTTCCTTGTTATCAATTTAAAATCAAATAAAGAGACTTCAGAGTTTATCTTAACTGTTTCATTAAGTATCTGTCTAATTGTTTTTACATATTTTAAATATCTCTATAGATTAATTTAATTTCCCACCTTCGTGTTATTTGAATTTATCATTCGGAGACCTAAAGCAAAGGTCTAGGCCCGAATAGGGCCCTGTTAGTCCAAAAGTAAAAGGTTGATTCAGGCCAGAAATATATTGTTGGGCCCAAATTGACTGGAATCTTGATCTTGACCCAATCTAAGGGCCGATTAAATTTAAATTAGGTTTCTAGACCCAAATAGCGCATCATTAACCATGATTCTGGTTCCCTCCTTGTTTGATTAGGTATTGCTTGTATCTATCAGACCGACACGCATAGATGAAATAATATTGAAGTCTTCTTGATTTAGGCATAGAAAAGAACTCATTCAGGCCAGTACCCCCTTTGGAGCACAATGGCTTGAGCAGAAGTCCAGAATAAGCGCAAACACAATAGATCAACATACTACACCACTCACGCCATGTCTATTGGGCTAGTCTTATACCCAATAGTGGCACGCCTACACAACTCTTGATCAAGATAGAAGGAACAAGCCGATAGGGCCCAGCCCGAGCGAGCTTGTTCTTATCAACTTGATTCAACTTTCAATTTTGTTCAGAAGTTTAAAGAATCCTCTTCGTGAGCTAGAAATCCAATCAGGGCATTGGTGTTGATCCAACGACCTCTACACTCTGCAGAGCAATTAGATCCAAAACTCTCAAAGACCATCAAAAGGGGCGTTCGTGGGAAAGAGGACCAACAATAACCACTTAAGGCTGTGTTTGGCAGGCCTCACTGGACTGGACTAGCTTATATAGTACTTGAAACCCATGTTTGGTGAGACAAGGGACTAACTTAAATGAGATTATATAGTCCTACAGTAAACAAAACCCCTCACTCGCTCGGCTAATTTAGAGAGGTTGAAAAGTGGTTCGCAATATAGTGCCCTCGCTAGATTGAACACGCGAGTCCGAACTAATTCTTCTTCTTCTTAACCTGAAATTGGATTTTCTTTATTTGTGTTTTCAGTAAACCATATTCACTGAAGTCAGATCCTTAGCCTGAATCAACCACCCCCACCTCCCCCCCCTTCAATCAACCCGTCAGACCACCACCATGAGTTTACCTAATTTCTGCAACTAAACAAACCCAAATCACCGGCTGGACGAGATCGAAGAGGACGTGTGTGGAAAACGCAGTTGCTGAAGCCTTTGCCTACGGCTTTCTCAATTGAATAAAAAGGAGTCAAAGGGGGAGAAGAAGAATTGGGGGAGAAGGGGATGTGGAGGTGGGTTCCGATGGGAATGAGAGAGAGAATCAGGGAGGTTTATGATTAAAGGAAAAAAAAAATAGAGAGAAAAAAGGGATGTGGAAGTGAGTTGCGATGGGAGAGATAGAGAATGAGGGAGGTTTTTGAATAAAGATAACAAACAGAGAGAAAAAAAAAAGATAAAAAGAATGGGGAGGTTGGGTTGCGATGGGGGAGAGAGAGAGAATGAGGGAGGTTTCTTGTTAACGAAAAAAAATAATAAAATGAATGGGGAGGTTGGGTTTCCGATTAAAGAAAAAGAATATAGAGAGAAAAAAAAAAGATAAAAAGAATGAGGAGGTTGGGTTGGGTCTGAATCTGATGATTTTTTATTTTTTATTTAACATAATTTTAGCCTTTAAAAAAATATCAGAATTTTAGTTGTTTTCTTTTTATTATTGTTTTAAATTTAATTATTACAATAATTATTTTTTAGTCCAACACATCACCAAACATAGGTCTTCACTATTTTTACAATCCAGCTTCTTAGTCCGACGCAGCACCAAACGTAGGTCAGGACTTAATCCAGCTTAGGCCAATCCAAGCCAATCCGAGACAGTCCCAGGATTTAGTCCAGTCCATGCCAGTCCGCCGTACCAAACGACCCCTAAGTGTCTACTTCAGGAAGATGTACATTTTGGTCAAGGCTTTGTTTATCTGCAGTGGTGAGGCTCAAACTATAGCATTTTAGAGAGAGAGAGAGAGAGAGAGAGAGAGAGAGAGAGAGTGTGTACATTTAGGTAGACTTCAGGAATTAGATTCTTCAAACATTTTTACCAATAACAAACGTGAAAATTGTTTTTTTTGTTGTTGTTCTTGGTAATCTATTGGGCAGAATTTTTTTTTTCCCTTTATATTATCTAACCTATAAACTAAATATATTGTCAAATTACTTTGAAAAAACGAGGTATTGTGGATTTCATAAGTGACCAACAAAAACCTAACCAACCAGCTTATGCTCCAGTAGTTTTTTTTCTTTTCTCAAAATTTGAAGAGGGACTCTCAAGTTTGAATCCCCTTGTAATAGTGCTAAATTAAATAAATCTTACTTATATTGATGTGATTTTTCATTATAGCTTGGAGGATTTACAGACCCTTGCCTCTACAAAATGAACAAACAATTTCGATCCTTTTCTACCTCTCTACAAAATTTCTAAAGATGTTTGTCATGAACGAAACTGCTTTCTCCAAGTTTACAACCCAGATAACAAAAAAGAACAGAACTAGCCCACTCTGCGGGTACATGTTAGAATCACAGACTTCATCTCTTCCTTGTCCAGTGATGCTTGAACTATAACCTACAAAAAATAATGCAATCAATTATTGATTCTTCACTCTAATATAACCACTCAAGTGTTTACTTTTAAGAAATGCTACTAATGTCGCATTTCTTTTTCTAGGTTTTGGTTGGGAAAAGCAAATACAATCATATATTAGATGGAACAGCAATAATGGATGACATTTTTGGAATTATTTTCAATTAAATTTTTGTAATCGACCATGAAGGGTAGGGAAGCAGGAGGGTCATTTGGTCAAGGCATAAAATTCAAGACTTCAGGAACATGTACATTTAGATGAGTTCCATAAAAACTACTGCCTCTTCAGCAATGAATTTATCAAAAGCATGAGATTTTCAAATTCGGCAACACTAGAGTATCGTGATCTAGTTCTGTTGGATAGTCAATAAAACTAGCAAAACCTAATTAACTTACCTCTTGTACTTTATTTTCAGATCGAGCAAGTAACTTGTACTGATTCTCAAACATGGATGCCATATAAACCTGCATTTAGAAGATAGATTGAAGAAGATACTTGAGTATGGCAAGAAAAGTTTAAACTATTTTGAAAATGTATAGAGATTTAGGAAATGATAAGCTGAACTAGTTTTTCTAACATGATACGAAAACATATTTATGCATCTGCAGTGGCGAGGCCCAACATAGTATTGAAAATATAGCATTAAAACGGGGCAGAGAGAGAATCAACACAATGAGATGCCTTGAATAAATATTTGTATCACACACACATTGTTAAGTACCAATATGTGCAGTTTGTTAAACAAACTCATCAACCATGCATCATTGACATGTTACTTTTTTTGAAATCTAGATTACTATACACTACGCAAATAATTCCTAACCAAATATCACAAATCTAAAAGTTTTCGTGATTTACTTAGACGAAGAAAGTTCCAAGACAACACTTCTTAAAGCACACAATGCTATCCACCTTCCTGTCAACCTTATATTTTTATCTACCTAATTGAATCTAAGAAATATAGATCTTCATACCTGAAATGTTGGAGCTAAGCCCGGGCTCAAGAAAAAACGACCTTTTAATACAGACTGGATTCCTTCAGTTTGTTGCAGCTCTTTTATAAGAGATTCTACATCAACCCACTGTCAAAAAACCATGGAATTAGGTAATATGAATTAGCAATGGAAACATAATTTACATAGTCCATTCAATCAGTTACAAGATAATTTACATATGTATCATATAGGTTCATGTCCTCCCTATCAATCCACCAAAGAGATCAACATATGATGAATGAACTTAGATTGATGATCAAAGAGATAAATTAGATTGGCAACAACTAATAGCTTTCTGAACCAAATTCTGAGACACCTTTACTAATGCAGGTAGAAATACAAAGAGGCAAAATAAACCATATACATACTAACTTTTTTTTTCCCTAGTCCAAGCATCTTAAACAAAATAAGTTCTTGGCTTCTTGCTAATTTAAACCCTTGCAACTACAAAATTCTCGAAAACCTCCCACTTTACTAGCATTAAAGCCTTTTTTTTCTCTGTTTCATTGTCATGTATATGTTTCCTATTATTCTTAACTATAGATGATTTTAATAATTACAGGTCACGAGTATGCTCTGTTCAGTGCACAACTATGATGATTTAACCAGCTAATAGTCCCTACTCAACATGTGAAAAAAAAAAAAAAAAAACCTCAGTATCTGCTTGTGCTGCTTCCAATCTCCCATCCACGCTATCACGATCACCAACCACAGACTCCAAGGCCTCCATCAATGGATCTGGCTGCCACAGATAGGAATATTTCATTGTAATTGCATCTCAATCAAAATTAGAAATTTGTAGTACAAAAGGTATAAAATATACATTACCATAATCTCCTTTAATGATAAAAATATGCGTTCAAGTGAAAAATCCAGTTGGTAAACTTTTGCCTCCAAAATCTGAGATCAGAAAAAGTTTCTTTACTTGTGTAACAAGATACATAGAGAAACGTAACCTATAGAAATGGAAAGAATATAAAGCATTTCATAGGGTTCAGCCAAGAGAAAAACACAGAATAATTGAAGGGATAAGACAGCTTTTACTCAATCAAGATATATGTTCACCGTGCCCTCATTACTAGCTTAGTCTCAAACTTCAGAGATATAGACTTAGTAAACAATAGTAAATATGCTACAGTTTGATCATTCATCAAATTACCTGACCAACTTTGAAGTATGAAGAAGGATCCACAGTGGCATCCCAAGATATTTCTGTCTGATGGATTAATGCAGGCACTCCTTCAACCTACATCATTTTAATTAGGATCAGTTTTGATTAGAAAAATGGTTTAGTGATTATATCACAAAGCATGGAGCTCAAACCGGATGGTACCAAGGGCAGTCCATCAAGAAATAGTTTTGATTAGATTAATAAATACAAAAATCCTCATCATGGAACCAAACTGTAATCAGAACACTAAAGTAAAAAAACTTCCCAAGAAAATGAGCGGCAAACCTTTCAGTTACCTCAACAAAAATACCGAAATAAGTAATTTTCTTGATGCAGCATTTCACGACATCCCCAACTTGAAGTTTGGCCTGCCATAAGAATTTCCATAAGAGATTAAGACTACATAGTGCAGATTCTCTAAATGCTCAAAGAGCTCTAGAAAGAACATGGCATTCAGACACCTATCAAGGATGACATTACTTCCCAGTTATTTGGATGAAATAATAAATCCCAATTTTGGGAATAAAGGATAAGGGTTCACATAGAATTCTAATATATCTATCATATACAACAGTCATTTAAAGAAAAATTTCCTTTCCAAATTCCAACCACAAAAAGTAAACCCCTTAGCATGTCATACTCAAAAAGCTACTATAAAAAATGTGGTTTTCACCACCCTTCGTAAAGCAAAAATATTTGGTTTTCGGAAAATATTGAACATGAAAAACTCTTGAATTTAGAAAATGGAAATAATTGTTACCAAACAGTGTAATTTAAAGAATAGATGCAAAAGATTAACAGAAAACATGCCAGATACATCACAACTGGATGTGGTCTCTCACCATGAGACTTCTTTTTCTCTCAACTGACTCTTCCTTCTCTTTCGGCCTCACTGAAAATACAAGCTTCCCAAACTTTCTGTTGGCCAACACCACATTTACTTTTATTTTCTACAAAAGTAAGTTTTAAATAATAAATATTCATTAAAAATAAAATAGTGACAATAGAGTTTCCAAATGCAACTGTCATTTTTCGAATTGCAGTTCACTTTCTTCAAACCTGGCCAACAAATGATGACAAGAATTTGATTTTCTCCTGGTCATAAATCATAAGAAGTTTTTCCAATTTCATATCTGGTGAAACTTCTCCATCGTTTTTTATAACTATATTAGGATCCAAGCTTGGATTAAGAAGAGCATTCTTGTCCACAATATCATAACTTCCAATAATCCCCAAATTTCGCCTGTACAATGATGGGTCTAAGCCCTTCCGTCTCAACCATGACTCAAAAGCTAAGAACTTCCACTTGGAAGCAAGATTACGGTATGGCAGAAATCCTATTAAAGAGTGAAAAGATACCTGTCACAAAGGTTAAATCAAATTCAGAAAGGTGAAATGCAAAGATGTATGGTTAACAAAAAATAAAAGAAGTGCATTACATTTTAAAGCCTAGGAAGAATGCCTGAAGTGTACTTACAACAAAACCTCTGGTGCTAGCACTTATCAGTTCTACATCTCCCCTATCTCCTGTCTTAACCAGATTTTCAGCCATAACCCAATCAGCATCTTCATGTCCCTATAGTAATATTTATAGAGAATGAGGCCTTTGTAACAGGAAATAAATCAAATTAGGGAAATAACTAAGTCAAAAGTAAGAAATACCCTGACCTCAATGGGTGATGTAGAAGGGAGATTCCCAGACTCAACAAGATTACTTTCTGCTTCTTTAACAGATGCTTCTTTCACAGGTAGGTCAAATCTATAAGAAAACAACCTATTAATCAGACAAAATAGAAACTTAATGGTGGAGACAAACAAATTTTAAGACTGACTTGACTTACCTTTTTGGTTTTCCTTGTAGTGCAGTGTCTATAGACAACTCAACATTAGAAACAGGTAAGTTTGTATCGGACAGTTCACTCACAGCTGATACATCTTCATTGGACTCCATAGTGCTCTGCTCATATTGCTGTATTCCTTAAAATTTCAAGCACAATATTAATTTGACAATCCTAGATGAATAAATTCTATAACGCAACATAGAGTAGTACCTATAAGGGAGTCATCCTTGGATTCTTCAAGACTGTTTCTTGTTCCTTTGCTAGTTGCAGTAGATCCAGACAAATCCTTCAATCTAGTTATATCTTGAACATTATCAGTGGCACTGGATTCTTGATTCTCAAGTTGCTCATTATCATTTTCACTCTTTGTTTCGACGCCGATTGCTATGGGCTTTTCTAATAGAGTAAAACCACTAACTTCATCATTTTCTTCTTCTCTCCACTTCTCCAATTCTGCATCACCAATGACATTTCTGTCTACATCACTAGATTGCTCTTTTTTATTTTCACTACTTTTATCAACACTCACCGCTTGGGGCTTTCTCAACAATGTCATATCACTAAACATCTCCTTTGGTTGCTCATTTCTCATCTTCACCGATAAATTCGGTTTTATTCTCAACCTCGACGACATATCTTCATTGTCATCCTCATAATAGGAAGTTGGCTTTCTCAAAATAACATTAGGAACACTACTTTTAGTACGTTCCACAGGCTTGGCAACTGGGCGTCTCAGGTTCTTAATCTCGGACACTCTTGGCTTATAATCCACTTCAAATTTGACTCCTTTCTTTGGCACCGGTCGAACCAAGTTCAAACCATCCAAGGAACTAGATGACTGAACTTCCCTGGGCCCATCAAAGGGTACCTCCTTTTCTTGGGTGGTTGGAACTTCCTTAGACCCATCAAAAGGTACCTCCTTTATCTCAATCAATTTACCCTTGTTCTTGTAAAAACTTTTCTCAATTTCCATATAAGTAGCTTCTGGGTTTGCTTTTCTACCCAATATCTACAACACAAAATAATAATATTCTCAAAAAAATTACATTTCAACAGAACCACTCATTACAATACACACACACACACACACATATATACACAGAGAAGAGAACTCTTCTCACGTTCAATATAACTAACTTCGGGGTTTTCTTTTCTACCAATATGACAAGTTCATATGCAACTTTTAGCAAACAACTGGTATGCCATAATACACAAACAACACTTACATACCTTGGCCAAAGTAAGTTTGGGGTCCTCGCCGATCAAGCGACCGAATTTCAGCTCCATTTGGTCCATTGGGTCTAGCTTCGGCTCTTCTTTGGAAGTGAAAACAATGAATTTAGTATTCTTCGGCGGGAAAATTTGGGTTTTTAGTCTTCTTGATGTTCTGGATGAAAGTAAAGGAATTCTAGTTGAAGTAGGAAAGAAAGAGGTGGCGTTGGAGGTGAGGGTGAGAGAGAAACCGTCCATCTCTTGAGAGATAAAGGAGCAGCCACGCTCTTCAGAATTCAGAGAGCGTTAATGGAGGCCATTCAGATAATCATAAGATTACCGGGTAAAGGCTTTGAGCTGTGAAACTGAGAGTGATGACAGAGTGAGCTCTTGGAGATTTTGTACCAACGTGGCATTTAATTACCTTTTTCTTTTAAAGGAAGGTAATTTAATTATCTTTTAACAAAATCATATTTGTGAATTTCTGCCCACTGTAACTTTTTCCGTGGGAAGCAATTACCATTCACCACCCCCAGTAATTATACAACAAATAATATTCTTTTTTTGGTATTGGTAGTATAGAATTAGTTAATGTTTCTTTCCATGGGAAGCAATTATCAGTCTAATTTCTTTCTAATTTTTCCTTCACTCTATAATAATTGAAAATGGAGCCCTTCTCCTTTCAAAGGCCTATCTGAATGAGAATTAGTATTTTTTCGTCGTGAATATCTGAATTGGATTAACCGCTCTATGAATTTGCATATATGTTTTTAAAAAATCAACTATAAATGAAGAGTTGAAAAATAAATGATTCGAGTTCGATATTTCAATATAATTATATATTTTAAAATAAAGTTTGTATGTGGTCCATAACTTTAGAGCCCAGTACGACAAAATTCCATTGGCCCAACCAAATATGGCATCTTGGGCCTTTAATTGTAAGAAAGATCGAGAATGTTAAATTTGATTTACTTTAATTGCATTGAAATTTCAACTTCCACAAGACATCGATTCAAATTATCAGCAAAGAAAAAGCAGAAATTCTGTTTTCCTTTGAACATGTTTTACAAATCATTAAAACAAAAATCCCAACACCACTAGCTTAGTGGAACATGGCATTGGGTGGTGCACATTTTCATGATTGTTCCTGTGGGGCTGAATCCTGTGCTGCTTCTCCTGCCTCTGCTTCTTGTTTTGGTTCTTCTGCTACTTCTTGTGCCTTCTCTGAATCGGCTTCCTCAGGTTTCATTTCGGGCATTGGAGCTCCATTTTTCCTGAGTGAAGCAGTCTTGGTGAGGTGGTTGTAGCTGCCCTTCTCCTTGAACAGTTGGGCAAAGTGGTGCTTGCAATAAAGAATGCCATCCAGAGCAGCACAGTTTGAGGGTGAGAGGACGCAACCCCCATGATTACACCTGAAGCATGACTTGTGGAAAAACTCTCCCTCCATGGTAACCTGTATTACAAAATATCTTTTAGAATTCACCAAATCTAAAGCCAAACCACAGAATATTAATCTCACGGTGCATCAAATTACAACTGAAATAATATTCTTATTCTCAATTTGTTATCATTTACCCAATTTGTAAGCGCTTCAAAATATTAATTTTGAAGTGCATGATAACAAATTTGTACTTTGCGGTCACTTTGCAACATGTTAATTAGTGAGAGAGAAATGGGGAGATATGGGATTCAAACCTTCTCTAGTGGATACACAGTTTTGGTGCAGACTGCACATTTGTCTACAGTCCCAGAGAACATTGAGGACAGTTTGCTAGCCGTCTTAGTCTATACATAAAAAGAGAAGAAAGTGTATAAGCTTTAGCAGAAACCAAGAAAAAAGAAATATTAAGCATATAATAATGAGTTTAGGCTATAAAATGTGTACCAATTCAGTTTGTGACTTTCCACCTGTACATCAAACATATGGAACGAAACATTGTTAGGTCAAAAATGGGAAATCAGAAAAGAAGAAAAAAGAGAGAGAGAAAATGGATTTGTATACCAAGAATTTTGCAATGGGAAGAGGGATCTTACATGCAACTTTCTTAGAGAAATTTCCAGACTCCCTGAAGAGTTGCTCGAAATGAGGCTTGCAGTACAAAACTCCCTCCATGGAGGAGTAGCTACTCATCTGTAAAATAAACACAAGCAAACAACTGCCTCATCCTCCATCCAAAGCTTGTTTATTTCTTTCAGCCCTAAACCAAGTTGATTTAGAACACCAATTTTAATTACGAGCCCATATTTGATATGGTCCTTAATTCTCCGGATTTTTCTACAATACGAGTTTAATGGAAACATGAATATAGTCTTCGTTTGATCTATGTTTCACCATTCTCCACTATAGAGTAGATGGATCACAATCCAACATATTAACATTTAAACAAGCATTCAAATATATATATTTATATATATATATATTTATATATATATATATATATATATATATATATATTCAAGCACTAATCCGTTAATAAGTTAATACGGTGCTAACCAGTTAATAAGTAATATGTACGTAAACCTACCGAAAGTTGTCCATTGCAATGACTGCATTTAAAGCAGGGCCTATGGTATGTGACACCATCAGCAGATAACTGGTCAATGAAATGAACAGTCTTATCACAAGCCTTGCATTTCTGTTGGGTTCCACTGAACGACATTTTTCCTGTTGTCCCAAAGATATCAAGATCGCTCAACAGAAAAGATGGTTTAATAGGAGACAAAAGAATTTGCAACAAGATTTAATGAGCGTTCAGCAGGAAACCTTGGAAGTTCAATCTCCAATTGCTTACAATTTGAGATTGAACTAATTCGGTTTTTTGCCCATCAACTATCACCTTTTTCTTGTAGTTGGGGAAAGTAAATTAAAGGTCCAAAATCAAATGGGTAAATGAGTGGAGAAGGTAAGTTCCAAGGTGTATGGAGGACACGTGAAGAAAGTTCCATTGGTTTTGGAGCTTAAAATAACTCAATGGCAGATTGGTTTGACTGAGTTTTCCAGAAATAGGATCCAGGTAAGTTTTAGCTTGTTCATTGTGGGATTATTACTATTTTTAGATCATATATGTAACTCGATCAAATGGCTAGTAGCTAGAAAAGCGTAATTGATGAAGGAAAATAGAACATATATATATATACATTTTGATTGTATCAAACCCTAATTTTATTTAGGTTTTTTTTAATCACAAATGGTCCCTTAGGTTTATGAAATTATCACCTTTCGTCCCTAACGTTTTTTTGCGACACTAATGATCCTTAAGGTTACCCTCTACACATCAAAATGGTCCCTGTTGTTAACTTCTGTTAATTTTTCTGTTAAACTGATGACGTGGCATATGTGTGGAGTCCACACATCCAATGGTATAATAAATATAATATAATAAATTTTAAATATTTTTAAAACTTAAAATCCATTGAAAAAAATAAATTAAAAGCAACTAAAATATATTATATTATATCTATATGTATAAAGCAAAAGACAGAGAATGGTGAAACATTCAAAATACCAGAAAATGCCCTTGGTTTATGCAAACATTAAGAATTGAAATTATTAATTAAGTGAGGATAATATGGTAAATTTACACTTTTTCATATTAAAAAATTTAAAATTAAAAGAAAAATCAGATAATGGATCCTCTTTTTATGGAACGCAACTACCCATTATCTTTTTTAATTCTAAAATAAATTTAATTTTTTCTTTTAAAAACCCTCTCGCAAGCGCGGATGCGCATGCAGAGAGGCTAGTTATATTTAAAATCACATGGCTCTATACCATTGGATGTGTGGGCTCCACACATGTGCCACATCATCAATTTAACAGAAAATTTGACGGAAACTAACAGCAGGGACCATTTTGATGTGTGGAGGCTAACCTTAAGGACCATTAGTGTCACAAAAAAAACATTAGCAACGAAAGGTGATCATTTTGCAAACCTCATGGACCATTTGTGATAAAAAGCCTTTTATTTATAACCTATATTATACAATCATGCATTTGTCAAACCAATAAAAGGTTACCAAAAATTATTTTTAAATATAAACAAAAAATTTAATTAAATATTCAACATCTTTTGAGGCTATCCAAGGCAAATGCATGTAGGCAAAATTTATATATGTATAGCTTCGTTCATCTCACTATATGTGTTATTGTTTACCTAATAGTATCACTTTATTATGTGTTATGTGTTAAGAGCGTTCCCACATACCCAATGTTCTATGTTCGATTTTCCATTCCTATATCGTTTGTATTTTTTTTATTTTAAAAAAAGTTGTATTTTGTAATAGACAAAATTTAGGTTTACTTTTGAAGAACAACATTGATATATTCGTACAAAATCACATTTCCTCGTCTTGAATATCCATGAACAAAATAGTTATGAAACAGAAACCATATTTGACTGGCTTTGAAATCGATTTGGACATCTAATACGTCCCGGACAGTAAAAATAATTAAACAACTCATTCTCTTGCTTATATCACTTACGGAAAAGTATTAGTGTAGGAATTAACTTCGAGAGTTTCTCAAGCCATGGAAATCGTGGTTGTGGTGTTCAAGTTTCAACAATTTTACAAGGTCACCCTGCCCAAACCCAAGGATGATCTGCACGGCTTCTCCCATGGACCATTCAACTTTCCGACCACGACAACGGCGACCACTTCCAAGGATGAAGCCAATGACAATTGTGTTTTCTGGAACGAATGGTGAATGTTTACTTGGTTAGTTGATCTCATACATATTTCTTCTCTCCCATCTCATGATTTTTCCCAATCCAACTAGAATAATAAACATGCCAAGCGTAATCAAATTGTTTTTGGCAATAAAATGCAAAGTCACGTGTTAGTAGGGAGGGAAGTCAATAAAACGGTGTCGTTTTAGTTTATCAATTCAGCAGCACCACATCAGCTTGGCAAAGAATCGATATTTGATACAAGACTGATAAAATCGGCTTCATTAATTATTTCTTTTTGAAAAGACGAATTTTATGTGTGATTGGCTCATACAAAATCTCATTAGACAAAAATGTACCACAGAGATGTTTTAGCATTGGGTTACATAAATATATGCCCAACATTAGCATTAAATTTCACATGTTCTACACTAAAAACTATTGAGTGAAGCACACAAAACAAAAAAATAGACAAACACACACAAATTTCAAAAGTTAAAACATAGGATTTTCTTTGGTACATGCCCAATTTCACGGAATTTGCCAGCCTTCTCTTCTACCTTTGCACGTTCTTCCCCTTTCACATCTTCAACCATCGCCCTTTTCTCGTCTGCTTTCTTATGAATGTCAGCAATTTTATTTTGCATCTTTTCTACGTACACTGCCTTCTTCCTTTCTAGTTTTCGCTGTCACATTTTTCAAAAGCAACAATAATCAATGGCCCTTTCTAATTAATTAATACATATATTCTTATGAGAATAAGTGGCGAACGTCAAAGTTTTGAATCGCAACTAATATGACAACGTTTCATAAGTTATGTGTTGGTATCATATCTGGACTCATTTTCAATCTCAATCTTCTTTTGAGGCTCTAGTATTATCGTCAAAAGAGTAATGCCTTGAATCTAGAATTAGTCCTATTAATTACCTCAAACTTCTTCTGTCGCGCATCAATATATGCTTGCTTGCTGAGCTCCCAGGCAACAACATTAGATAACTTTTTATTTGTCCTAATCAACAATTTCAATACATTATTGTTAGAAAATGTGGAAAGTAAAAATATAAGCTCTTAAAATAAATGTAATCAATTGTGCCAACTTTCTCCTATCAAATCGAGAAATGTGGCCAAAATGGTTTGGCAAAATGTGGAATTAGCATAGAGATTTGAGTCTTACTTGTTGTCTACTTTTGTTTTCTCGCTTTCTTCCCATGCTTTGATTAAACCCAATGACTTAGTTGACAAAACTGTTGTGCAAGCACAAGATAAACAGATTATTAATACAAGCATATAAACTAAATGAACTTCAAGATGGTGCCCGGAAATTACCTTTTTTTATTGCACTTGTATCCTCTGCATGCAAAACAAAATATTTCCATAATTAGAAGTCGGTCGAAAACCATTTGAAGAGAGAGAGAGAGAGAGAGAGAGAGATGTTTTACTTTCAGGAGCAGCCTTTCGCTTTTCATCCGCCATGGGATTTGGACGTAAATGCACCCTAATACCTTTGTAGTAAATCGAATTAGAACACGCGAACAACGAAGAAGAGAAAATCGAAGGCCTAAGAAGTAACTTCTTAGACGCTTCAAAATTATCTCTGCTTTTTTCTTCTTCGATGGCTATCTGGGTGATCTCAGAGAGGAAGGTAATGAGAAAAAGAAAATATGAAGAAAAAAAATTTAATATTATATATGCTGGTGAAAAAAGAATTAGAATATTTAGTGTCGAATTTAAGCGACCCTAAAGTTAATCTAAACCACCAATTGCTATTGGAGGTAAACGAAGATAGTCCTCAAAGCTAGCCGTGGGTATTACGTTTTCCTAAATTTTGGATTGTGGGAACGTAGGTGGAATTATGTGGCATTCTTATTAAAAAAAATTCACTTCTTTTCTAATTTTGTTTACATTAGAGTATCATAATCCAATAGGTTTAGGGGTCTTTTTTTAGTAGCTAGTGAAATGATTCATTATATGTTGTTGTTTGGGCTTAAATTCTGCGTCTCAATCCTGACACAAAATAGATAAACAATTATATTTTATTTTGTCAAGTTTCCGATGTCAGATTTTACATTGTTCAACAGTGTAAGGACGTTGATTATTGGTTCTCAACCAGATTAAAATGGTTGATAAAAAGAGTATATCTCTACCCAATCGACCAAAACTGGCTTTATTATTGTTTTCTAAATAATAAAATTGTGAGAGGCAATAGTGTAACTGTCTAGTCTAAGCCTACAATTATATATTCATCAAAAGTTGACCAAATATCAACCGAACATTATATTCGATTAAGGCTAGATTCACACCCAGTAAATTTAAATTGCATTGTTTCTAGTAAATGTTTATATATATAGACCATATCTCAAAAAAACCCACATGCATGTACCTAGCTGGCTATGAGCTCTAGGGGCAATCCTGTAATTAACGAGACCAAATCTCAACCCATCGAACAGTTTTGGAATGCTTCAAAAGCCAAACATAAAACGAACATCAAGTTGAATAAAATACAATAAAAAAACGAACCATGATCTATTTGTATGTGTAGCATTATTTCATGCCATGCCACAATACACAAATTTGTCCCAAGGCAAGGATCCTTGTTACTGTGCACGCCATTGCATGCTTGTTTATTGTTTAAGGTGACGTACCACTTTTTATATGGTTTGAAAAAATGAAGGTCCTCAATTGTTTATCATAAACAAATCAATATATATAGTTGGTCATTAGATTTAATTAGCCGGCTTAAGCAGGCTGGCCCGCCCTGCCGGCTGCTCTCTTATCATATATATAACCTCCATGTCCCGTAGAGTGGAAGACGTACAATTTCGTCAAAACTTATAGCTTCTGAGATAATTTAAGTGTATTTATCTTTGTATTTAAGATCGATCATACTACGTTGAACTTTTAAAGAAATGAGGCAACCGGGAAGGTACTCAGGATTCATGATGTGTGGAGGCATATCCGGGAGGACTGGGCCCCACTCATTGCCCTTGGCGAGGATCAAGAAGATCATGAAGAAGTCCGGGGAGGACGTGAAGATGATATCTGGCGAGGCTCCAATTGTGTTCTCAAAGGCATGTGAGCTGTTCATAGAGGAACTCACACGGAGGTCTTGGATGACAACCCTGGAAGGGAAGAGAAGGACACTGCACAAAGACGACGTTGCCTCGGCCGTCATGGGCACCGATATCTTTGATTTTCTTGTGAGTTTGGTTTCGGATTCTTGCCATTCTGAAGACATCACGCCGGAGGAAAAGGAGGCATTGGGGGGATCATAGTTCATCTTTCTCTCAAAATCCCAAAGTGTATCTACGTTACATATGAATATATATATATATATATAGATATATTTATCGTCAAATTAATTAGTATATATATATATATAACTATGTTATTAAGCGTAGGCTATGGTGGCGTCTTTTGTTGACTCAAAATTGAGTTGACAATTTCGGCATTGTTTTTATTTTATTTTTTCAGTCACGACGAGAACCAACCCCAACACTCAGAAGAAGGCTCAAGGGTTTACTAGAAAGAAACTATTAGTGCAGTACAATATTATAGTGTCCAGTGTTATCTATCTCTCAACATCCAAGACATCTGAATATATATTCCATAAATTAATATGTGTTTTAAAAGATTGGCTATAGACTGGTATTTAATTCGTTGACTCAAATAGGATGTCCATATTTTAAGGAAAATAATGACATAATTTCTAAGGAAGATAAATACTTTTATACCCATGTGCATTGTGCCCCACTTTCTCTATCTCTCTTGTCACATGCGTGATAGATCACACAAGAAGAAAGATAGAGAGAACGAAAGTTGTAGCGTACGATAATAAGGTAGTTTTCCTCCTCTCATGGTCAAGATAGGAGTAGTGTGATCCCCAAATCCCATCCTGAAATTGCAATTGAAAAATCTCGAGTGCTTAAGGTTTAGAAGTCACCAACTCACTCTTGGTCTAGTGATACTTCTCTTCCTAATATTGGAAGAAGTTCCAACTTCGAAACCCCCTAACTTCCATTGATTTTTAAAAAAAAAGAAAAAAAGAAAGAGGGTTTAGAAATCCATAAATAAACTTCAGGTAGCACTTTTAGACGAGACCTTGAGCAATGCTCCCCTTTATAATTTCTGCATCCTTCTCAGAGTATGTCGTGCAGAAGTGTCAAAGATACATGTTCCCGGCGATGCACATTGGATTGGATTAATTTTGTAGAGGCATATATCTCTCAAGTAATAAAAGGTCTAAAAGTTAATTTCTAGCTGCTAATAAGACATTAAAATTTCAAAACACCATATACATATACAATATCTCATCATCTAAGTAAATTAGGCTGAGAAGCAGCTAAAAATAATGCCATCACTCAGTTCACTAGAGACCATAACATCATGGTTATGATTTGGCCGAGCTTTTCTTCTCTTCTCCTCAGCAGACCTTTTCGCAGAAGATTCAGACGCCATGCTTGAACTTTTCCCATTTCCACCAGCAGCAGCTGCCTTTCTCTCAACCCTTCGCTTTACAACATACTCTTCTGAAATAAAAACATCCATTTTTGTAGGGTTTTTGTTGTGCTTTTTCCAAGTTTGGTGCCAAAAGAGAAAGGGTGAGCAAATATATATATCTATGGGGTTATTGGAAAGGAGGGGGATATACCATGGGCTTGGACCCATGTTTTAATTCAAACAAGCAAACAAGTACTTTCTTGAAATGAAGCAATCAAGCGACAATTGTTTGGTTTCTTGGAAACCTTTGGCTCTTGTGCTTGTGTGTAACGGCTGCAAAAGCGCATGTGGAAAGCTTCCTTCCAGACAAGTGCTGTTGTGAACTGACTAAAATTTTTGCGGGATTATGTGTCATGTCAGATTGTATATGATAAAAAAAATGTTTAATTTTTGTTTTCTATTTGAATTCAGAATTTCCTTTAACAAAAATAAGAGCCATTTGTCATGTTTACTAGAATATATATATATATATATATATATATATATATATATATATATATAGGGTGCCTCTCCATTACGGAGTTTCGCGGATCCGTTACGAAGTCCTGCTCTTGACCGTGAGATGATTTCAACTGTTTATATCACTCCTCTCTCTCTCTCTCTCTCTTTTTCTTTTTTCTTTCTTTCCGTTCTCTCTCCTCTCTCCCTCTCTCTTTTTTTCTTTCTCTCGACCAGTTTTCTTCTTCCTCTTGTCATGGGGTGATTTTTTTTCTTCTCTCTTCTGGTTAGTTTCTTCAGTCAGGTCATGGTGATGGAAGGTTGACCTAGGATAGCAGGATTCTTGAATTGATTGTCGCTCTCTTCAATCAGGTCATGGGGGAGAAAATAACAGAGGGGAGGGGGAGCGAATGGGTCTGTGTCTGGTATTTTTGTTCTCTTTTTCTTCTTCTTCTTCTCTCTTCTGGCTATAGGACAAAAAAAACAAGGCAAAATAGCCTTGGGATTAAACACATACAATTTGGAGCAAACTCCCACAGCTCCAGCCACAGAGTCATACTCTTCCACACAGCTCCTGCAATCACACAACAAACCAGCATTGCCCTCTTGTCACTGTGCTCTACAACAACCACATCCTTATTATGCTGCAGATATTGCGACGAGGGATTGAGTTGCAGAGATTGGAAGAGAGAAGAAGAAAACTGGCGGAGAGAAAGAAAAAAGAAAGAGAGAGGAGAGAGGAGAGAAGAGAGAAGAGAGAAGTAAAAGAAAGAAAACAGAAAGAGAGAGAAAGAAAGAAAAGAAAGAAAAAAGATTGTAGGTGTCCAGATATGTTGTACAATGTTCAAAAGCGGGATTTTGTAACGGATTCGCATTGCGGGACTCTATAATGGCGAAGCACCGATCGCTTGCATTATAAACCTTGTATTAACTCTTGACAATTTCAAGGTATGTAAGCGCATGTCTAATGCAAGGACAAGGGGCAAGGGGCTAGGTGTTGTTTTAGCCCTTCAAAATGATACTATTAACAAAATCTAGCATTTCAAATTTTTTGTGGTTCTAGTGGTGGTGAGGGGCTAGGGGCTAAAACTCAAAATTTGTTATTTTAGTTTATTATTTTTTTATTTGTGATAAAACAAATCAAAACATAAGAAAAGCAACACAAAAATTTATTTTCGTAAACAAATTTGAGAGGCTTGGAGTATATAAAAAAAGCAACACAAAAAGAATAAACAAGTAAAAAGGGTTTGGAGTATATAAAAAAAGGTCAAAAAGACGAAACTAATCGTTGAAAACTAAAAACTAAACAGCCCAACAATTAGCCTTTAGGCAGTTGTTATTGAAGGCATCACGTGGCAGATCCTCATAGGCCAAAGCATTTGGAAAAAGCAGTTTTTGCTGCGCCACCTTTTTTATCCCAAAAATTGACCATGGGGCCCACTCATGATCAGGCCAGCTCTTGGGCAAAACCAACCCCTTATCTTGCCTTAGGGCAAACTGGACTGGGCCAAACACATGCATTAGAAAGTGTTTTTTTATATTTCATTTGAGGCCATATCTGAACCTAGACCAGGCTAAATAAGTCCCATTAGACTTCCTCTTAAGGAGTTTGTAGCTCAAATGGTTAAGAATATAATAGTTATACATGTACCAATATTTATGTTCGAATCTTACATTCTCCAATATCCGTCGTAGAAAAACATTAAAAAAAATTGAAAAAACAATTCCAAGGTATAAGAAAATGATACGGGAATGCATGTAACTTTATTGATGTTAGAGGATCTGAGCTCTTATGATCAATGCATACGGTAACAAACATATTAATGAGGAAGAAGATGAGCATGTGGATTTTCTATCTTATCTAAATAGTTTTTGCGATGAACTCTTATTTGAGTATTTTTATTTTATTTTATTTTTCTTGTGATGAATCTTATTCAAATAATTAAAATAATATCTAAATGGTGGTCAGTGTTTGTGGCTGATTGAGCATGTGTTTTCTGGTCCGACTAGGCAGATTCATCCCTCCAAGTCCAAAGCATTTCGTGGTCGGTTAATATCTATTAGTGTTTTGTTTAAGATAATGTAATTAACCACCGCCAAAAGTTTATAAAGTTCAAAGTATAAAAAAAAACACGTGTACAAAATCTTTGGAGCTTTTAGCTTTAGCTTTTTGTGTGTGTGGTGAAAACCAAGGTATCCCCGCGCGATTGTGGGGACTAACCTTCGAGGTACTGTTGGGCGCAAAACGGGGACCTCGGACTAACACTCGAGGTACTGTCGGGCGCAAAGCGGGGACCTCTCCCAACAAAGTTTGCTCTATTCGCAAGCGCCTGGGATCGAACCCAGGACCTCTTGTTTAAAGGATCCAAGCCCCTTCCACTTGGACCAACTCCTGTTGGTTAGCTAGCTTTAACTTTTACTAGAGTTAAAAGTGAAAAACAAACCGACATACTTTTTCAGGAAGGAAATGGGAACTTTTTTGTTTCTTTACCAAATAAAAAAATAAAAAAATCTAGCATCGTTAAAAGCAAAGTATAGGCCGTAATGAAGTTGAAATATAGAGAAATTGGTGCAGACCAATAACTTATTGGGCCTCTCCACCATGTTCCTCAGGAATTTCAAAGAACATTGAGGTCCCACCATTAAACGGTGCCCTTTGGATTAACCTTGCATGGGTTGGAATTTTATTTTATTTTATTTTTTTTGTGAAGAAATGGGGATAAACCCCAAACAATAAAAGGTAGACAGCACAGATATCCAAGGCTTAGCAGGCCCCAGCAAATCATCAGTAAGGCAGGAACTGATCCACTCAGGAGCATCATTAAAAAACGAGACCCTCTAGATCCATATTATAGCTCCAATTTGCCAAACAGTCTGCAACAAACCACTTTATTAAAACCAACCCATAAGGTTACAAATAAGTTTGGTAGTAACCTAAAAATAAATTTGTAAAAATACAACTTTAAATCACAACCTCAACAGTCTATAATAAAATCTCATAGGATGAAATGATAACACAACTTCTCAGCAGAATAAGAATAAACGACTTGCCCACAATAACAATTAATTTGGAAACAAGATCGGAGTTGACAAGCAGCAAGCTACTGCAAGACCGTCGTCCAAGAACCTCACGAGTTGTGTACACAGTACCTGCAAGATCTAATGTAGGGGTGAGCATCACTTACGCGCATCTTACCCAGTAGGGAGACCCCCAGCTAGGTTTAAACGTAGACAACGAAAATAACTAATAAATATAGCCTAGGCATTGTTTATCTTAAAACCAAAATCATAATGCACAACAACATAAAAGAAATATTTCCACGTACTTCCCATGAAATCGGGATGTCTAGATAAAACATGGATGCTCTTACAAACTTTGAAACAAGTTTTTGGATATCCAATAGTAGTTTCTTGATGACCGAGCACTTTAGGCCAACTACCCATACCACAAATTTATCCAACTCGGTGGCAAGGTAGTGAGAGTGTCCATTTCTTGGCTATACCTCATAAAACTATCCTGACAGCCGCATGGACTGCAGGACTAGTCAGTCCGTATAACCCCCGGTTAGGTTTAGGGTATCGAATTCTAAGGTGGTTGCTATACCCCTTTCACTCTCAGGTCATTTGGGATCACCGTCAATGAAGCCAATGCCCAAAGTACATTTAAATCCATACAATAGATACGCCAACTAAAAGTAATGTAGAGTTATCGTGCAAGCATATTTATTACTTTATACATACAGTAAAATACAAGTCTGGGTTTAGTGGTCCCCTTACCTTGAGTCCAATGTTGCTGCTTGGTCCTACACACTTAGAGGTGTCAAACGGGCCGAGCCAGGCCTGCCCATCCCATTTAATCTTGTGCTTTTAACGTTTTTGCGCCAAGCCGGCCCGGCCCAAGTTTTTGTGTCGTGCTGAGCATAGCCCACTACTCTTTGTGCTCGTGCCTTGCCTAACCTCATTTAAATGGGCTGGGCTTATATCGTGTTGGGCCAGCCCGTCCCGTTTGACACCTCTCCACATACTCCACTTGTCAAGTCCGGCTCACACCACATCACATACACGTTCGGCTAACTTGAGCTCCTAGTCATACAACAAGTAACATGTTAAACCAAGTTTGAAGTACGACCTTGACGTACTAGGGTTAGGTCGAATCACGTGCTCTTTCGATCACCTATATCACCTGCATAGTCACTATCTGTGTAACCAACAAAACCAGCACCATCAGCCTTTTTATAAAACACATCATAATCAATTGTTCCCTTCACATATCTAAGAATTCTTCTAGTTGCATTTAGGTGCATTTCAGATAGTTTTTCCATGTATCAACTAATCAAACTTATTGCATACATAATATCAGGTCTAGTGGAAGTTAGATGCATGAGACTACCAATGATTTGCTTGAAAAGGTGTTGTCGACCTCTTTCTCACCACTATCTTTTGCACATCTTTAAACTAGGTTCAGTTGGTGTTCCAAACGGCTTGCAATTGGTCATTTGAAACATCTCAAGAAATTTCATGTGCATACTTCTCATGATAAATGAAATTACCAGTAGGGGTTTGAATGAATTCTAATCCAATAAAGTAATGCATTAATCCCAAACATTTTAACATCTTTGCTAGTGAATATTAAATCGTCAACATACAAACACACAATGAGTAATTTACCTCATTTTTTCGTCTTAACATAAAGAATGTGCTCAGAGGGATATTTGTGAAATCCAATCTTGGTAAATGGGTGTCTATGCGACTGTACCAAGCTCGTGGAGCTTGTTTTAGTCCACATAGAGCTTTCTCCAACCGATGCACTTTCTCTTCTTTCCCTTTACTCTCATAACTAGGCAGTTCGTCAATGAACACATCTTCTTGCAAAACACCATGCAAGAAGGTTGACTTCACATCTAACTAAAAGATTGACCATGAATTTTGAGCTGCTAAGGAAATCACCAACCTGATTGTATCATGCCTAACAACTAGGGCAAAAACTTCCTTGTAATCAATGTCATGCTCCTGCTTGTAATCCTTTGCCACTAAACAAGCTTTGTGCTTATCAATTTCTCCATTTTCATTCAGCTTTGTTATGAAAACCCATTTGACTCCAATGGTTTTCTATCCCTTAGACTAGTCAGTTAGTTCATAAGTGTGATTCTTTTCAATGGACTTGATTTCATTGTCCATTGCTTCTCTCATTTTCTTCTCTTTAACAGCCTCATCATATGTGATTGGATCAATATTTACAAACAATGCACAATGAACATTATCATCATTAGAAGTTGAGTAACTTACACCATAATCGATCATCCATGCTGGCTTTTTCTCGTGTTTTCATCTCTCAAATTGTAGCCTATTTCTTCTTCTAATTGTTGATGAGCTTGAGCTACAGGCTGGAGAATTTGTTGAGCTTGAATTTCAGAAGTTTCTTCTGTGTCATCATCCGATGCATCATCAACTAGTATTGGCTTTTTAATTGAATCGCAATCAGTCTTTTTTGTTCTTCATCAAACACCACGTCTTTGCTTACTACAACTTTCTTTGTCACTGTGTCACTGGATTTAACAGTTTGTAAGCCTTTGAAGTTTTACTTACACTAAGAAATATTCACTTCTAACTCTTATCATCAAGCTATGCAATGCACCCAAAAAATACATATGCAATGCACCCAAAAAATACACATCAATGGACCCAAAAAATAGTTTGTAAGCCTTTGTAAGTATATGCAATGCACCCAAAAAATACACATCAATGGTGCCTAAGTCTTATAAGGAGTCGATATCAATTGATGATAGTGGTCTGGGGTGAAAGTGGCCAAGAGAAAGCATATGTGGGATCTCTTTTTTTCTTTTTTCTTTTTATTTTTTATTTTGTTAAGACTTAAATTGCATAAATAATCTTATCATGTGTTATTGTGAGTTGCTTTATATATAAAGCATATAAATTGAATTATTTTATGTATGCCTTATTTTTAGGGATTTAATTGATGTGGATGCACGATATACAATTGCTTTGATTACAAACTTAAAAAAGTATTTGGTAAATCATTTCCCAAATAAGGACGTGATTTTGAATATTATATACCCCCTCGTTTGTATGGTTGTTTTTTTTTTTAAAGGTCCCTAGATTAATGTACTCATAGTAATTTGTGGAGTGGAAAGTCCCTAGGAACTCATATTATATACCCCTTCGTTTAAAGGTCCCTAAGTAAATCATTTCCCGAAGAAAAATTTATATACCCCCTCGTCACTTTTTTTTTTACCCCTAGAGGATATGTTATTTTCCTTATTCTGAGTACAAAGAAGAAAAATTTATACATAAAAACTTAAAAACAAAATACTATTGCTAGAATTTTTCAGGATCATCAATATAATCATGGTAGTTTTGATCCATTTTGGGATTATGTCCCTCCTTTTGATGCTGTTGATGATTATTCGGAGGACTACATTATTTTTTCTGCGGAGAGCTCTCCTGTTGATGATGCTGATGATGATTCTAGATATGTGGGTGAGAGCTCTCATCGCCGTCCAGCAATTCGCAAGCCGACACATAGCACTGTGATTAACTGTTTGTTGAAGTTGGTGTTTGATCGATAGGTATTTAAATATTGGACAAACTGAAATTTCATCATTAACAATGTTGTTATAAGTTTAACTAAGTTATCATGTGTTATTGTGAGTTGCTTTATATATAAAGCATATAAATTGAATTATTTTATGTATGCCTTATTTTTAGGGATTTAATTGATGTGGTTCGTATTAAAATTGGCAAAGAAGAACAAAAAAAAAAAGAAGCGATTATTTTATGGCTTGGATTGGACCTTTTTTTTATCAATTAATTAATTATATATGGTTCAAACCTTTCCATAAATGCACGATATACAATTGCTTTGATTACAAACTTAAAAAAGTATTTGGTAAATCATTTCCCGAATAAGGATGTGATTTTGAATATTATATACCCCTTCGTTTGTATGGTTGTTTTTTTTTAAAGGTCCCCAGATTAATGTACTCATAGTAATTTATGGAGTGGAATGTCCCTAGGAACTCATATTATATACCCCTTCGTTTAAAGGTCCCTAGGTAAATCATTTTCCGAAGAAAAATTTATATACCCCCTCGTCACTTTTTTTTACCCCTAAAGGATATGTTATTTTCCTTATTCTGAGTACAAAGAAGAAAAATTTATACATAAAAACTTAAAAACAAAATACTATTGCTAGAATTTTCCAGGATCATCAATATAATCATGGTAGTTTTGATCCATTTTGGGATTATGTCCCTCCTTTTGATGCTGCTGATGATTATTCGGAGGACTACATTGTTTTTTCTGCGGAGAGCTCTCCTGTTGATGTTGCTGATGATGATTCTGGATATGTGGGTGAGAGATCTCATCGCCGTCCAGCAATTCGCAAGCGGGCACATAGCACTGTGATTAACCGTTTGTTGAAGTTGGTGCTTTATCGATAGGTATTTAAATATTGGACAAACTGAAATTTCATCATTAACAATGTTGTTATAAGTTTAACTAAGTTATACTTGCAAGATGATGCAAAGCTAATATGGAGAGTTGCTGAAGCCAAAGCTGAAAATGCTCGGAGAAGGGTTGAGGAAGCTGAAGCTAGTTGCAACAGATGATGAGAATGCCTCTAAAACCAACAACAGATGATGAGAATGCCTTAACCATTAAGGTGCACATGCTAGATGGTAGCTTACACCGGTGTCAAGGAAACTGTATTTAACCCAATTATGGTCATGAATTTTTTCATTTATCTTTTGTTCTTATAATTTTTCATTTTTATGGTCGTCACTTTTTTCCTTTATCTTTTGTTTTTATAATTTTTCATTCTTATGGTCATGACTTTTTTCCTTTATCTTTTGTTTTTATAATTTTTCATTCTTATGGTCATGACTTTTGTCCTTTATCTTTTGTTCTTATGTGTTTATTGTTTTAAATGTACATATTCATTATGTATTGTTCTTCATTGCAGGAAATAAAGAGGCAATTATCAATAAAAGAAATAACTCTTCCTCCAGAACCTGCAACAGATGATGAGAATGCCTTAACAATTAAGGTGCATATGCCAAATGGTAGCTTACACCGGTGCCAATTTCTTAGGACACACACGTTGCAGGTAAAATTGTTGTGAAGGAAACTGTATTTAACCCCATTATGGTAATGGCTTTTTCCTTTATCTTTTGTTCTTATAATTTTTCATTCTTATGGTCGTGACTTTTATCATTTATCTTTTGTTCTTATAATTTTTCATTCTTATGATCATGACTTTTATCTTTTATCTTTTGTTCCTATGTGTTCATTGTTTTAAATGTACATCTTCATTTTGTATTGCTCTTTATTGCAGGAAATAGAGAGGCAATGAGCAATAAAAGAAACAACTCTTCCTCCTGAACCTGCAACATATGATGAGAATGCCCTAATCATTAAGGTGCACTTGCCAGATGACAGTTTACACTGGTGCGAATTTCTTAGGACACACACGTTGCAGGTAAAATGGTTGTGAAGGAAACTGTATTTAACCCTATTATCTATTCGCACTCTTAGATAAACTCGATTGTTATTCACATTGCAGTCCCTTTTTAACTTCATTGATATTTGGTGAAGGGTCAAACCCGGCTCTTACATGGTAATGAGTAAAATTTGCAACCTATGTTATCCGTCTGTGCAAATTGTTATGTTGTTAATCTATGTTATGTTGCTATAAAATAGGCAAGACTATTAAAATTCAACCTCATTAATTACTATAGCTACTCACTCTTTTAGTTGTCATTTTTACCCCTCATCATGTATTGTTTTCCTTTCTTTTTACCATCAACATGTGATTGTGTCATCATTTTTTTTTACTTCTTAAGAATATGTTTTTTTCATCATTTTTACCCCACGCATCTGCCGACTGCCAGCTAGCCATGTCCGGAGCTGCAGCAAAAACTCTAAAGTGTGGCGTCGATTATCAGCGTGAGGGATGATGTTACCGTGATCCTGTCCTGTATAATCCTTCACCAACAGCAAGGCTTCAGCGACATCCCTAAAAAAAGCGCACAAACAAAATAAGAACATTAAAATAAAACTATTTAGAAAAACTATTTAGTTACACTCGCCTATAGATAACTCTAAGCTGAGGAATAATGAATCCATTGGAATCCACCAAGCGCTTACGACCTTTCCACCACTGTTCTAATGAACAGTGAACGCTGCGAGTGAACACCAATATGTGTCCACTGTCAACTCGATGTGCAAGCTTTGGTTCAAGCACATATTTTGAACCGCACGTTGCTGATAATCGACGCCACGCATCTGCCGACTGCTAACTAGCCATGTCCGGAGCTGCAGCAAAAACTCTAAAGTGTGGGCAAATACTGAAAATATTTCCCAGTCGTCTAGTACACAACCAAAACATTTTTATATCAAACCAATCTCAACCCTGTAAATGAAATTTTTTTCATTCTTATGGTCATGACTTTTTTCCTTTATCTTTTGTTTTTATAATTTTTCATTCTTATGGTCATGACTTTTGTCATTTATCTTTTGTTCTTATGTGTTTATTGTTTTAAATGTACATATTCATTATGTATTGTTCTTCATTGCAGGAAATAAAGAGGCAATTATCAATAAAAGAAATAACTCTTCCTCCAGAACCTGCAACAGATGATGAGAATGCCTTAACAATTAAGGTGCATATGCCAAATGGTAGCTTACACCGGTGCCAATTTCTTAGGACACACACGTTGCAGGTAAAATTGTTGTGAAGGAAACTGTATTTAACCCCATTATGGTAATGGCTTTTTCCTTTATCTTTTGTTCTTATAATTTTTCATTCTTATGGTCGTGACTTTTATCATTTATCTTTTGTTCTTATAATTTTTCATTCTTATGATCATGACTTTTATCTTTTATCTTTTGTTCCTATGTGTTCATTGTTTTAAATGTACATCTTCATTTTGTATTGCTCTTTATTGCAGGAAATAGAGAGGCAATGAGCAATAAAAGAAACAACTCTTCCTCCTGAACCTGCAACAGATGATGAGAATGTCTTAACCATTAAGGTGTACATGCCAGATGACAGTTTACACTGGTGTGAATTTCTTAGGACACACAAGTTGCAGGTAAAATGGTTGTGAAGGAAACTGTATTTAACCTAATTATCTATTTGCACTCTTAGATAAACTCGATTGTTATTCACATTGTAGTCCATTTTTGACTTCATTGATATTTGCAGAAGGGTCAAACCCGGCTCTTACATGGTGGTGAGTAAAATTTGCAACCTTTGTTGTCAGTCTGTGCAAATTGTTATGTTGTTAATCTATGTTATGTTGCTATAAAATAGGCAAGACTGTTAAAATTCAACCTCATTAATTACTATAGCTACTCACTCTTCTAGTTGTCATTTTTACCCCTCATCATGTATTGTTTTCCTTTCTTTTTACCATCAACATGTGATTGTGTCATCATTTTTTTTTTACTTTTTAAGGATATGTTTTTTTCCTCATTCTTTGATTTTGGAGGCAAAAGTTTACAAACTAGATTTTTCACTTGAACACATCTTTTTATCATTAAAAGAGATTATAGTAATGTATATCTTATACCTTTTGTACATTCAAATTTCTAATTTTGATTAAGATATGCAATTACAACGAAAGATCAATTCCTATATGTGGATACTGAGGTTTTTTTTTTTTTTTTAAACTTGTTGAGTAGGGGGAACTATGAGTCTAGTTACATCATCATAGTTGTGCACTGCACAGAGCATACTCATGACCAAATGACACTCATGCTTTCCTACCCTTCATGGTTGATTATAGAATTTCTATCAAAATATTTCCAAAAATATCATGCATTATTGTTGTTCCTTCTAATGCATGACCGTATTTGGTTTTTCTCGACTGAAACCCAGAAAAAAGAAAAAGAAATGCTTAACTAATCAAATCATCTTGCTTTTAAGACATTAGTAGAATTTTTTAAAAGTAGACACTTAAATGGTTATATTAAATTGAAGAATCCATATTGGTTGTATTTCTTTTTGCAAGATGTAGTTCAAACATCACTAGAAAAGGAAGTGATGAAAATTGTGATTGTAACATGCATAAGTTGAGTAGGTTAGTTCTAGTTGTATACTTGGAGTACCATAACAAAATCAGATGGTTTCCACCTTCAGCGGTACTTGACAAAGCCAATCTTCTTGGCGTTACTGTGGAAGAATGTCATGCCGTACTTTCGAATCAACCCATGAGGATTTCCACATGCTTGGCAAGTGCGGGAACGACGTCCATAGTTCTTCGGATGAGAATTCAAAATGTTCGAGTGCTGCTGTGGCTCAGGCCATCATCCTCAGTAGCTCCAACGTGGATGGTTGAGTTTCCTCCCACCAATCTAGATTCATTCAAAACAACCTCATCATAGATAATGTGTAAATTTTAAATAACAACACAAGACATTTTGGTATGAAAAAGAACATACCTCTGACAATTAACCTCATGAGAACAAAGTTAAGGAGAATTAGGAAATGATTTTGCACGAAAACAACATTCGAACATAAAATCATAAGACTCTCGGGATCACCCAATATCTGTTCACAAAGCCAAAGATCTCCATCTTCTTTCACAAAACCTTTGTAACAAGATCACACAAGATGGAAAAAAGATAAAAAGATACGTTCAAGTGAAAAATCCAGTTGGTAAACTTTTGCCTCCAAAATATGAGCCTGAATCTGACATCACAGCTGCTGAAAAGAAGGATGTGAGGGTTGGGGTTAGGGTTTAGGAGAAAATCAGAAGAAAAAATCACAAACATTCCCCTCAGGATCTCTGCCACATGCAAACAAAGCTAAAAACTCAGAAATCAAAATCAGAAAGGAAAACACAATTAAATAAAAAAACATAGCTATTCACCTGCAAAACCAACATCAACCTCAGCCACCTAACCTTTTTTTCAAAATCATAGTCCAAACAGAAACGAAAGAAAAAATCACACACAAACTCAAAATTGTAAAAACTATCTATGACAGAAGGCTGGCTATCTGAGCCTGAATCTGACATCACAGCGGCTGAAAAGAAGGATGTGAGGGTTGAGGTTAGGGTTTAGGAGAAAATCAGAAGAAATTGGGTTTTGACTAAAAAAATCACAAACATTCCCCTTAGGATCTCTGCCACATGCAAACAAAGCTAAAAACTCAAAAATCAAAATCAGAAAGGAAATCACAAAATTAAATAATCGTTCAAAAAAGAATGCAATAATATATTCTCAATTTCAGAGCATAAATTATTCTGATATAGGTATAAATTTCAAAGCCAAAAAAAACCTAGAATGTACAGAAGAGAGAATTTACCTTCAGCAAGGGAGGTGGTTGTGGCTGCTGCCTCAAGAGTGCAATGTACTATGCGTGCCTGAAACAGAGAGGGGTGATGTGGGTTAGGCTTAGGTCGACTTCAGAGAGAGAGAGGACCACTTGAAACAGACCTACCCAATATAGAGTTTATGTCAACACAAACAATCGGTACGTCAATAAGCGAACTTAGATAATATTCAATGAACAGAAAATCAGGATAAACAGAAAATGAAAAAACTGTTTGACTCCACCAACATAAACAGAAAATCAAAAATAAATCTGCAAAGGAGAAGACATAAATCGAAGAGGACCACTTGAACAATTCCAATCGAATTTCAAATAGAAATCCTAGATAGTCTATGTCATGGCTCTACTAGAGAGCCTTGTCTACACTAAGACTTAGTAACAGAAATAGTGGCAAATGAGTGGGACATACATATGATGAGAATGCCTCTAAAACCTACAACATATGATGAGAATGCCTTAACCATTAAGGTGCACATGCTAGATGGTAGCTTACACCGATGACAATTTCTTAGGATATACACGTTGCAGGTAAAATTGTTGTAAAGGAAACTGTATTTAACCCAATTATGGTCATGAATATATATATTACCATACTTTCGATTTAACAGGTTCAAAATGAAAATCTACAAATAATTCTCTCTGGCTAGCATTATATCACAATTTTGACTTGTACATAAATTCGAATTTGAAATTGTGGTCTAGAAAATGAATGGTGGAAAAACTAATTATATAAAATGAGTAAATATCCAGCTTATTCAGCCATGCCAAAACACAAAACATATGTCAAATGCTCGAGCTACATACAACATCACAAGGAGCTTCAACGAAACACTAAAATGGTTTGAAAAAGAAAAAGAAAATTTTGATTATACACACCAAAATCTTCACGTACCCAAGGTAAAGTAATCCAATCTGAGTTGAAGTATATGCAATTAGGCTGACTTCTTGAAAATTTTGAAGCCAAAACAAACAGAAGTGTTAACACCTAAAAAAAAACCAGCATCACCTAAGGTTTCTTTCTCAATCCACTCGTGCTTATCAAAATTCATTTCCGTATATGACCATAACAATGCAATCATCTGCATTTAAAATTGGGTCCGTTGAAATTGTGGCCTTATACACATAAATTCTTTCTCAATCCACTCGTGCTTATCAAAATTCATTTCCGTATATGACCATAACAATGCAATCATCTGCATTTAAAATTGGGTCCGTTGAAATTGTGGCCTTATACACATAATAATCCAATTTTTCATATCTCTGACGCCTCAATGAAGGAAGGCTAATGATTGAATTTTCTCTCTTTACATCCTTTAACCCTAGAGAATGGATTCATTAAGGTCACTGAGTAGTTCTCTTCCACAACTACTAGCCATCCTTTGGAAGACCCACTGAATCGCTTATTCTTACAATCTTAATCGTAAATCAAGAACTTTATCATTCGTGATGTCATATAACTTCCATGTACCTTTTTTATCACTAGAAATTAAGAGCATTGGACCTGCTTGGCTACGATTATTCTTTGCTACACTATTCCATGACTTACAAACGACGCTAAATGCCGAATAGTCTGTAATTCTAATCTCTCAAAAACTAGATCTAGTAAGTCCTTAGGCAAGTTTTCCCAATCTGAAAAGACAAACGAGAACAAGTCATTAAAACAGAAACAGCTGAGAGCTCTCTTACTCGAAGTTACATTTTGGTCACTCAACTCAAATATTAGTTGCAGAGGTCACTCAATTGGGTGTTGTGTTGCACCATTAGTCCCTACCGTCAAGTCTGTGACTTTTTCTGTTTAAAATGATGACGTGACAAGCATCTCTTAGATTATTGATGGGCAAATGTGACTTTTCAGTTAGGATTATCTGTAGCAATGATCCCTCAACTATACTCGAAGTTACATTTTGGTCATTCAACTCCAAAAATAGTTACAGAGGTCACTCAATTAGGTGTTGTGTTGCACCATTAGTCCCCACCGTTAGAGAGACTTGACGGTAGGGACTAATGGTGCAACACAATACCTAATTGAGTGACCTCTGCAACTAATATTTGAGTTGAGTGACCAAAATGTAACTCCGAGTATAGTTGAGGGACCATTGCTACAAATAACCCTTTATTTTAAGTTTGCAATTATTTAGTGTTTTTTTTTAGTAAGCATATATATGAGCTATAAAAAAATGGGATTTGTGTGCCCCTCTCAAATTTGGGCCCTGTGCCATCGCCCTAGGTCAGAGCCGGCTCTGCACCTACTCAATTGGTGTAGTGATCAATGTGTATGAAATTACCAATAAGCCCATGCCAAGTCTTCTGTTTTAACAAAATATTGACTGAAGTTTCAGGGTGCATTGGTGTCATTAAGCCTATTTTTAACAACCCTAATATACGGGAAATGAAATCAAACTTGGATGGAAAAGGGTACCTTGGTCACTAGCGCAATTCACATTCACATTATTAAATGATTTTTTTTCCTTCGAATACAAGTGATAGTCTAAACTACAAGGGGGTGAGGGTTTCTCATACACTACCAAGGTGTTATGGAAGTTCGAATAAGAGATCACTAATCTCTAAGTTAAGACCATTTTCTACTGTGCTAGACCTCGTTGCTATTAATAAAAGACATTTTTGATAAGCTAGGTGGGTGCTTTCACTTAATATATGAATTTAAAAGTATATGAGGAGTGTTTTTAGCAAAGAAGTACATTCAATAGATGGGGGATGACAATAAAATTCATTTTCTCTAATGGATAAAAAGGAGGTGGTTGAAAGTAGCCATAGCTTCAATTTTTCTTGTAACAAAATGATGTTAAACCACTTCTTTTAGAGTGTTTGGGGAAAAAAAAAATTACACTACTAGACAAAATACTGATAAACAATCATAACATTCGATGGTATGCGTCTATTTTTTCTTAGACTTTATTCTTCTATTAATATACTAATTTTTCACATGTACATTTACATTATGGTAAAAGACCAAATGCACATAAGTATTAATGGAGACAAAAGACATTTTCTTGTATATTTTCACTGCACTTTCACCATCCGTAGTCAATTTAAAATTAAACTAGAATGACTATTTTGCCCCGTATATTTCTTTTTGATCCATGAAGACTCCATTTTGTCCTTTTATGGAAGCAATCCTCTTTCTTTTTTTTTTTTTCTTTTTTTTTTTTTTTAATTTGGTCAAATGTATAATTAGATTAGAGTACTGCTATTTTCACCAACTTTATTTTTAAAATTTTAAAGACAAATTTATCTCTTTGTAAAATGACTTACAAGAACAAATGCCCCTCCTCCCTCTCCACGCACTCCTCCTCACTCTCTCCCTCTCCGAGCTTTCTCCCAGTCTCCTCCGACCTCTCAAGGTGTTCCCTCTCTGTATATACTTTGCATGTTTTTGAACTTTGAAGTAGAACTTTAGTTTGCACAGTGTTCTTATAGTAAAGTTAATTATGTCTAATACCTAATTTTTCTCCTTATTATATATGTAACCTCCTATCTAGCTACCACACATCACCTTTCATATTTCACCTAGGAATTTCCAGCAAAACATATGTTTCTTGCTACACAAGACAGATTTTCGGAGTCGTCGAAGCCAGCTCTTTGTGATCATTGGGTTTTGGCTATAAATTTTGATGATAGTTGCAGTTGATTTCATTTTTCTCTTTAATTATTTTTTGTTGAGTGTGAATTGTGGCAAAGTTCAAAGACTACGTCATGGGAGATCAAGAGCCCAAGAAGCAGGCTAATGAGCTTGAAGCTCCCTTTGCGCCCACAACAACGCCACCACCACCACCACCAGAAGCCCCCGGTGTCGTTGAGAATAAAGAAGGAGCTCTAAACCATGTCGCTGAAGACAAGACCGTGATCCCAATTTCTGAGGAGAAGGCATCTCCTCCTCCTCCTCCTCCTCCTCCACCACCTGCTGCAGCTGTCAAAGGTACACACACTCTATCTCCCTCTATGCTATTACTTACACAAATATTATTGATTAATGTTGCACACAATTTTCAGTTGCTATGATGCCTACCCTGTTTCAGCAATTGGATATAGCCGATGAGGTTGTCTAATGTTTAAGTTATCAGCCCTTAGCTTGAGCATGGGTGAATTTTTTATTTTTTATTTTATTTTCGAAGGTGTACGTATCATACCTTGGACACTCTTAAGCCAATACTTTTTTTTTTTTTTTTTTTTTTTTTGGGGTAAAAAGGAGGGCCAAAGGCCCAGCAACAGCAGAAAGACTACAAAAGAAGAAAGCGAGGTCTGGAGGTGCCAATGGCATCAGCAGCCAGAGCATCAATAATAGAAGTCGGAGGCAGGTCAAAATAGTTAATGCCAGGAGCCAAATCAGCACACATTGCAGCCAAGGCATCAGCAGCAGTATTCATCTCACGGTATATATGCTGGACAACACAGTTCCAATCACCATGAATCTTTAGTTTGCAACAATTGATGATATTATAGAGAGGATGGTTGGCTCCAGTTGGGTTATTAATTAAGTCCACAGCAATACTGGAGTCACACTCAATCACCACATCCCGAACCCCAGCATCCCAAGCTAAAGAGAGCCCCCAGAAAATGCCCCATAGTTCTGCCTCAAGGATAGAACCCACTCCCAAATTTCCAGTAAATCCCTTAAGCCAAGCACCATCAGCATCTCTTAATAAACCACCAGCACCAATCATTCCAGTAGTATTATTTCGACTTCCATCAGTGTTGACCTTGCAAGTACCAAGCAAAGGTGCTTGCCAATGAAGAAAAGTAACGGTCCGAATACAGGTGCTAGAGGAGGGTCTAGTGGCAGTAGCCCAATCCAACGCATACTGGAGAATCAAAGTATGGGGATCAAGAGGCATAATAAAATTTTGATCAAAGACTTTTTTGCATCTCCATTTCCAGACAAACCACAAGAAGGTAGCATAAACCAGCTGCCAAGGTAACCCATGATTTACCTTATTTTTAGATTGCAGATTCAACAAAAGCCAATCTTCAAAGTCCATAGAACCCATGTTGTTACCAACACCAGATCTAAGGGCATTCCAAATGTCAAGAGAGGAGGGGCAATCCTTGAAAAGGTGAGCAATAGTCTCCATTAGATAGCCACATCTCGGACACGTGGGAACCTGAGTGAGGCACCTCCTCTGCCGTTGGACGTTAGTGAGTAATTTCTTATGACAAACAGTCCATAAAAAGGTTTTCACCTTAGGGGGGAGGGGGAGCTTCCAAATGAAGTGCCATTTCCAAGCAACTGCATTCTCATCAGTGAGGAAAGTATTATAAGCAGAATTGACAGAGAATGTACCATTAGGATTGAACTGCCAAATACATTGATCAGCCCCACTACCCTGAAAACCAGCATGAACACTGAGAATCAATTGAATAATATTGTCAGGAAGACATTCCCTTAAGCTATTCAGATCCCAGACACCATCATCCAGAAAATCACTAACTTTTGAATGCAACATATCCTGTGAAAGATCATTGAGAGCATATTGATGTAGAGGCCCGCAACTAAGCCACTTATCAGTCCAAAACATCACATTATCTCCATTGCCCACACGCCATTTAAGACCCCGAGATAGCACTGGAGTCCCATAGAGAACACCCCTCCAAACATTGGAAGAGCAAGGAAATTGAGAATCCTTAGCAGTTAAAATATCATGATGTTTCAGGTACTTGGCATTGAAGACCTTAGCCCACAAGCCCTGTTCATGCTGAAGAATTCTCCATCCAGTTTTAGCCAAAAGAGCTTGGTTCATCCAGGAAGCTTTTTTAATCCCCAACCCACCACCAAGTTTAGTTTTACAAACAGTCTCCCAATTCACAAGATGAGTCTTGGCAGTGTCAGCGGTGTGGCCCCAAAGAAAATTTCTGTTGAGTTGATCTAGCCTGTCACAAACAGCAGAAGGCAACTTAGCAGTCTGCATCGTATACAGAGGAATTGCAGCAGTAACAGATTGGAGAAGGGTCATACGGCCAGCCATCGAGAGGGTGTGACTTTTCCAAGAAGCCAATCTCTTTTGTACCTTGGCAATAATCTCTTGGTAGGTGTTTTTAGTTACTCTGGTGTGAATAAGAGGAACGCCAAGGTACTTCCCAAGGTTGGTAGTGAGCGGGGAGCCACTTATGGTGGCAATGGAGGAAGCCAAGTCCGCATGGATGTTTGGGGAGACACAAATAGTGGACTTTTCAAAACTCACCCTTTGACCAGAGATATCACAGAAATCATCTAGACACTTCTTCATCAGACGAGCTTGATGAGTAGAAGCCTCCCCAAATAGGATTAGATCATCAGCAAAGAAAAGGTGTGAGATAGTAGGTCCTCCTTGGCAAATCTGCACAGGTTTCCAGGTTTTGTCTTGGAGTTTTTGCTGGATGATATGAGAAAGTTTTTCCATACACAGCACAAAAATGTAAGGGGATAAGGGATCCCCTTGTCTAATTCCACACTGAGGGTTGAAAGGATCAGTTAGCTCCCCATTGAGGATAGCTTTGTACTGAACAGTGGAGATACATTGCATTATCAACTCCAGGGTTCTTCCTCTGATTCCGATTTCCCATAGGACCTCCCTAATAAAAGGCCAACGAAGGCGATCATAAGCTTTAGAAAGATCAATTTTCCAAGCTATAAAACCTTTTTTGCCTTTGGTAATTTTGAATTTGTGAAGCACCTCGTGGGCAATAATAATATTATCTGTTATTTGCCTCCCAGGAACAAAACTCACCTGGTTCGGGCTGACCAACTTAGCCATGTGGGGACGGAGGCGAGCCACAATAATTTTGGAGACCACTTTGTAGAGGGTATTGCAAAGACTAATAGGCCTAAGTTGAGTCATGGAAGCAGGTCTTTCAACTTTAGGCACCAAGGCAATAAAAGTCTCATTGAGATGGTCTGGAAGGGTGGCTGTTTGGAAGCAGTTCTTAACATAAGCAGTGATATCGGGGGAGCAGACCTCCCAAAAATTCTGGTAAAAAAGAGCAGGGAAGCCATCAGGACCTGGAGACTTTAGGCCACCAATGGAAAAAAGGCTGTTCTTAATGTCCTCATCAGAGATAGGACAACTTAACCAATCAAGGTCCGCCTCATCGAGATGAGGAAATAACTGAGGAAGAGAGTTGTAATCAGCAACAGAACCCGAGGCATCGAACAGACCTTGGAAATAGTTTACAATTATTTGTTTCATGGCATGTTTTTCAGTAATCCAAATACCTTGGTCGTTGTTTAAGCCTTCCAATTTATTTCTCCTTCTTCTGATGACTGTAGATAGATGGAAAAAATGAGTATTCCTATCACCTTCTTTGAGCCAAGTATTTCTGGATTTTTGAAGCCAAAATTCCTGATCAAGAATGAGATTATAATCATTTGTTAATTCAATTTCTAGATTGTGGAGAAAAGGATTATGGCACACACACAGCTTCTTTTGGATACCTGCAAGTCTGGCAAGAATAGTCTTTTTCCGTTGGAACAAACAACCAAAAATCTGTCTATTCCAGGAGATAAGAGAAGACACAAGAGAAGTAGTTTTTGCCATAGCAGAGCCATTTCCAGAATTCCACTTATCAGTAATAAAATCATTAAAATCTGGATGGGACATCCACATAGCTTGAAAACGAAAAGGGACATTATCACTATCAGGGCGGTGATTAGAAGCAAGTTTTACCATAATAGGGCAGTGATCCGAATTGACTCTAGGAAGATGAGACAGCTGAGCATCAGGAAACAACATGCGCCAATCAATATTACACAGCCCCCTATCAAGCCTTTTCCAGATAATACCCTCCGCATTCCTTTTATTACACCAAGTGTACTTAGCACCAGAGAAACCTAAGTCGACAAGGTGATTACGCTCAATCCAGTCGATAAAGCACTTACCACCATGGTTTGTGTTTCCACCGCATTTTTCAGTCGCATTTACAGTGTCATTGAAATCACCAATCACAAGCCAAGGAAGAGAGGAAGCAAGAGCAAGGCCATCAAAGTACTTCCACAGAGCTTCTCTAACCCCAGGACAGGGATTAGCATACACCACTGTGAGGAGCCACTTATGGTTACTTGACTGGATAAGGGCAGTAATGGATTGGCTTGAGTGAGCAACAACTTGAAGAGAGACAGAGTTATCATTCCATAGCAACCAGACACCACCAGAGAACCCAATAGCATCAATAATATGGTAATGGGAAAAACCCGGACTTTGCGCAACTCTGAGAGCCCTAGGACCACTAATTCTAGGCTCAAGAATAGCAAAAACATCAATGTCGTAGGCTTTTTTCAAGTCCATAATAGTACTAGCACATTTATCTTTACCAGCACCCCTGACATTCCAAGCAGCAATAATCATTAAAAATTTGATGATGGAGAAGATAACTTAGGGAAACCCTAATTCTGCAAATTTCCAGCCTCAATGGCTGTATGCTTCTCATGAGTAATAGACATACCAGTGTCCAAGCCAACTTCAGACTCATTGTGTGTCGTTCCGTCACCCTGTTGATCCAAATCCACATTTGCGTTACTCATATCCGAAGTGAGACTAATCTCAGGGGGAGTATGTCCACATAAGCCATCCTCACACAACGCTGTAGTGGTAGAGAAGGGACCACCCACATTGAAGGAAAATATCCCCTGTACATCATTTTGAACATCAGCACCACTTGTTTGTAGTCCCACAGCTTCAACCACAGTAGGATTAACGGTTTTAGTCCCAAGTTTGCTTTTCCAAGGCCTCCGAATTTCAGGGCCAGTCTTATTCAAACCTCCTCCAGTTCCAGGGATGGCAACGTTAGTTATGTCTTTCAAGGCCCTTTTGAAAACCCAGGGGGAGGAGTTCTGGGTTTTCTTCCCAGCAGTTTTGGCCTTGGCTTTGCTGTTATCTGGAAGAAGAGCCACTTCCTTACCATTTCTTTTTGCAGGGGTCACAATCACCATCTCCTCTTCATTATTGTTTTCCTCATTCAGAACATTAAACTGAGAGCCATTGGGATTATTAACTTTTTTAGGACTGGACTCCTTTGAGTTTCTCAAGCTAATCTCAGCAGTCTTCTCTGAAGTGTTCAGGCTTTTCTTCTTAGTATTTCTTGGCTTACACAGCATCCATTCCCCATGCATCTTGGGTGGCTTCTCAATGACTTTATCCTCACATATATCCATGTTTACCTCATTCACCTTGTCAGAGGTATTGGCCTCCACATTCTCAGTATTAGTTGATTCTGCAACTTTTTGTTTTGCTTGTGGGATAACAGGACAATTGTCTCTGCCATGGCCATAACACCCACATTCAAAACAGACCAAGTTGATTCCCTCATAAACAACTCCAAAGGTGCATCCTTCAACCTCAATGAAGGGGGTAAGGGGTTTAGCTAAATCGAGCTCAACACAGATTCTGGCGAACTTACCACGAGCCTGACTCATGGTATGGGAATCTACCTTAACAGTAGTCCCACTAAGGCTTCCAATATGTTCTAAGACATCCGAGCGGAAGTATTCCACATTCAGCCCATTGATCCGGACCCAGGCAGTCATATGGGTTATTTTCTCTTCCTTGGCATTGAATCCAGGTTTCCACTTCTGAGTTACAATATATTGGCCAGCAATTTGCCAAGGGCCACCAGTTAATACATACTTCATATCTTCCTCATAAAGGAATTTCACTATAAAATAATTGTTTTCCAGGTCGAATAGGCTGATCGGCCCCTTGAGGTCCCACTTCTGGAGAAGCCTAGTTCTCAGGAAGGTGAAAGCCAGGGGGCGTCCCATGAGTTTGATTATAACAGCTGTGCGCCAGGGTCGGTACAAAGCGTTTTTAACCTTGTCAGAGAATTGAATGGAAGGGTACGCACCTTGTATGATTACAAAATCATCCTCCCCAATATTTGTTTGCTCATCTACCAAGCCAAAATCCCCAGATACTTTGTCTTTGAAGCTTATCGGAATTGTGGGCAGGGGAGGAGGCGGTTCGTCTGGGTCTGAACCACCCACATCTACCATCTCAAGGGTTCGGGCCCTTTTTCCTCCCACATTTTGTCCATCAGTAGCAGATCCAATCTTCCCAGCAGAGAAGGTGAATGCCGACATCATAGTAAAATCAAGATCTAGAAGAAGAATATTAGCGTGAGGGAACAGGAGAGAGGAAAAGTCAAGGCGCGTGGGGCGCGTTCCTTTCTGTCATCAGGCTCTCATTTCATTCGTGTTAGTACTTAGCGTACAAGCCAATACTTTTTCACTTCTAACTAAAACACAATTTTAAAAAGGGACACCACATAAATTAAAAGTTGCCCATGTATTACCGTTACATTGTCATTTTTGTTACCGGACCCATCCAATTTTCTTAGACAATTACTAAATTCTAACTTTTCAATTATTCTAAATTTGCTAGAAAGTTAACACAATATACAGATATAACTGTAGGGGGCTTTTTCGTTCCGGCAGCTGCAGATTGGGCTGGGCTGCTGCAAAAAACCTAATGTGTGAAATGTTGGAATTTCAAAACATTTTTCCAAAGTTCATTTGAATATTAAACATGCATTTAATCAAATGAATCGCAGCGGAAGTCTATGGTGGTTGTTTAAATTCAAAAACAAAACTTCTTCCAAGTATCTTAAGCCATGAACATTGATATGTTTTTCATAAATGAAAATTCAAGAGAAAGGATAAGATCTAATTACCCTTGAAGCAATTATATGAACCAATTTGTGTTTGGTCTTCTCTTGATGATTTCCTCTTTGTTGATCTCCTCTTTGATCTTTGATCTTTGCTCCTTGATCTTTCTCCTCCATGTGAGCCACAAAAGTATATGGCCTCTAAGTCTCCACACCATTGGAACCTTGAGATGAGAAGAAGTATCTTGAGAATACTTGGATGCTAGTGCAAGATTCTCAAGATTGGTTTCAATCTAAACCACTTTGAAAGATGAAAGTGTTTCACTCTTGAAAACTCTCTTTTTTCTCTCTTTGATCTCCCAAACCCATTTGGTTGATGTTGGATTGTGTTTTTGTGTTAATGAGCTTATGGAAACAATTCCCATACATACTTACTTAAGCATTTTCGCCCAAAACCCATTGGGCTTCCAAAATTGGGCCTTATGACACTTAAACCATAATATTTAGGTGTCTTAAACCCTTGGGCTTGATACCCAACCATTTGGGCTTCCCGTTAACTATTACCGAGGCCCAAATACGTTTTTACACGTAGTAAATCATCCACATCAAATCAATCAAATTGATTTCCTCATTCTCATTTGTATTACTCAAAGTTAACCATTTAAGGTGTGCGATCCATTAGGTTCTAATTAGCAAGGCAGTGGGAAAATATTAGAACTCTTTCTAACCAACTGGAATTAAAACCCCTTTTTAATTCTTCCTTTATTTGGATCGATCACAATCAATCCTAGGACTTCCACAAGCCAAGAGTGACATCTAGCAATATATCAAGGCTACCCAAGCTAACCAGAATAGATGAAGAACCTATTCAGTTGGAATTGCAATGCAATACGGTCCTTCTCTTATACAATGTTTCAAATCATATTATTAGGGTACGGATTGTTTATGTCAAACCCCTAATATGATTTATAACCTCATGTGATTCAAAAGAACATGATTAAGAACAACTTTCTAAATCAAGCTCAAAATACTTTGGCCAAAGATTTACTGAATCACATCTTGAAACATTCTCCTTCTTTATCGAAAGTAGAGATTCCTTATTGTACATTCACATGCCCCTATGATGAATTAAGAGATCCCAACAACACTTAAGACAAATCTTTTACGGCTTGCCTTTAAGAGCTATCAAAGATCAATAACGGATCACAAGACAACCATGATGCCTCAGGTCTAAGGACTAATTTGCATTATTGCAACTATGAGTTCTCATTTGACATGTAGATAAATACTCCATATGAGAACTACGGTTGATCGCGTTCAGTGTACTCATTCACTAATGAGCACCCACATACTTGTATTAGTGTCAACTACACAAATGGTTTGAGACTAACCATCCTCCCAATTGAGCATACATAATATGCACTAATCTTGACGGTTTATCAATGCCCATTTGATAACCTATGATTAGGAACATTTTGGGATACTACAATTAGAGATTAAAGGTCTCATGAATCTAATCTTCTTTAGATTACTTTATCTCTTATTTAGCATACCCTGGACATTTGTTTCTTTACACGATGTAAAAGATAACAGATTAAGTTTGCCCTTTATATATCATATACGAAATGTATTCTAAGGAGATTACATCAAATGTATTGGCTCTTAGGGCACATTTCTAACATGAAAGTACCCCTTGTGTCTGAGTTCAAAAACTAGGCCCCAAGAATGTTTCGAAAGGGTAGTGGAACCTTAGGAAACACCCTGGTTGTCTTCACCAACCAAAATGATAATGGCTTACAAGTAGATTTTTAGTTTGGCATGAGGAGCTTGTGGCATGGAAGCAAAGTGGTCATGAGTTTAGCACTTAAAGAGAGAGAGATGTGGGTTCCTATGAGAGACGGGGGTTCTAAGGAAAAGGGGAAGGGATTCTAAGAAGGTTTGCTAAGGAGGGAGAAAGATGGGAAAAAACGATGGGTGGCTTAAGTAATTTCCGGCAGCTCGATGCAAACTTTGTCAAACTCTGGAATAGCTTGCCAGAAGATAAAATGGGAAGAGATGGAGGAAAGGGGCTCGAAATTGCAAAGGGTTTCAGGGGTGAAAGATGAAGCTTGCTCTCTAGATGTGGGTTGCCTTTGATGGGTGGAAGGTGGCCCTTTTTATAGCCGCTGGAAGCTTCTCCTTTCCAAGAAACTCTAATGGTTTCCATCCAATTTGGCCAAGTCTTTCCTTTCCTTTCTCCTCTCTCCCTTTGACTCATCCTATTTTGGTGAAATCCTTTCTACCCATTCACACAAAGACAGGGTTTTTGGGAGCTCTAGGCTCTTCCCGCAACTGTTTCAGTGGGGGACTCCCCTTCTCAGCCATCTCCCTTCTTTCTTTCCTTCCCTCATCCATGGTTAGATCTGATGGAGGAAAGAAATAGGTATGTACGCTGGTTTGAAAGGTGCCTCCCCTCCTAGCAGTCTTCGCGCGCCAATACCCCCTGGTTCTTTGAATGCTTTTGCTTGAAATTCATTCCCCCCATGTGCTGGGGCTTCCTTGTATACATGGGTATCTTGGTTTCCTTCGTGGCCCTTGTTCTCCAGCCAAGTGTTGGGGCTTTTGCAAATCCTTACTATGGTTGCATGGGCCTCCCAAGACAATAGGTTGGCTTATCAAGTAAATGGGCTAACTTCATCAAGTGTTGGGCTATTTTCTCTAGGGTATTGGTATTGGGCTACTTTCTCTCTCTCTCTCTCCTTTATGCTCATCCATATGTTTGGGCTCAAGAAATGGGCTTGAGTTTCGAGGCTCCCAAGCAGCCCGAGACTTCCATTTTTCGGCCTATCAATGGGCCTCATGACAACTCGTCACCATCCATACCACAACCCACTCAAGCAAGCCCCGGACATTCGAGTGGCTTGGGCCCACCTAAGCTTGTAGCGTGGTTGGGTGTGAAATAATGATTTCCTGCTTGGCATGGCATGTTACTTGGCGTGCTTTAACTTTATCGTTCTTGAAAAGGGACATAATGCTTGACGGGGTAATTAGCATAGGCTCGTAGAGCTAGTGCATTTTATAAGCTTTACCTTAATTCCTAGCATGACAAATTATTTATTTGGCATGGCACATGGACTGTGACTCGTGTATGGCGGCCTTTCGTGCGCTCCAAATTGGGTCTTTTCTTAATAAGGTGTCGCATTGGGCCGAGAATTCATTCAGGCCCAACCATGAATTTTTTGGGCCTCAACAATAACAACTATCAAACTTTAAGTAGGGGTATTTTAGGAATCTGAAAAATATAAAATATGAGACATTAAGTTTGATTAGGTAATTTGCTTAGTTGGATTCTATTGATCGGGCTTTACCCAAGAAAAAATAATAAAATAGGTTGGAAGTAAGAAAAAAAGAATTTGAAGGAAAAAAATTCTAAATAAAATATGAAGTCAACAAGTCGCTCCACTATATCAATACTGCTCTACTATTTAAATAAAAATAAAAATAAAAGTTCTCAACAAACTTAAAATTTCCAACTCCGCCCATCCCAAACAATATATAACCCATGTTTTCGTTTCTTTGTTGTAACATCCCCCATCTCTCCCTTTAACACGCATACACCATAAGGAAATTACCTCTTTGTTTTCAAGGAGTATGATGAAAAATGAAAGCATGAAGTTCTAATATATGCTTTCATTTTTCACCTTCTCCTTGAAAACAAAGAGATTAGTTCCTTATGGTGTATGTTAGAAACTAATTCTTAGAACTTCATGTATGTTCCAGAAAATTTTATATATATATATATAGTAGAACTTCATGCATGTTTCGGTTAAATGTCATGCAAAATCAAAGGGACCATGCAACTTATCTCTCTCAAAAGAAGGGTGGAGAATGAAAAGGTTGAGGAGAGGAAGCATGGGAATTGCATGTGAATCCACTTTTTCTATTGGAAACACCGCAAGCATGAACTGAACCCAAGGAAATTTTTTTTATTTTTAAGTAACTATAATTTTCTGTTGCCCAATTTAATATGTAAATTACAATTCAACTATGATCTGTTTTTTAATTCTTGCATTCGATCTGTTTCCGGAGTTCAAATTTTGTGCATATTCTTCATCTAACATGTAAATTTTTCGATCATACGGTCGTACCAGAGAGTGCATACCCTGCTGTAAAGAAAGACATAATAGGTGGGGGTTCAACTGAGAGAGGTATGTGACTGATGTTCTTGTTTCTTTGGATCAGTTTTGGTCCATCCCTCAATTTATGAGATGTATAAATCATCATCTTCTTCATATTGTTTATTCAGATGCATTGTATGCGCAAATTGAAACAGAGAAACGGTTGGCCCTAATTAAAGCATGGGAGGAAAGTGAGAAGACAAAAGCAGAGAACAAGTATGAGGGAGGCTATTGTGCTTTATATAAGCTTAAACATGAAAATTATTGGAGTATCTATTGCTTTACAATAATCATGATCTTTCATGCTTGATTAAGGTAATTAAATTAATCCAACATTTTCAACTATTGACAGGGCATATAGACGAATGTCAACAGTAGAATTGTGGGAAGACAGCAAGAAAACTTCTGTGGAGGCAGAACTCAAAACAATTGAGGTAAGAAAACCATGTTTTGTAGTAGATTATGATCTTTAATAAAAATAAAATGAAAATTGGAACTTTGTCATCGTCGTGAAATAATCTTGTGTTACATGCTTCTGGACAGAAATTCTTTTTTTGTCATAACATTTATCTGACAATGTATTTTGTACCGACTTAACATGTACATTGCTTGAAATTAACACTAATTCATATAATCTAACTAGAACCCCTTTTTGATATTTGACCAAAATGTGTTTCCATCGACTAATCTGTGGGGACTAATGACAGGAAATATTTGAAAGAAAGAAGGCAGAGTATGCTAAGAAAATGAAGAACAAAGTGGCTGAAATTCACAAGGCAGGAGACGAAAGGAGAGCTTTCATTGAAGCCAAACAAAGAGAGCAATGCCTCAGGGTGGAGGAGACAGCTGCAAAGTTTCGTTCTACTGGAATTACACCAAAGAAATTGCTACTTGGGTGCTTCATCTGCCAGCATTCTGCAGTTAGGTAATTAACCATAAAAAAATAAGGGAGGGGCTTGTTTTCCACTTTGGTTTGAGCTTTTTATTTCTAATGCAACATTTATAAAAATAAAAAATAAAAAAGCAAAAATATAAACTTTTAGAAATTCTCCTATGCGGACGTTCGGACGTTATTATCGTGTGGACGCCATATATTTTCTACTACCCCACTTTGCTTTCCTTCTTGTTTACAATAACATCCACACGATAATAACATGCGAACATCTGGATGAGAGAATAACTGTATAAACTTTTATTCTTAGGATTAGTAAAGTGTATAACAATTTACATATATGGCAAAGAAAAATGGGCAACTTTTGAAATTTCTGAGCTCATTCCAAGGCCATTGCAATAACCCACCCCAAACACTTGGAATTAAACCTCCACTTCCATAAGCCCACTTGAATGTTGAGCTTCTAAATTTTGGGCCATTACTTTTTCCCATGCTATTATGTTTTTATTTTATATTTTAAATGGTGATATTGTCTCCTCCCTTAACTCTTCCTACCCATCTACTTCTTGTTCCATCCACACAAAAAATAAAATAAAAGTAATAATTTTACTCAATCCACCCACTAAATACACTATATGGTGTTTTTTTTCCGGAACATTGAGACATTCTTAATTAATTTAATTTACGAGAAAGAGATTTTAGACTCAGGTGCAGAGAGACGGACACATTACCTTAACTAATTAGCCTAACTCACATTTACCATACTCATCTACTTCTCATTTTTGTTTTGATTCTTGCAACCATAGTCTGAAATATCGATAATATCGACTAAATATTGAGGATATTTCGATTTTTTCGAATCATGGATATTCCGGAACATATCCATGTAAATATCGTATAAATATCGACAATATCGATGATAATATTGGAAAATATCGATGTATATAATTTCGCTCACACTTCAGCAATATTTTGTCAAAATATCGGTGTAATATCGCTAAAATATTGAAAATATCGATGTAAAAGAAAAAAAAAAGGGAAAAAAGGGAGAAAAAAAAACACAAAGGGGATTTGAACCCCTCCCATTTTACTCCTCCAACACCTTAACCACCATATCACTTATGTTTTTGTGATAATATGCTAAAATATTTATATTTATATGGGTGGCATGTTAACAATTACGTGCAAACCTATTTTTGGGATTTATCATTTGATGACTACTCTTCACAATACACTTACTCTACACATAGAGATGATGAAGATAGTGAAAAATTTGAACCTCATAAGAACTCTATGTGGTACTAAGTCACTCATGTATCTTACCATGCAATGTATAAAGTGTAAAATATTGTAGTAAATCATTATATATAAATGATTGTGGTGTGTTTAATCTTTTTTCATTAATTACTACATATTTTATACACTCACAGTGTTTGCCAGCTAGCTATATAATCAACTTAAATAAGTTAAATCCATCATGCAATGCATTTCCTTCTAATTTTTTGTGATAAACTAATAGATAATTGACTAAATAAACATTCTCCAAAGTTTCAATAAAAATTTCCAAGTTTTTCTTACAATTTCCGTGATTTTTATTCAATTTTTATCGATATCGATAATATCCCGATATTTCCATCGAAATTTCCGTGTTTTTGGACTACCGATATTTCCGATATTATCGATATTTTAGACCTTGCTTGCACCTAACTTATGCCGAATAGTTTGTGTCATATAGGCCCCATTTGCATTACTTGCTCCCAAAATTGGTTGAAATCTTAAAAATTGGTAGTTGAGTGAGCAGTGCTTGAAGAATTATGGCCCAATATTCGCGTATTGATTTTCTCAGTAACCAAACACACGTTGCCAAACTCTTTTGGTTCTCTTGTTTCCCAGATGCTCCGTTTAAATAAAGTCAGATTCTGTTTCTAAATTGGATTTCATGCGTTTGTTAATTATTATTTAACGAACAAAAAAAAAAGATTCATGAGTTCGTAGGCCCACTCAAAGGTCCCCACTCCCCTCCTACCCTTTTTTCCACCCTCACTTGAGATTTCTTTCGTCACGTGATACCTGCTCACTTTGGGCTGTCTTAGCACGTGATTTTCTTTATTTATTTGTGTTTTCACTTTCGTATTTTTTATTTTCATCTTTTTCCCTTTGGCACTTGATACTTGAACTAGACGTCTTTTTACATATAACACTATTTTTTAGCTCATACATACATATATAATGTCAAATAAAGTAGGCCAAATATTTAGATATGCTCAGATTATTATTCTTCTCCAATATGGAGGTATTTATACAAGTACAAAAATGTGTTAATCCTAAATAAAATAGGAAATATATCTAAATTACAATAGGAAGTAAATCTCTATTACAATAGGACTAAATAATAATTGGTAAGTAACCAAAATTCTAATGAAATAAGGAACCAAAATCCTAACTAAGTAAGCACTCGCCAACACTCCCCCTCAAGTTGGGGCAAAGATATTTCGCATGCCCAACTTGACAAGCGAGTCACAGAACACCATACTTGAGAAGCGACAATTTAGAGAAGGTCTTTTCGTCAACCACGAGTGAAACAAGTGACAAACTAAAGCAAAGTTCGCAGCAGAAACACAAGAGCAAACCCTAAAAAAATAGGGCACATAATAGAACACAGAAACCCTGCGAACACGGCAAAGGACACAAAAACCCTATGAACATGGCAAAAGCAAAGGCAACCAAACCCTAAAAATAGGGTAAGGCAAGGTAAGACAAATAAAGTTCAAACAAAGGCAAGGTGGCATAGCATGGCAAAGAAAGCCCAGATAGGGCAACAAAACCCTAAAAATAGGGTAAGGCACGACAAAGGTAAGGCAAGGCATGGCAAGGCAAAGCCAAACCCTAACAAATAGGGTAAGGCAAGGCAAAGAAAGCCAAGAGCAAAGGCAAGGTCAACGGGCATGACCACAGCGGAAACACACCAGTAAAGGCATGAGCAACAATATTGGCACCAACAAGAGCAATACAAGGCACTGGTACCAGCAAGAGCAATATAAGGCACTGGCAACAATAACAGCAGAGACAACTTCTCTTCACTCCCCCTCTCCCCCTAAAGAGAAGGGGTCGACAAACCATAAGAGCAGTGGCACTTGAGAAACAGAAGCTAACTGAAGCTCAGATGTAGAAGAATCACCCATGCCAGATAGGTAACTGAATTGCAGCATAATAGATGAGCTGGTTCCTTATTTCATTAGAATTTTGGTTACTTACCAATTATTATTTAGTCCTATTGTTTTTCACTTAAGGTTATGTTCTAGAAAATGCGGGAAAGCCAAGAATTGACATAATTCCATTTCTTCTTATACCCATTATTGATAAGTGAATATGTCATTAAAAGAACTTCGGAATCTCTTAAAGCACCCATAAATCTCTCGGAGATTTCCTCTATTTTTGTTAAGGTGCAAGGAAAAAGACTTCTCATCTATAGTAGCAAATTAGCGATTTTTCACACTTACGTATTTGCAGTATAGTAAAACATCTATAGTAGCAAAAAGTACAGAGGAATTGAAAGATAGGAGTTTGCATGATTGTTGATCTATGCAAATTAAATGCAATTCACAGGAACTCACAAGCACACCAAAAGGATGAAACTAATGAATAGATAGAGCCATACGTGTGTGGTAAATGAAACCAAAAACAATAATGGATATGTCAGTGTGATGAAATTTTTTAAATTGGCGCATGATAGAAGTAGTGGCGCATTACAATTTTGCATGGCCCTCAGCATTCAAGTAAATGGACCCCTTGTTCTCTTCTCAAACTTGTCCATCACTTGCAACGAACTGTAGAAAGTTTAATGATGCAAATACAGTTGGCCACACTGATTTAGGCCAAACAACATATGGAGTTGTTTGTTACAAGACACAAGCATCCTTTAGGGTCCTCCTAGCAAATTGCATGTCGTCAAGTTCAGTTTTTAATTTTCTTATGCGTGGGGCTTTTTCTTTTTGTTTGCTAAAATGTGGGTCTAATAAAGTTTCTTGTGGTGGAAGATATTGGAGAAGTTTCCTCTTAACCCTTTTCCCCACCTCACTCGGACCCGTTTGATAACCATTTCAATTTTAGTTTTTAGTTTTCATTTTTTGTGCTAGAGTATAAAGGAAAAAGAGGGAGAATGGAAGTGAGAATGAAAGTGGAGATGAGATTGAGAGTGAAGATGAGAGAAGAGGATGGAAGGAAGGAATAACAAAAGTGAAAACAAAAACTAAAATCTATTTCAAATTGTTTTTACTTTAAATATTTTGTTTTCACTTTTGTTACTCCTCTCTCTCATCCTCACTTCCATTCTCTCTCTCATTTTCCTATACTAAAAACTAAAATTGAAATGGTTATCAAACGGGCACTTTACTTAAAATTGTAACATCTAAGCCAAAATTAATTACTAAAATACATACAAGTTTACATTTAGCAATTTATTTTTCAAGATTTTTTCACCTCACTTGTACAGAATTGTAACATTGAATTCAAAATCAATTAGTAATATAGAGAGAGGTTTACGATTTAATCTGTTGCAAAATTTACATTATGTTGAGACTTCATATTAGCCAACATAGAATGCAATGATGTGAGACTTTTGGTGATCGCAGCGCGCCTTTTAAATAGATTGTCAAACTATATTAAGAATTTTGTTAACGTCAGTCATCTACGAGCGTGTGATAAATTTTAGGCCGCTAATAAAATGTGAGCTCCATATGTATGGTATGTGAGTGGTTCATCGTAACAACAACTCCTACGTTATAAACTCGAAACATCCAATCCAAAAAATCAAATGTAAATTAGTGAAAGAGGCTCAAAGTTTTTATTGACTTAAACGCAAGGCTTAAAATGTCGGATATTCTAAACAACAACGTCCCTGTAATAGATATGTGCATAGACAGACAGACACAGAGGACCACACATCCACAAGATGAAGAGCCAAAAAGCAAAAGATGTACATGGGGTTGGGCATGGAGCCCATTCAAGGGCAGTTGGGTTGACAGTTATTAAAGTTATATACAAAAATGATCTGATTCTAATTAAATGTAATTCAGAAACCCTCTTGGACGTTAGAAATTGTAAGATATTTACATGTCACATGTTGTACTTGGAAGAAATTGAGGTGGTGAGTCTGGTGCTGCCTGCAGACGCACGCTTTGGTTTGGAGCTGTGGAGGTGGAGTCAGTAAACTACTTATTGACTGTGGTTATAAGCTTCGGCCAACAGAAGAGAACAGAAAAGATGAGGCAGCTTTAAAGCCAAGCAAAGAAAAGAAATACAGAGACAGACAGACAGCAGCAACCCCAACTCCCTATCATCTTCCCACATCTAAAGCTTTCTTCTCCTGTCTCCTCCCACGTACCACACCTTTAAAGGTGTACCAGAATTTCATTCTTCCAAACCTACACACTCTAGCTACCCCATTCTCCGTCTTCTATCTTTCTTTTTACCCTTCCTTTTTCATTTTGTTAATGATTTTTAATTTTGTAACATATGTGAATAAAACTATTTGTACCATATTTTATACTGCTAAACATGCATCTTTTGCGAAAATGATGTCTACATTAGAGTCATGGTACCCACACAAATGTCTCATATTCAAATGAAATGTGGTGGTACATACGTGCATGTAACACTCTTTTTTAGTCATGTGAAAATTTAACGTAAATATCAAATTTTAAAGTGAACTTCAAATGTATGAAATAAATAGTCAACATTTGAAATGAATTTCAAGTGATACATTGCGTATAGTTATTTCACATTCAATTCAAATATTCTACATCTAGTTAGTTCAAGTACATCAGTCTAACATATTTTCTAATTCTTGTAGAAAATTTAACCTTGTTAATGTGAATTCTTTCTTTCATAATCTTCCGTCTATAATGAGAAAGTATTTGAGTGTACACCACATCACCCCATGTTCATATCTTAATTATCACTGTGTCATCCATAGGGTTGCGGCAACATTACTCATGTTGTATGGGTTGAAATTTATGGTATAAACGCTTCTTGGGAAATTAAAGTTTCTCTGCTCCATGTCCCTAACTTACCTAACACGCAGTGCCATACAATACAACAGTCAAATTATACATATATTAACGTGATTCGCTTGGTAAAAGACATTAGAACCAATCCAACAAGCTACCTAAATCTTCTAATTCTAAATGCTCAATAAAAAATATATCAACCGTTCATATATAAAAAATGTTAAAAGCTTTTTCTAATCTCCATCATAAATATTTAATACTATAATATTTTATTATGATTTTTAAAAGTTTTAAAAGAGAGTAAATAATAGCGAGCTCTGCTGTTAAAAAATATTTTTAAAAAAAATTTGACATCAATTTTGCTACTTTTAAATCTATTGGTTGGAACCATTTTGTCCTTTAATTTTCATTATTTTAGATTTATATGCATCTCAATTGAACATATCGGTTGAAGACGTTCACTCTTTTCGAGAAGAAGAGTCAAATGTCTTAATGCACCTTTGTAATTGTGAGCATTTTATGCACCAATAAGCTAACAATGTGTGGTTTTTATACCAAGTCAGCAGGTATTGGTAGGCATTAATATTCAGAAAATTATGTGCTAGCTATAATTGAAACCTTTATATTAAAAACGTTCAATAATTTGTTGCTTTTTGGCTCGAGAACGCTCCAATTTGGTTAAATGTCATTTTCTTCAAATTTATATAATCAAGGAAATTAAATTAGTCATTGCTGACCGACCGTTGATGTTTCCTTTTAGGCCTTTTTTTCCCGATAACTGGAATGACTAAATTGACACTTCCAAATTAAGAAAAGCCAACCAAATCCTTACATCATAATCTTCACATTCTTTGCGGTAAAATAAAACCCAGCAAAACCCAGATGCAAGTTTCTTGTCTTTGTCTTCTGCCGTAAACCCTGCAAGGGTCAGAATTGAAATGCAACACATTTGGTTGGAAATATCTGAAAGCTCTGTTGTTTGTGATGGGGGCATTTGTGGAAGCCAAGTGCCAAGGAGCCCTGGCTACTCGCTAGTTTGTTTAATTTAGGAAGAAATAAAATTAATGGACCAAGCAAGCAAAGCTTGCATTCTTAGGTGAACTATAAATAGGAAAAAATATGTGTAAGCTGTTTCTGGGGTCTTTTCATATTCAGAAGAATCCATTAGAATGATAGTACAACCAGTCTTATCAAATTGAAGTTTTTTTTTAATTTCTTTTTTCTTGAGAAATTAAATTGGATGGGAGAACCATGCTCAATATATGAAGAGACATATTATTTGTTAAATCTTGCTGGAAAACCCAGTCTTATTATTGTACAACCATTCGAATAAACTTCGGATACTCCATAATCACTTTCTTCTAATGCGTAAGGTTGCCAAATAAATTCTAAACACATACGATCGTATGTAAATTACACGTTGTTACTTATCTGTAAAACGCACAAGGAAGTTTGTAAAAAAAGGAGATGATTTTGTCAAAATTGTCATCGGGTATTTTAAGAGGGAAAAAAAAATCTTCTGCTATGTGACAATGTCCAAAATTTGATAGCAATTTTAACCACAATACAACTGGACAGACATGGGAGAAACGTTAAATTTAAATATCTGAATCAAATCCAAATAAAATCTTAATTGCTTTGTTGGAATTTACCAAAAATAAAATAAAATAATATAACTCCTGAAAACACAAGGGCATGTATGTCAAATATAAAGTTTCATACTTACTGTTCCCTTGACCCAATACATAAACCACTATTAAAATTGGATAAAAAACTAATTTTATTTTCCAAATCAATTTTCTATTACCTTAATAAATCATAAATTATTTGACAGAAGCTTCTCCCTCAATTTTTAACGACATAAATATAAATTTCCTCCCAATTTTCTTTTGAAAAAGTTAGAATACATGTGTCGGATTCGGATCCTCTGCTCTAATTTTCTCTGCCATGATCTGCTTTACTTTTATTCTCCATACGCCACCTCATTAAAATTTAATCTAAGGGATTTAAAAGTTGACACATCATCTTAAAATAAAAATCCAATTTACTCCTAATTAAAAAAGAAAAAAAACCCTAACACCCAACTAACGGGATAGAATACATGTGTCATCTCTCTCTAAGGGGAGTGTATTCAATTAGGATTGTATACGATTTTGAAAGATTTTTTTTTAGTGACAGATTTCCTGGAATTGTATAACACCTATAGGTTTTACCTGAATTTTTAATAAATTTGTATAGACTTTTATTATAGACTTCCATACTTTTGTATGAACTTTTGTTATAGATTCATATCTATTTGCATAGCCGCTAGTCGACCATCCCTTTTTCTTATTTTTCTTATTTTTCCCAAATTCTTCCTTTACTTGCGTGCACAACAATGAAGTTTCCTTTGAAATTTCCACGAGTTGGAAACTTTCATACCTAAATAATAAGAACAGCAACCTCTTTGTCCAAAAATTCAATACCCAAAAAAAAAAAACCCCTTTGTCCAAAAAGTAAGGGCCCTATCATCTGGTAGTGTTATAAGTGATGGAAATATATCTCTAGCCAAGCTTTCCGCCCAACAACTCCAACTAGTTGATTTGAAGAAATCACTAATGGAGGGGCTTTGCTTAATACAGGACGCTTGTAACCACCCAAGGTCAGTGCATGGCTTAGTGCATTGTTTTGCCAAACGATGGAAAATTTTCTAACACTATTCTCTATACATAAGGATGCATTGGAATCAAAGTTTGTCTTCACGAAAGTATAGTGAATATTATAAGAAATTCAAAGACACCCATCACAAATTCACGAAAAGCAAATATTATAACAAATTCAAAGTAACTGGCGTTCACGAAAGTATAGTGACAAATTTATAACAAGTTTGAAAGCAATGCTGAAAGAAAAATATGCAACATTCATTCGTTATTGTTAATTCTCATTGTGGTCAACATTTGTCCACATATGCAAAGCTATACCAACTCTCCATTCATTAGCATGTGCTCGTTGTTGTTCTTATATTCGGAAAACTAGTTCAGGATCCCCTTCATTAACCGGTAATGATGAAGATGAAGAATATTTGTTCTCCAATTCAATAGGAAACTCGTCTGAGCGACATTCCTTTCGAAGAAAGTTGTGTAGTCCAGCACAAGCTAACACTAGCTCTGTTTGTGTCCTATATGGGAATGGAGGTGCATACTTGAAAATTGTAAATCGTGATTTAAATATACCAAAGATCCTCTCAATGACATTTGTTGCGTCGATTCAGCTTCACCAAAATGGATTCAGCTGCATCCTCAACTTGTGATACTCGCAAGTGCACGAGCCGTTCGGTAGTATAGCATACGTAAGTGCGAGGTCGATTCCACAGGGATTGGTGATTAAATAATCCAATTCAGTTTTCCTACACAAAACAGAAAAACAAGAAAGAAAATAAATAAAACAAGAAAGAAAGAAAAGAAAATAACTTAAGCAGATAAGTTCCCAAGTTCAACTAGATTAACGGATTGATTCTAGCTAAAGTATGATTAAGCCATGGTGTCTGGTCCTAACCTTGTATTCCTAATTCCCTAATTTGATCATCTGTTGTCTAACCTAAACTAAGCATTAGGAATCCATTAAGCATAGAAGAACATTTTAAACAACCAAGTATGTATCTAATCCCTGTTGTCGAATGTCCATACATACTCTTCCTATTCATAGTTCAATTCGAATTAAAGCATGGTGTCTACTCTTAATTCAAACCAAGATAGCTAACATGCAAGCCTAAATGGTGATCAATCATTCAAACTAGCACATTAACTTATAAGCATAATGAATAAGAACAAAAACCATAATTGAAACTTGGAAACTAATCAAACTTGAAACTAAAGAAAAGAATTTACATAACAATGAAAAGTAAAGTGGAACTAAGAAAAACTTAAGGAGAATTTCAGCACAAAGATTTCATTACAACAATTGAAAACTAGAAAGAGAAACTAAGAGAATTTGAGGGAGAGAAGGGAGGGGAGCTCTAGAGAAGTGTTTGAGAGCTCCCCCATTTGGGGGTGTTTTTTTGAAGCTTGAAGACTTCTCTATTTATAGGGCTAAGAGGGAGGAACACCATGATGAAATCCAACACCACCATTCCTCTTTTAATACAATCCATAACTCTCACTTCATCTTGTCTATGTTAGTGTGGTTGGAATCAATTCCATCCCATACTTCTTTTGCTGCACCTAAAGCTTTCTTCACATGGGTTTTCAAAGGTGTTCAATTGTGGCTGCCTTTTGCTGCCAACCCATGTGGGTTTTCTTTTGGTTGTTGGAAAAAAAGATTCTTCTGAACCAGGCTTGGTGTAGGAAGGCCTGAGGTTTCAATATGTATCCAATAGGGCTCAAATTTGGATATGTAATAATAGACACCCATTGGAACAACTTTTATGAAGAAAGTATTCCCATCTGAGCAGTACAAGTGTACGTTTTAGGCCTTGCAAGTTGACTGCCTAAAATAAACTGGAATTGACTCATGGTGTGCATTTTGATGGGCCCACGGATTGGGCTTGGCTTCATCAATTGATACGTTTGAGTAGTCCATCTTGCAGTTTAGAATCTCTTCTTTCCAACCACATATTAATTGGGCCAATACAAGTTGGGATGAGAAAGTTAAGGCCGAAACAAATTGCTAACTCAGTTTGCTCGTTTTTGCACCATTTTGCATCTTTTCCGATCCAAAGCCACCATTGCTACCTAAGGCCCAATGAACTGAATGATAAACAGAAAAGGGATTAAAAGCACAAGTTTAACTCAATAACATAACCAAATCATAAGCTAGAGGGGTAAAAAATGATATACAATTATGAACTGATCAAAATTCCTCAAGGACGCATGACGAAGAGTGAACAACTCAACTTCATTTGCAGGGTCACGAGCTTGACCTGCAAACTCTTGGAGATGATATCGAACACCTCGAAATTTAGCCAAAAATTGGCGTCGATTTGGAAATCCACAATCCACTAAGAAATATTTACCTGATAATTGAATACACATATTTTAGTATCCAATGTATGATCTAATGTAAACAGTAAATGAAAAAAGAAAAAGAAAAAAAAATACCTTGTGGCACTTTAAGTCCATTCCTCCTTGTTAAAACATCATTTAGTACTCTTGAATCATAAGCCGAGCCCTCCTACCCACTAAGCACATATATGAATTCTAAATCAAAGTTACAAGCTACTAATACATTTTGTGATATTGTTCCGTGACAATTACGATAGCTGCTTACGTCAACTCATGTTACCATTGCTGGAATATGTGTGCCATCGATAGCTCTGATGTAGTCCTGAAATAAATTCAAAGTTTATATTTTGATTTAAAAAATATTACGTAAAAATAAACAAGATGCACAAGACAACACTTACTTTAAAGTAAGGGTAAAACCTTGTACTTTCCCTTATTTTGGCTGGCACTGCAAATTCAGGTTTGACTAACATCTCTGGTGCTAATGTGTTCAAAGCCTTTAAAACTTTGTTAAAACTTCTACTAGCAGTGAAATGGGATCGACCAAATGTGTCACGTATTACAGAAAATTTGTTATTTTGACCCACAACACGCAACAATGTCGCAAGCATTTCTTCTACACAAATGAACATTGTATCTTGTAACAGTGTTTTTTCTCTAATAATACTGCACAACTTGTGAAACACATCTGGATACATTCTATACATTTGTCGGAAATGCTCAGGATCCTCACTCAAAACATTATGTATATAGTTATATCCTTTTCTAGTAACTGTTCGCCGAGTTAATGGACGTTCAACATTTTCACTACGCATGATAATCATAAACTCATTCAACGTATGAGCTACTGCTTGGATCGCCATTAATAAATACCTAATGGTTTCATAAAGTTCTTCTTCCCTCTCAATTTCTTGCCTTTCAATTTGTTCTTCCTCCATTATATAAATTGATATTCAACCACCTGAAAAAAAAATATTATATGAAATCCGATCTTATAATTCTGAATTTATTTTGGGTTCATGCCCAACTCAAGACAAGGACTACCAAGAGCAATGACAGACAATAGGAAAAGCTATCATGCAACAGTCGTGCTCTTCCAAATAACAATAGGAAACCTATCATCAACACCCAATAACAAGTAGTACAAAGAAAGAAATTAAAAAGAATCAACCAGCGCCTAATTTAGAACCTAGAATAAAAACAATAACCAAGCACATATTACAACCAAGCAAAGCTATTTCATCATCAATATAATAAAAACTAGTTCATCATCAATTTAATAAAAACTTAAGTCAATATGTCATACGCAAAATAAAAACAAAATAGAGTATTTAAACATACTGTTTGATAAATCCTAATGCATTATCAAGCAAAAAACCACTCATCCCCAAAACCCACTCATTCCCAAAAACCAGTCATTCCAAATTGTAGGATATCCAACTTGAGCGCTCTTCAGGGGACATCAACAAAAATGCTTCCTTCTTTGTAGTAGTATTCAACAAAGAAAGGGCTTTATAACGAGCACGTTCATCCACATTTGGGGTCTCCTTAATGGCATCCCATATATAACTCTGCCTCTCCCTGTCTTTTTCCCTTTTTTCCAATAGGCTATGGACTCCTTGAAGTCAGTAGCAATTGAATCAATGCTAAAACTAATTATGTCCATACATGTCTCATATTTTATGGTTATAGAACACAATTCTCCTTAAATACCAAGAACAAATGAAAAAAAGCCAATGGTTCCCACCACAGTGGTGGTGGATTCTCCTCCTCCATGCCACCATAGCACTTAGGTTCGAAACTCCAAGAATTTCTTTCCTCTAATGTAACAAAAAAAACATAACAAATGCAAAAAAAAAGTCTATTATTAAACCTCCCCAGGGCAAACAAACCAACGTGAATACATTGTACATACAAATGGACAGAATTAAATAGAGAAGTGATAATGATAAAGTGCAACGTGTAAGTTTTAGTTCAATAACATACATATACATCTGTCTCATACACTGACAAACGGATTGAATATAATTGAAGGTGAGAGAGAGATGCATCATGCATGCATGGCAATGGCAATGGCATGGCCAACAGACACATCCTTTTTTTTTTTTTTTCTTCTTTCTTTTTCGTGAATTGTGGTGGTGGGTAAGGTATTATATGGCATAATAAAAGGTGAGAGAGAGACAGAGAGCATGGCCCAACCGACCGACACTTTCTTTTTGGGGTTGCTTTGTTTTGCTTTTGTTTATTTGTATATTTTCCGTAATTTGGTGAAAATATTAATTGAACAGTAAATGCGTGAGCAAGTGTTAGGGTTTATGTGGAAACTTCCATTTTCGGTGTTGGAACTTATTGGCAACTTGCACCGAGCGCCTTGTGCATGCATGTATGCCTAATTATTTTCTTAATCGTTTTTAATTACACCCTCAATTCTTTATTCTATTGCCTAAATTATGCATATATACGAAATTATGATTTTTTTTTTTGGTTATATTGGGAGGAAAGAAACCCCTTGGGCATGGGCGGAACTACTCCTTTTAGATATCACAATCATCATCACCCTATAATGCATGTATCCAAATAAATAATTATGTACATAAAATACACATCAATGGTGCCTATGTCTTGTAAGGAGTCCGATATCAATTGATGATAGTGGTCTTGGGTGAAAGCGGCCAAGAGAAAGCTAGCATATGTGGGATTTTTATTTTTTGTTGGTTAAGATTTAAATTGCATAAATAATCTTATCGTGTGTTATTGTGAGTTGCTTTATATGAGGCATATAAAGCATATAAATTGCCTAATTTCATGTATGCCTTACTTTTAGGGATTTAATTGATACGGTTCATAAAAATTGGCAAAAAAGAACCCAAAAAAACAATTGGGATTATTTTATGGCTCGGACTGGACCCTTTTTATCAATTAATTAATTATATATGGTTCAAACCTTTCTATAAATGCATGAGATACAATTGCTTTGATTACGAACTTAAAAAAGTATTTGGTAAATCATTTCCCGAATAAGGACGTGATTTTGAATATTATATACCCCTTCCTTTGTAATTTTTTTTTTATATAAGTTCCCTAGATTAATGTACTCATAATAATTTGTGGGATTTCAAATTGCGAGTTTCCCATTGTTGTTTAGTATTGCTTAATTGTTTTATAATGGAGTGGAATGGGCTGAATTAGGGTTTGCGTTGGTGTTGGTTTGTTTAAGTAATTAAATGTTACTTAAATAGATATTTCCGTGTTTTATTTTATTTATTTCCCTAGATTAATGTACGCAGAGTAATAACTTTTGTTTCTAGATTTATGTACCAAGAGTAAGGGCTGGTTTGGGGTTGCTTAACTTAAAAAATAAGCAGCTTTAAAAAAAGTTTTGGGGATTTGGGTGTTTGGTAAATCAAATCCAAACTGCTTATTTAATAATTTGCTGTCATTCAAAGCTGAAAAACAGAAGTAGGTGGGGAGCTGCTTCTGAAATCTGCTGCCAGGAGAAGCATGCGGAGGCTTTAATGAAACTTTCAAAATGCCTATACTGCCCTAATCTATTTTAACAAATGACACGCTATATCCCATCTTTTTCTTGATCAAACCCTACGAAGCTCATATCGCACTCTCCAATCCTTGCAGCCGTTCCACAAGTTTTCTGGAGTTGTCTCAGCAAGATGGGCTCTCTCAAATCTGTTCACTGAAGCTGCGTTACAGGTATCTTCCATGTCCTCCTGAGTATCTTTATTCTTCTTGGGTATCTCTATCTTTCATATCCTCTTGGTAAAACCTTTCTGGAATTTGGGGTTTCTGTGTAAAACCTTTCTCTGGAATTTGGAATTTGGGCAAAACCTTTCATATCTTTGCTTTTGTTTTCTGGAATTTGGGGTTTCTGTGTAAAACCTCTCTCTCTGTTATTTGATGGAATTTGGGGGTTTATGCGAACTAGAGATTGAAGATGTTTGAGTCTGCATATTTATTATTTTAGTCCCTTTCCTTTCTTTGTCATTTTTCTGATTATTGCGATTGTTGTTTATATTATATTGGGTTTGAAGGGCCCTTGATCAAAAAAAGAAGTAGCTTTGTCAAAACAATTATTTGTTTCATCGATTTTTTTTTTTTTTTTTTTTTTTGTGTGTGTGGGAAAAGTGTATATTATAATTAAGATTCTTTAAAAAAAAAATTGTAAGTGTATTGAACTTCCTTGTGTTTTACAAAAAATAAATAAATAAGTAATACTTTTGTATTATGCCCTTTTTGGTCATTATACACTCTCACAGCACTTCTAAAAAAAAGTTTACCAAACGCTATGACACTGCTTTTTACACTCACAGCACTTTTACAAATACGAATTACCAAACACCTAGCCGCTTCTCTTCACAGCTGTTTATTCTCGCAGCACAGCAGAAGCAGTTTTTTTAAAAAGCACAGCAATTCCAAACTAAGCCTAATTTGGGTAAGATGGCAAAATGGGGTGAAATTTAAAATCATAATGTCAGAATTACCATCAATAGATTAAATAACTTATGGGAATTTTTCACCCAACTTAATTGCACCACACTAGAATAAATATATAATACTAAAAAGGGGTTATGCGTGTCATCAAAGCCATTAATTGTTCTATAATGGTCACGATAAGGAGAAGAATTCAGATTGGGTGAGGGGGGGTGTATTAGGGTTGGTGCCGGTTTGTTTAAGTAATTAAAAGGTATCCAACCAAAACAAAAAGTAATTAAAAGGTTAATTACATAGATATTTCCGCATGTTTGGTGGTAGAAATTAACAAGTGAGGAGACCCTTTTTACTCTGTTGTTGGCATATTTATCGGGTCAACTTGCAACCGATTCTCAATCACGTTTTTATCTCTAGCAAACCAACTAGGTTACGCATCTTCTTTCTATTTTATGTCGGTGAACGTTTGGAGAAAGAAAAAAACTAGCATCGTTAAGAGCAAAGTTTAGGCCATAACTTAAGCCATCATAACAAACAAGAAGACAATAAAGTTGAAATATGGAGAAATTGGTGCAGACCAATAACTTATTGGGCCTCTCCAGCATGTTCCTCAAGAATTTCAAAGAACATTGAGGTCCCACCATTAAACGGTGCCCATTTGATTATGGTTTGAAATTTGAAATCTGAAATTTATTTAAAATTTGAAATTGATAATAAATATCGACATGTGGCAACCGAAAATATTATTTGAAAAATTGTTTCGAATTATGAGATATGAATTTTATAATATATATTGACACGTAGGAATCCAAAATCTTATCCGAAAATATTTCTCCAAACTAATTGTTTAGGTTTTTTAAATTTAAAAAAAAAAACCGAAAAAGTGAATAGTATTTGCCATTTGCCATGGCAATGAGTGGAAACACACCTTGCCTCCCCTTGTCCTTTGCCATGACAAATGGTTGGATGTGCTACTAGGGTGGAGGTGCTCTAATCGAAAGTGCAAATCTAAAATACTTAATATGGTGGAGGATGGGAGTTAAAGTTGTCATAAGAACTGTGGATATCTTTTAATATAAGAAGTTGAGAAGAAAAGAAAATATAGGTCAATTGACTTCGATCACAATGCAAAGAAAGCTATATAATTAACAAAATGGGGAAAAAGGTTAACCAATTTGTAAGATGGTTTAATCCCATTATTGTTTGCGATGACCGTGAAATGAGGTTTAATCAGTGGCGAGCACTGGCTTAGAACGACTATTCAAAAATTAAGAAATTATTTAATGCAAACAAATAACCCACCTTGAAAACATGTAATTTGAATAATTTAACTGAAACGAACTCATTCTTAGTTCAATAGTATTTTCTCAATATTATGAGAGCAGTTGCAGCCCTTTGTCAACGAAGATGGCAGCCAATTTGAAGTCTTAATAGCATGGTGCGCTCACCGAGTTTGGGTCATGAATATGGAAAGTAATTATATCACAATTTTGACTTGTACATTAATTCGAATTTGAAATTGTGGTTTAGAAAATGTATGGTAGAAAAACTAATTATATAAAATGAGTACATATCCAGCTTATTCAGCCATGCCAAAACACAAAACATATGTCAAATACTAGAGCTACAAGAGCACAAGTAGGAGCTTCAACGAAACATAAAATGGTTTGAAAAATAAAAAGAAAATCTTCAAATCGCAAACTAACAATAAAAACAAGACACAAAAGGAGCTTTTCACTGTCGACTAGTTGGCACAACCCACATTGCTGGTCGCGTGGTCCTCCCCAACAGGGCCATAGCAGTTGTCGTGTAAGGCTTTGAAATGCTTTGAGTTTTGATGTTATAGACACCAAAATCTTCAGGTCCCCAATTAGCAGGATGCCAATCCGAGTTGAAATATATGCAATTAGGCTGACATCCTGGAAATTTTGAAGCCACAACAAACACAGAAGAATTATTACCCAAGAAAAGAGCAGCATCATCCAAGGTTTCTTTCTCAATCCACTCGTGCTTATCAAAATTCAGTTCGAAGATTTCAAATTTATATGTGACAGCCTTCCCGTCTAGCACATTGCCTTCCCAGTTTGCATGCCTTTTCACAATCAAAAGCCCTTTCTCATTGGAATTCAAAAGATATGTCTTGGACGACATTCGTAAACTGTTCTTTACCTCTTCACTAAAGTTTTTGCACTTTATTTCGGATTCACTAGTAATGTCGAAGCTTAAAAGTCTACCACGTTGATTAACAGCATAAACTTTATCTCCAATGTGAACAACTTCTTCAACTAATGGAAATTGCAATCCCCTGTCATCAATATACGTCCAATTTGTGTCTTGGCCAAGTCTAATAAAGGCAAAATGATCATGATCTCCGTATATGACTGTAACAATGCAACTATCTGCATTTAAAATTGGATCTGTTGAAATTGTAGCCTTACACAGACAATGATTAAGATCTTTAAAAGATTGATCAGGATGCATCAGTGGAGGAAGGCTAATGATTGAATTTTCTTTCTCTTTACATCCCTTAACCCTAGAGAACGGATTCATTAAGGTCACCGCGTAGTTCTCTTCCACAACTACTAGCCATCCTTTGGAAGACCCACTGAATCGCTTATTCGACAATCTTAATCGCAAATCAAGAACCTTATCATTCGTGACGTCGTATAACTTCCATGTATCTTTTTTATCACTAGAAATTAAGAGCATTGGACCTGCTTGGCTACAATTATTCTTTGCTACACTGTTCCATGACTTACAAACGACGCTAAATGCCAAATAGTCTGATTGTAACTCTAATCTCTCAAAAATTAGATCTAGTAAGTCCTTAGGCAAGTTTTCCCAATCTGACAAGACAAACGGGAAAATTGAATTAGAGAGATGTCTATATTCTTGACAAATAACAATAATAGATATTTATAAAAATACCCAATCCTAGACATGTATTTATAAAAATACCCAAGCACTATTTAAACATAGAAACATACCCAAAATGGGTTTTGGGTATGTGTGTAATGATGGGTTTTGGGTATGTTTATAAATGGGTTTTGAGTGTGTGTAATGATGAGTTTTGGGTATGTTTATAAAGTGTTTTGGGTGTTGGGTATTTTTATAATTTCAGCCCCCATTTTGGGTATTTTAGTAAAACTCCCTAAAAATAAATATAGAAACTAAAGATTTTTTTGTGAAACACTAAAAAGGCAAACAAACAAAACTGAATGAATCATCTGCAATATAGAACCAAAACATAGATCCCTTGTTTTTTTGTTTGATGGACAAAAGAAAAGAGGTGAAGAGGTGTGTCTTTACTAAAAGATATTGAAGATCGGGATACACAAGTAACAAAGCAAAAACTAAAAATAGTAATAAATAAAAACTGTTAAGTTGCACAACCATGGAAGAAAAACAAACCCTGAACTCAAAAAGAGAATTAGAATTCTGAAGCAGATCTAAAAGGATTTATCTAAGTCTGAAAGTAATACCAGATTGAACCAGAACTGAAAAAAACTCAGCCTGTAATTCAAGAACTAAACCCTAAACTTTTCTCCTCTATTCTCCTAAATAATTTTGGTGCACCTAAGAAATTAAACCCTGTTATCTAGGATTTGAAAAAAATTCTTATTTTCCATTCTTTAATTTGGCTCGTAAGGTTTTTTCTGAGAAATTAATTTTCTACGGAACACACAAGTAGAATTCATCACTTTTTTTTATCGTCTACTTTATCTAGAAATATTTTCAATATCGAGATTCAAGATGCAATATATACGAGACTGAATTTAGAGTTCATGAAAAATTCCTTTGTGAAAAATCAGGAACTATTACTAGTTCCAAAGCAATACATACAATAAAACCAACAATAACAACTTGGAATATTAATACTGCGAAAATTTAGATTAAAAGAAAGGTATAACTAATAGAAAAACGACAATAATTTCTGGGAAAAAAACATACCTGAATCCATAGCCTTCAAGACCATAAGAAAAAGTTTGTATTTGTGTTTAATTTTGGTGAGAAAACGTGCAAGAATATTGAAGACTGAAAATTGAAAATTTTATCTCGTTATATATTGATAACTGATGCATGGTTTATTCCATGAAAGAATAGGATTACTCTCCAATTAGATTTAGGAGGACACGGGGATCCGGATCCAGGAAACAGATTACCCTTTTCTCTATGGAATACATGTTAGAAAATTAAAAGATAAATATTTAATTTTTTAATTGTGAATGGAAATTAATTATGGAACTAATTGGAGTAATTTTTGTATATGCCGGGGTGGTGTACCATCCAATTCACATGGAACATGTGGATTTATTCTTCAATACACGTAGGACATAAAAATAAAATATTTCCACATGTCCCATGTGTATTGGATGGCATATATCACCACGTAGTGTACCCGGAACATGATCCCTTAAAAAATGAATAAAAATTCTGAATTTTGATAATTTAATCAACTAATTTGCAATTTGTAATTTTTTATTTTATTGTTTCATATAAAAATAGTGATTATATTTTGCCTCTTGTATGTACGAAGATTGAGAAAGAAAAATTTTAAATTTTTTTAAAATGAGAACAATAAAGAAAAGGAAGAAGAAACAAAGAAACGGGTTGGTGGCTTGGTGGATATTATATGTGTTGACATGACACGTTTAATAAACGGATTACATCGTATTTTAGCGGGTTGGGACGTTGACTTGGAACCCACCCGAGTTATGGAGGATTTACTCGAAAATGACCTAAAATTTTGATGGTTCAAATTGAACCGTTAATTCTCCATGTGGGGTTCAAATCGTGTACAATGTATCAGGTTGTATAAAAAATTACCAACCTATCAAACCCAGCTATATAAATCAACTTGTAAAAGATGCATCCTTTGGTAACTTTTTATATAATAAAATACTAGCCCCTTGGCACATGCTTTTCTTTTTATTTTTTATTTTATTTTTAGAATTAAGAAAAGATAACATGAATAGTTATGTTCCATAAAAGTATGACCTATTATCTTATTTTGTTTTTAATTTTAATTTTTTTAAATATGAAAAAAAAATGTGAATTTACCATATTATCCTCATTTAGTTAATAATTTCAATTCTTAATGTTTGAATTAACTAAGGGTATTTTCTGGTATTTTGAATGTTTCACCAATCTCGACCTTTTGCTTTATATATAGATTAGCATCTCTGCACATACGGAAGAGAGACTTTTTTTTAGTCATGCACGCTACGCAAGCCTTATAGAACTTTTTATTTTTATAATCTACACATGGGATAACTTTTTCACGTGTCATTATGTTATTGGTTGGAGATAGAAAAATAATGCTACATTCCATTAAAATTGCGACATGTGGATATTAATATATTTCTCCAAAACGACGTTTACTTCCTCCAAAACCTCCGTCTATTCCTTTCTTCATGTGCTCAAAATACATTTTCTGAAATATTGAGACTGTCGGAAATTCGCGAACTATAATTGGAAATCACTATACGAATTTGCAACTTCTATCTACAAGGATGTAGTATTTTGCTCTAATGGTTTACCCATGAATACATCCACTGGTAGACCCAATACATGCCTATTATGGGCAGCTGCCCACACTTAGGTGGTTTCTTCACCCATCTAGCCAAACACTTTGCCAATAAAAATAAGACACTTGGCTAATATTTTGCATGCAAAATCCCCACTCATCACCCTACATAAGTAAAGCCTTTAAGGTCTTAGCCCAAAACCTCTCATACATTGAAATTATCAAGGCCCAAGACTTAACAAACATGTGGTCCAATATATACAGCCTTAGATTTTGGCCCAATATCATATATTAAAAAATTATTAAAATAGATTATGTGTTATAATATATATCGTATTGCTATGAAAACCTAGACTTTGTAGGAGTCAGCTATGAAATTGTTTTTTTATGCCCCAGATGGAAAAAAGTCTGGGTCTGCCACTGAATACATCATGTGAGTTTGGTGCACCCATGACCCATCAAAGATCGAAGTGTTGAGAAGGCGAGAGATTTATACAAAATTTATAGAGTACATCAATTAATTAGAGATCTATGCATAATTTGAAGAACTCTGCCCTGCGAGTTCATTATCCACAATTTGGTCCACTACATTAACATTTCATGCAAATTCATTACTCAATAATGGGTTGGAAAACACCATCTCTTGAAAAAAGAGAGAATAAAAACCCAATAAATTCGTGCAATTTTCATTGATAATTTGCTCTGCAACCCAAATCCATGAAGCTTCATGAAGTTCCGGAATGGTTGTCCTAGAAACAGTTCTCAAATAAATAACTGTTGAAAACAATACGCTGGCTTCATATGGGTTTACACAGATTTACGGTTCGTTTTGCTTCTTACTCTTTTTTCTTGCTTTAGTCACCGAATTCAAATTTCAAACTTCCAAATTCAAAATTTCAGAGAAATATATTAATATCTACGTGTCGCAAGTTTAATGGAATGTAGTACTATGGTATATATTAATACCACCTCGTGATATTTTCATTCAAAATTTACGACATGTTATATTATTATAATAATTAAAAAAACTCTTTATACAGCTCGATTTAATAATCCATTTTTACATTTTCAACTTAAAAAATAAAAGAACTGGAAAAAGAAAAGGAAAAAAGGAGCAGCCATAATTAACAACCACCTTCCTCGCAGAAAATGCTCTCCAACCTCACTGCTTGCCATGGATGTTGCTCATCTTTGTTTATTCCCATTTTAAAATTAAAAAACATAATGATTAGTTGTGTTCCATAAAAATAGGATTATTTTAATTTTAATTTTTTTAATATAAAAAGTGTTAATTTACCATATTATCCTCATTAATTAATAATTTCAGTTCTTATCGTTTGCATTAAACAAGGGCATTGTCTGGTATTTTAAATGTTTTACCATTATCTGTCTTTTGCTTTATATATACTAGCCTCTCTGCACGCGCTTCCGCGCCTGCGAGAGGCTTTTTTTAATTATTTATTTATAAATTTAAAATTTATTTTAGAATTAAAAAAATAATGGGTAGTTGTGTTCCATAAAAATATGATACATTATCTGATTTTTCTTTTAATTTTAATTTTTTTAAATATGAAAAAGTGTGAATTTACTATATTATCCTTATTTAATTAATAATTTTAATTCTTAATGTTTGAATTAATCAAGGGCATTTTCTGATATTTTAAATGTTTCACCATTCTCTGCCTTTTATTATATATATATATATATATATATATATATATATATATATATATATATATAGAAATTCTCTTATGCGGACATCCGGACGTTATTATCGTGCGGACGCAGTGTATTTTGTACTACCCCTCTCTGTTTTCCTGCCTGTTTACAATAGGATCCGCACGATAATAACGTGCGGACATCCGGATAAGAGAATAACTGTATATATATATATATATAATAATTTTATGTGTTTTTTATATTAGCACTAATTATTCAGTTGGTCCCCCATAGAACATGCATTCCTATTCTATAGACACCTTTTTTTGTGTCAAATTTGCTTTCGTAGGTAAGATTCCAGATCTAACACGCCACAAAAAAATCTTAACTCTGGCTGGCACGATGGCTTTCCAAATTAGAGACCAATTCCTAGCGACTGCATCCGGATTCGAGAAGGATGCCCCGCGGGTGCTTGAAATCTAAGTACCTGTGCTAGATTTTTAGAATCAACGACTCATTTTTTTTCTTTGCGAAATGATTAACTCAAACACTCAATTGGGTGATCACCATGTATGAAAGTTGCTTTAATTATCACTATATCTATATATATATAAAGCAAAAGGCACAGAAAGGTAAAACATTCAAAATACCAAAAAATGCCCTTGGTTAATATAAATATTAAGAATTGAAATTATTAATTAAATTAAGATAATATGGTAAATTCACACTTTTTCATTTAAAAAAATTAAAATTAAAAAAAAAATCAGATAATGTATCCTATTTTTATGGAACACAACTACCCATTATCTTTTTTAATTCTAAAATAAATTTTAAAAATTTTAAAAAAAGCCTCTCGCAGGCGCGGGAGCGCATAGTATATATAAAGCAAAAGGCAGAGAATGGTGAAACATTCAAAATACCAAAAAATGTCCTTAGTTAATGCAAATATTAAGAATTGAAATTATTAATTAAATGAGGATAATATGGTAAATTCATACTTTTTCATATTTGAAAAAATTAAAATTAAAAGAAAAATAAGATAATGGATCGTATTTTTATGGAACACAACTACCCATTATCTTTTTTAATTCTAAAATAAATTTAAAATTTTTTGAAAAAAACCTCTCGCATGCGCGGAAGCGCGTGCAGAGAGGCTAGTATATATAAAACTCGTTACTATTCAATTAATATCAAAACTACGGTTAGAAAATACAGCAATTTATTGGATTGGGTTGGGGGCACATCCTAGTTATCATTTTTTCATTTAATGCTCGTATTATGCATGTACATACGTATTTTTAATATATTTCATTTTTCATACTCATATTAAAAGCTTGGTAAAATACACGTTTAAAAAAAATGAAAATACAATACACATACATACATATTTTTAACGTTTAATACACATATATAAATCAAATTTATATTTGAATTAAACTCAAAATTACCATATATATACTAGCCGATGACCGCACGCTTTATTGTCCACGCATGACTTTTATGTCCATGCAGAAGGGGGCAGGTTTCAGTTTCACCATGTGGCTCGTGGCTTTTAGTACTTGGATGGAAGTTATTCTGCTTCGTTTTTTTTTTTTGGTGAATATAATTGAAGGGGATTGAATATAATTGAAGGGGAGAGAGAGATGCATCATGCATGCATGGCAATGGCAATGGCAATGGCAATGACAATGGCATGGCAATGGCATGGCAATGGCAATGGCAATGGCAATGGCATGGCAATGACAATGGCAATGGCAATGGCAATGGCATGGCAATGACAATGGCAATGGCAATGGCAATGGCATGGCCAACAGACACATCATTTTTTTTTTTCTTTCTTTTTCGTGAATTGTGGTGGTGGGTAAGGTATTATATGGCATAATAAAAGGTGAGAGAGAGGGATAGAGCATGGGCCAACGGACCGACATTTTCTTTTTGGGTTTGCTTTGTTTTGCTTTTGTTTATTTGTATATTTTCCGTAATTTGGTGAAAATATTAATTGAACAGTAAATGCGTGAGCAAGCGTTAGGGTTTATGTGGAAACTTCCATTTTCGGTGTTGGAACTTATTGGCAACTTGCACCGAGCGCCTTGTGCATGCATGTATGCCTAATTATTTTCTTAATCGTTTTTAATTACACCCTCAATTCTTTATTCTATTGCCTAAATTATGCATATATACGAAATTATGAATTTTTTTGTTAACATTTAAATTGCATAAAAAATCTTATCGTGTGTTATTGTGAGTTGCTTGATATGAGGCATATAACGCATATAAATTGCCTAATTTCATGTATGCCTTATTTTTAGGGATTTAATTGATACGGTTCATATTAAAAATTGGCAAAAAAGAACAAAAAAATTGGGATTATTTTATGGCTCGGATTTGACCCTTTTTATCAATTAATTAATTATATATGATTCAAACATTTCCATAAATCCACGAGATACAATTGCTTTGATTTCAAACTTAAAGAAGTATTTGGTAAATTATTTCCCGAATAAGGATGTGATTTTGAATATTATATACCCTTTCGTTTGTCATCAAAGCCATTAATTATTACCAACAAGAGTTGGTCCAAGTGGAAGGGGCTTGGATCCTTTAAGCAAGAGGTCCTGGGTTCGATCACAGGCGCTTGCGAATAGAGCAGACTCTGTTGGGAGAGATTCCCGCTTTGTGCCTGACCGTACCTCGAGAGATTTAGTCTCCGCAGTGGAACGTTCTTAATCACTTGACTTATATGTCCTGATAATATGGAATAACTCTACTTAATTGGAGAAAGTTTCAGATCCGATTCACATACATAATTAGAAAGATATATATTATTGTAAAAGTTCTCATAATTAGAATAAAACCATATATATTTGTTACCTAGTTGGAGTAGTGATAAAAAAAGCCAAGCACCCTCACAACTATCTCTCTCTCTCAACCAAGCACCTCCTCAACTATCTCTATCTATTCTCTCCATCTCTTCTCCCTCCTTAATTATGTCTCCCAACCAAGCACCCTCTCAACTATGTCTCTTTTTAAATTCATATCTCTTCCAAACCCTACCTTCACTCTTTCTCTCCCGTTTTCTTCTTTTGGAATTTTTTTATAAAACATTTGTCCGTCATATCTTTGTTGTGTTCTGATATGTTCTTATGGTGTTTGGAGTTTGTATTTGGATTAGCCGGATGAGGAGGAGGAGAAGGTTGGATCTGGATCTAGATCTAATAGTGGTTGTCCGTGGTCCTTGCGTGTGTAAAGGAGGGGAAGGCTACCATGTGTGAGTTTTTTTTTTACTTTATTTTAAACTTTACTTTGGGTTATATGTTCTTTTTTTTTTTTTTAATGTTTTAATTGTAAGGGAGGGGAAGGCTACGACGCCGTTTAATATCGGACTGGGCACTAGACTGTACCGATACGTCTTCTGGGGTTAAGACTACAATATTTTGAAAATTTGGCAAAGATTTTGAAAGTTATTGAATGTTTTGGGTTAAAATGTAAACTTAAAACTTAAAGACCCTGCCTCTATCAAGAGACAACCCTAAACCCATGCAGCGGCGGTAACCAAAAAAGAAGTAGTAGAAGGAAGAAGGAAGGGACAAACCCACCTCAAGGTTTTCTTCATTCTCTCAACCAAGCACCTCCTCAACTATCTCTCCCATAACTTTATTTATTCTCTCCATCTCTCTCCAAAGCGCTTTCTCCCTCTGTCCTAAGCATCTCCTCAATTATCTCTCCAAAGCCAGTTATGTCTCTCCATCGCTCTCCCAAGCACCCTCACAATTATCTCTCTCTCTCAACCAAGCACCTCCTCAACTATCTCTCCCATAACTTTATTTATTCTCTCCATCTCTCTCCAAAGCGCTTTCTCCCTCTGTCCTAAGCATCTCCTCAATTATCTCTCCAAAGCCAGTTATGTCTCTCCATCGCTCTCCCAAGCACCCTCACAATTATCTCTCTCTCTCAACCAAGCACCTCCTCAACTATCTCTATCTATTCTCTCCATCTCTTCTCCCTCCTTAATTATGTCTCCCAACCAAGCACCCTCTCAACTATGTCTCTTTTTAAATTCATATCTCTTCCAAACCCTACCTTCACTCTTTCTCTCCCGTTTTCTTCTTTTGGAATTTTTTTATAAAACATTTGTCCGTCATATCTTTGTTGTGTTCTGATATGTTCTTATGGTGTTTGGAGTTTGTATTTGGATTAGCCGGATGAGGAGAAGGAGAAGGTTGGATCTGGATCTAGATCTAATAGTGGTCGTCCGTGGTCCTTGCGTGTGTAAAGGAGGGGAAGGCTACCATGCGTGAGTTTTTTTTTTTTACTTTATTTTAAACTTTACTTTGGGTTATATGTTAATTTTTTTTTTATGTTTTAATTGTAAGGGAGGGGAAGGCTACGACGCCGTTTAATATCGGACTGGGCACTAGACTGTACCGATACGTCGTCTGGGGTTAAGACTACAATATTTTGAAAATTTGGCAAAGATTTTGAAAGTTATTGAATGTTTTGGGTTAAAATGTAAACTTAAAACTTAAAGACCCTGCCTCTATCAAGAGACAACCCTAAACCCATGCAGCGGCGGTAACCAAAAAAGAAGTAGTAGAAGGAAGAAGGAAGGGACGAACCCACCTCAAGGTTTTCTTCATTCTCTCAACCATGCACCTCCTCAACTATCTCTCCCATAACTTTATTTATTCTCTCCATCTCTCTCCAAAGCGCTTTCTCCCTCTGTCCCAAGCATCTCCTCAATTATCTCTCCAAAGCCAGTTATGTCTCTCCATCGCTCTCCCAAGCACCCTCACAATTATCTCTCTCTCTCAACCAAGCACCTCCTCAACTATCTCTATCTATTCTCTCCATCTCTTCTCCCTCCTTAATTATGTCTCCCAACCAAGCACCCTCTCAACTATGTCTCTTTTTAAATTCATATCTCTTCCAAACCCTACCTTCACTCTTTCTCTCCCGTTTTCTTCTTTTGGAATTTTTTTATAAAACATTTGTCCGTCATATCTTTGTTGTGTTCTGATATGTTCTTATGGTGTTTGGAGTTTGTATTTGGATTAGCCGGATGAGGAGGAGGAGAAGGTTGGATCTTGTTTGTACCATATCTGACCCTCCACTCATCCAACGACACGTGGATCATTTAAACTCCCCAAATGCCCAAGGCTCCGAACAATCAGCATCGGCTACTGATGATATTGTCTCAAAGCAGCAAAAGATCATTACAAGCCCAACACAGCCTACAATCGGTATCCCCTACCGATTCTGCAGAATCAACCTCGAAGCACCCGCCTTAAATATCTAAGGACTCGTGTTAACCTCATAGGGCCCTCCCACGAGTCCCACATCGAAAATGAGTACTAAGAGCACACAAGATGCCTTCTATAAATAAGCCCATTCACTACAATACAGGGGTAAGACTTTTCAGCTTGACTTTTATACTTCTATATGGTCAACAACAAGAGCTCTTAAAACAACAAACTTACTTCGGCATCGGAGGGTCTTAGGCTGGTTCCACATCGGTTCCATAGACCTTACGAGTCTCGACTTCTTTCTATTCAGGATCAGCATCCAAAGACAGTAAGAATCGGCATCCAACATTCAATCGATCTCTCGATCGTCCATCTCGTTTGTAAGTTGCACTCATCTCTGTCTGTTCAGTTTTAGCGCCAACAGATTGGCGCCTGCCGAACGGCAGGTTCTACCCTACCAACTGTCTGGAAAGACGTAGGAATCCTCCTCTCCATGATAACTCCGGGTGCCGATTCCCAATCACCGGAGACAATCACTCGACGCTTACGCCACGTCATTTGAGAGCTCGGCACCCCCACCACAAAGTGCCCACGCTGCCCTGCTGAGAGACAGTTGGACTGAACCCACCCTCCATGATCGGCACTCTTTGCCCTCGTCACACTGTACAGCTGGGCGAACTGTTCGTAGCTTGGCTCCCCCTCACCAGCCAAGCTGAACGCCGTGATCGTCCCGAGCAGCGTAATCTAAAAGTTTGGGTTATACTGCCCTGGTGCATAACCGATCGCCGCCAGGATCTTCTGCACCGAATGCCTTAACGGCAGCCGAAGGCCATGCTTAAACACGTCTGTGAAGAAGACCACCCCCTTGTCATTGTCACTAAGCGACTCTAAGGGCCCCGGAATTCGCATCCCTACCGATTCCAGAATATTGTACTCCGACCGAATCTTAGCCAACTCAGATTCGGTCAGTGTGTTCGGCTCTAAGTCATCTACTCCGAACACAGGTTCCGTGGGCTTCACCATCGGGATCCGTTGCCTACCCCTGACGACCCTCAGCACCCCTTCCCCTGGAACGGCAACAGAGACGCCACCCCCATTGGCCTCACGACCCGAAGTCGAAGGCTCACCACCCCCAGGCACTTTCGTTGAAGCGCCCCCAGCCTCGGCACGCTCTCCTGCCCCCTCCACTATCTCACAGCTCGAAGAGCTAGCAGATTCAGAACTCCCACTCTCTTCAGTAGAACTCCCCGAGGACGACTCATCCTCGAATGCCCTCGGACTATGCCTACGCTCGGATTCGGTATCTGACATCTACAAACAACACACGAACGGACACTAAGGGCTATGCTAGAATCCAAATCCTATTCTACCTCCTACAACACTATGTTCATGCGTGTTCATGCTCGTTCATACATTGTTCAAACAAAATATTCTTGGCATTCAACACTTTGATCCATGGAAATATGAAAACACGGCAACATACCTTGTTTACACGGTGGCTCAAGCTCGCCGGAAATCGCCTCCGCCTTGTTCAACCTCGCCAGAAATCGCCTGCTCAGCCTTCGCACGGTCGCCGGAAATCGCCTCTCACAAGCTCTCTTTGCTCTAAAAAATTTTCAAGTATTTGAACTCTCGTCTCCTCCTCACATTTATAAAGCCGATTTAGCATCGGGAAGCGAAGCGACGCATCGGGATACGAATCGACGCGACTCTTCGCAGCCATGCCGACACGTGTCACGCATGCATGGGGGAGACCAAACGTTGTCAGTTGACACGTTTCTAATCCTCAGAGACGCTTCAACTTCCCGAACGTGGCAGGTCTAGCCACCTTCGCGCACAACTCCACTAACCAACGGCAGACGCACATTGATGAGTTCTCACTCACCTCTCGTGCCGAACGGCAGGCGCACGCTGATGTGTTCTCACTCACCTCTCGTGTCGAACTGCAGGCGCACATTGATGAGTTCTCACTCACCTCTCGTGCCGAACTGCAGGTACACATTGATGAGTTTTCACTCACCCCCTGTAACAATCGGAGCATCATGCCGTCTCTTATCCAAGCTCACTCGCTCGGGCACTTGGGGGACTACATGCCACCATCGGCAACAACGAGACTATTGAGTTCGGGTCAGAATGCCGAAGACATATTCAAGTCCCTAACCGAGAAATCGCTCCTCAATCGGTAACTTGGGGGACTACTGTTTGTACCATATCTGACCCTCCAAACAATCGGCATCGGCTACTGATGATATTGTCTCAAAGCAGCAAAAGATCATTACAAGCCCAACACAGCTTACAATCGGTATCCCCTACCAATTCTGCAGAATCAATCTCGAAGCACCCGCCTTAAATATCTAAGGACTCGTGTCAACCTCATAGGGCCCTCCCACGAGTCCCACATCGAAAATGAGTACTAAGAGCACACAAGATGCCTTCTATAAATAAGCCCCTTCACTACAATACAGGGGTAAGACTTTTCAGCTTGACTTTTATACTTCTATATGGTCAACAACAAGAGCTCTTAAAACAACAAACTTACTTCGGCATCGGAGGGTCTTAGGCTGGTTCCACACCGGTTCCATAGACCTTACGAGTCTCGACTTCTTTCTATTCAGGATCAGCATCCAAAGACAGGAAGAATCGGCATCCAACATTCAATCGATCTCTCGATCGTCCATCTCGTTTGTAAGTTGCACTCATCTCTGTCTGTTCAGTTTTAGCGCCAACAGATCTGGATCTAGATCTAATAGTGGTTGTCCGTGGTCCTTGCGTGTGTAAAGGAGGGGAAGGCTACCATGCGTGAGTTTTTTTTTTACTTTATTTTAAACTTTACTTTGGGTTATATGTTAATTTTTTTTTTAATGTTTTAATTGTAAGGGAGGGGAAGGCTACGACGCCGTTTAATATCGGACTGGGCACTAGACTGTACCGATACGTCTTCTGGGGTTAAGACTACAATATTTTGAAAATTTGGCAAAGATTTTGAAAGTTATTGAATGTTTTGGGTTAAAATGTAAACTTAAAACTTAAAGACCCTGCCTCTATCAAGAGACAACCCTAAACCCATGCAGCGGCGGTAACCAAAAAAAAAGTAGTAGAAGGAAGAAGGAAGGGACGAACCCACCTCAAGGTTTTCTTCATATTATGCATGCCTGGGTAGGTTTCTATAGTTTACCTAGGTTCCCTTAAGAACATAGAGAAATCACACTATATTAGAAGATGATAGCTCTGTTTTAGCATCATTCATATCTAGTACATCTATTTAAATAGTTTTTTTTTGAGGTTTTTAATGGTAATGTTATATATGATCAATTCTTTGTGAAGACGCAGTTTCGTTCTTCACCAGGTTTGATCAAAATGAGTAAAGGGGAACGATGGAAGTTTTCAGGCTTCTGCTGAGAGGCAGTTATTATTTTTGAATGTGCCATCAAAAACTGCATGTTAGCTATTTTTATGGGTGATTAATTGGAGATTATGAACATTAGTTTCAAGTGCTGGTCCTTTTTGAATGTCCTTATCAGTTTAAAATATTTTTCTCTCTGTTCTCATCATTGTTTCTGGATGCTCATTGAGTTTTTCCTGATGGGTTTGCATTTTTCATTTACAGGGTTGAGATTGGTTTGATATAAAAATGTTTTGGTTATGTACTAGAAGACTGGAAAATATTTTCAGTATTTGCCCACACTTTAGAGCTTTTGCTGCAGCTCCGGACATGGCTAGCTGGCAGTCGGCAGATGCGTGGCGTCGATTATCAGCAACGTGCGGTTCAAAATATGTGCTTGAACCAAAGCTTGCACATCGAGTTGACAGTGGACACATATTGGTGTTCACTCGTAGCGTTCACTATTCATTAGAACAGTGGTGGAAAGGTCATAAGCGCTTGGTGGATTCTAATGGATTCATTATTCCTCAGCTTAGAGTTATCTATAGGTGAAAAAAGCATTGTGGAAAGGTCGTAAGCGCTTTTTTCACCTATAGATAACTCTAAGCTGAGGGGGTTTTCAGTTGTAAACCAAAGTTGTAACCTATCTTCATTAGTGAAATTTCTCAAAGGGATCACCAAGAGGATGTAGGCAAAATTTGCTAAACCTCTATAAACACTTGTGTCATTTGTGCTTGGTTATTTTCTGTGTGTGTGTGTAAGACTCATCCATCATTGAGTCTTGTCCAAAGTCCATCAACAACAAGGTCTAAAGGGGAGTGAATTGGTCTTTATTCACAACAGACTGTTCCCGTGGCATGGTTACAATGATCATGATTTGGCTCTGACATTGAATGAAGTCGTTACTGATCAGGAGGAGACTTTTTATGTGAAGGCCTCAAAATGGTGATTGTTGATGATGCGTTTTGTTTGTTTCTTAACAAAGTTGGGTAACTAATGGCTCATTACAGTGACGTTTGCTATGATGATATGGCATTTTTTGAATTTACTGATATAGATTGGATGTTCTTGTAACTTGGCTTTTTGTTTAGCAAAAGGAAACAGGTGGAAACTTTTATGTTTAATCAATTGCGAACCTCTGTGGAGTCTTTAGTTGAGGTTGTTTTAAGAGAATGACTGATTTACTTTATTGGCTCATTATTTCATGTGGGATGCCAGATGTTTCCTATCTTATTCATTTTGGCAATGAATTTGCAATTTATGGTGATGTGTGGTGCTATAATGTTCTAGTTAGTTATGTGGATGGTTATATTTTTACACATTGCGCAGGTTGTTTTGTGGAGCTAGGAGCTTCATTGTGTTCATGGTTATGTAGGTATTTAGACACGTTGCAGACTGTTGTACACATTGTTTAGGTTGTTATGTGGAGCTAGGAGCTTCATTGTGTGCATGGTTATGTTGGTATTTAGACACATTGCACATATTGTAATGTGAAACTAGGGGCCTTATGTATTTGGTTGCATGAGGTATCCGGACCCTTGATTGTTATGTGGATCCAGGGGAATAAAAATGCTGCATTTTTTTTATGGGCAACTTGTTTTGCACTTTTCATACAGAAATTTAAGGAATAGTGAGATGAAATATCTGGATGGTTTACCTGGGATATTGAGCTTAAAAAAGAATCTCTGGCCCTCACAGAGACACCTACAATACAACTTTGATTTTTGTTGTTCTTTAAGTTTAGAACTAGATTAGGGTATCAATACAGATCTTGTGGAAATTTTCTGCTTGAACTGTCTGTTTAACGCTGTCATTCATTGATAATCCATTAAGAATTTCACTGTGTTGCATGTGAGGCTCATCAAGGAGGAGAAGAATTATTACCAAATAAAAAAGTCGAAGAAGAAAAACAAAAGCCTTTTTGTTTTAAAATAAGAAAGAGGAGCTTCTGAATGAGCTCTAAAGCAGATTGAAGGTGTCTTTTTATTGATATGATATAAAATAACCTTATCGGGGAGGTGTTAGGTTAGCCATGGCCAAGGAAACAGAGGCTGCCTTAAACCCTTTAGTGACATGACATAGTTAATGAGGAAGGGGTATGTGTGGGAGCAAATTTCCTCCCACGGGAATATTCGGTTGAAAGATTCCTTCGTCTTCTCCGCCTCTCTTTCTCCCTGTAAAACGAATAGCAATAAGAGGACCACACCCGGGGGGTGTTGGCCAAAGGCCCTCCGATGCCTAAGTCAGTTCAATCGATCTCAAGAGAAACGATAGCTAAAATAGGGTACGGGAATATGTATGTGTGGTTAAAATCGGGTGGCCGGAGCCGTGAGTGGTGGCCGGAGCCTTGTGTAAAAGGGAGAGAGAGAGTGGCGGCTAGGGTTACTGAGAGATGATTTCTGCAGAGTTTCAGTAGGAGTTTAGACGTACCTCAACCCTTGTGTGTGGCCATCCTTTTATAGAGGTCTTGGGGGCTAGGGTTTCAGAGGAATAATTTCGTAGATGGAAGGGAATTATTCCTCCCCAATTTGGCGAGATTTGACTAATTAGGGATTTGATTTAAATCAAATCCCTAATCAGGGTAGCAATCAAATCAATACCTAATTTAATTAGGTAACTCCTCCATTAATTGAGAATATTCATAGGAATCAAATCAATCCTCAACCTAATTAGGTAACATTCTATTTAATTGGGTAATCCCCAATTAAATTGAATAATTCCCAATTAGGTCAAATAATCCCCAAATGGAAGCAATTATTTGACCTAGGGTTACGAATTAATTCGGTTCCTACAAATGCCCCCCAGCTTCTGCATGGCGCGTGGTGGCATGTAGGAGATGTAAATCATCTGTTGGGCTGTCCAGCTGTAACTGGGCTTCCTTCTTGGATTTGGGCTCCTGAGTGGAGGAAGTATATGACTTGCACTTGGAGTTTGGTTCCCAGTAGGAATGGGCTTGCGATTCTTTCTTGACCTAGGATGCCGAACATGTGTAAATGCAGGGCTTCTCTTCACTCTTCTTCACATCGCAAACTTAACTTCTCTACTTTCTAGCTTGAGAGAGATCTTGGAGAATTTGTACTGCTTGTCGAAGAGAGGAGTCGCCTTGCATCCCAAGGTAAGTCGAGCACGTGTATTTCTTTTTCTTCTTTTTTGCTTCGAGGATCAGCTAGGGAAAGCCCGACTAGATGTCGTCGTGACAGGTGGTGGCTGGTAGTGGGCAGAACCTGTGGTAGAGCAGGTGCGCATGTGGACCAGCCACTGCCTATGCGTTGCGGGCGTCATCAGTTGGGCAAGTATTGGGAGAAAGTCGGTGGTCTGCCCCTGCCCAGGATGTTGAGAGATGGAAGCTAAATGGTCCAGACTCTGATGATCTGCCAGCTGGGCAGGAGAAGTGTTTTGCTAAATCTCCCCCAAAGAGAAAGGCTGCTGCCAAGTCTTCAAGAGATGAAGCTACTCATTCGCAAGCAGAGAATGTGTCTCCATTGAGGAAGAAGCCAAGGGTCCCTTATGCTGAGAAGACTCCAATGGGGTCTGCTCTGTCATCATCTGCCATGGCCAAACATCTCATGGACGCATATAGTACGAAGGTTGGTGGCATGTGCGATGTTCGGGGTGTTCTGCCCGAGCCTCCTGCTGACAAGCTTGAAAATCATGATCTGCTTCGTGAGGTAGTTCGTGCCCGATCTCGTTCTGCCGAGCGTCAAAGAGATGCAGATATTCCTCTTCGTAGTTTGAGTCGTCTGTATCAGTCAAAGGATGGAGATCGAAGCGGGAGGTCTGCTCATGGCTCGGTTGTTGAGACACGGGCAGTCAAGAGTGGAGTTGATTCTGCCTCATGGACTTCTTTGGAGGCGAGGTTGGCAGAGGCTAAGAAGATGAGAGAGTCATCTGCCCGGGCGAAGGGTTCTTCTGCAACGTCAGCTGTTGGTCCCAAGGTTGACAAGCCCAACCCCACAGGAGGTGCATGCGTGTCTGATCTGCTCAAGACGAACTTTCTGTCAAACCCGTCCACTTGTGCTGAATTGGTTAACCACGTCCGCCAGGCCGGCGAACTTGGCACCCTCTCGAGTCTTTCCTTGAAAAAACAAAGGGAAGCGACACTTCATTTGCTTAAAAAATGATTAGTTTTTGCTGCTGAAAATATCTGAAACTCGTCTACTGTTGCCCCCTCTTCTGCTGGTGACTTGGTTAGTCGAAAAGATGCCTACTTTCGTCTTGAGCGCAAGAATGCTGACGTCTCATTTGGTTATGACAAGCTTCTTGCTAAGTTTGGCACCTATAACAAGTTTGCATTAGAGATGGAGACATTGAGATGCTCTGTTCTGACTTGCTCCATGTGCAAAGTGAGCAGGTTAATGCTGTGAACATGGCAGGAGCTGAAGAGCAGGCAGCCGAAGAGGCAGTAGCTGAAGAGGATGAAGCAGAGGAGGATGCAGCAGATGAGGTAGTGGCAGACGTCGCGGATCAAGCAGGTGGAGCTGCTGAGAACGTGGTTGATCAAGCGGATGCCGAAGAGGCTGTAGATCAGGGATCTCCTGCTGGCGTCCCAGAGTAAATGAAGACTCATTTATTTCTTTTCACCTTGTAGTTTGCTTTCTTGTTTAGAATAATTGGTCTTATTCGACCATCTTCCTTTTGTTGAACTTGGCCGGTTGGTCAGCTTGCTATGGAAATTTCAGTTATTTTTTCAACTTCAATTGGCATATTGACTTGTGGACTGCTTGAGTAACCAGCCTGTATTTTGATTGCGCATCTTCTTTTGGAGATTTTATGATTGCCAGGGTCCCCTTTAAGGGACTCCGTGCGTGTTCTGTGCATCTCGTAAGATGTTTTCCCTTATAAAATTGGCGAGGGCCAGGGTCCCCCTTAAGGGACTCCGGGCGTGTTCTGCGCATCCCGTAAGATGTTTTCCCTTAGGAAATTGGCGAGGGCCAGGATCCCCCTTAAGGGACTCCGGGCGTGTTCTGCCTATGTCCAAAGACATGTCGATGAGAGTGGCCCGTTTAGCGTACGTCTGGAGACGTGTCGTGGAGAGTGGCTCGTTTGGCCTACGTCCGGAGACGTGTTGAGGAGAGTGGCCCGTTTGGCCTATGTCCGGAGACGTGTCGATGAGAGTGGCCCGTTTGGCCTACGTCCGGAGACGTGTCGATGAGAATTGCCCGTTTGGCCTACGTCCGGAGACGTGTCGATGAGAGTGGCCCGTTTGGCCTACGTACGGAGACGTGTTGATGAGTGTGGCCCGTTTGGCCTACGTCCGGAGACGTGTCGATGAGTGTGGCCCGTTTGGCCTACGTCCGGAGACGTGTCGATGAGAGTGGCTCGTTTGGCCTATGTCCGGAGACGTGTCGATGAATGTGGCCCGTTCGGCCTACGTCCGGAGACGTGTAGATGAGAGTGGCCCGTTCGGCCTACGTCCGGAGACGTGTCGATGAGAGTGGCCCGTTCGGCCTACGTTCGGAGATGTGTCGATGAATGTGGCCCGTTTGGCCTACGTCCGGAGACGTGCCGATGAGAGTGGCCCGTTCAGCCTACGTCCGGAGACGTGGCGATGAGTGTGGCCCATTCGGCCTACGTCCGGAGACATGTCGATGGCATTTGTGAACACTCCATTAGAAAGAAAAGTTTGAACTTGTATTGATGTCTATTTGACTACATTGCTTTATTGAACAAAAGAGATGAGTTGCAGGGGTAACATCAAAAGTAACTTGTCTTCAATGGAGGCGAGGGAGGCTTGGCTGCCTGCTTGGAGCCGAGCTGATAGGCGAGGAGCTTCATGGATAGTACCTCCGGAGAAAAAGTCGCTTGCTTGATCTTTCTCTGCTGCTCCTCGGTGGTCAGCTTGGGCTCTTAGAGTCGGCTGATCCGTATGACCTTTTTCGTGGAGGCTCATTGGCAACTACGTCACGATCCTCGATTTGCTAGATAACTCCCCTTGCAATGAATTCCGTGCAATGGCCGTCTCCGACCAGCTCTTCGAGGTGCCTTTTCCAGGCGAAGCAGTCCTTTGTGTAATGACCGTGCCCTTCATGGAATTCGCAATATCTACTGGTATCCTTCTTGGCTGGGTTTCCCTTCAAAGGCGATGGTTTCTTCAACCAAGGCATGTTCTTTACTTGGGCCAAGATCTGGTGTATCGGGATAGTGAACTCGGTATAGCTCTCGACTGTTGAGGCACCTCCCTGAGGCTGTAATCCGTGCTTGCCTCCATCTTTGTCATTTATCCTGCCGTTCCTTTGGCTTGCCTGCTCAACCGGTTGATCGGCTTGCTTGGCAACCTTCTTTGCAGCGATCCGGTCATCGTCCCAAAGTGCGTAGCGCTCTGCTGTCATGAAGACTTCTTCCAGTGTTTGGCAGGGAGAGATGGTCAGCTCGCGATACAGCTCACACTCAGTTGGCAAGCCTCTCTTGAAGGCAGAGGACGCGATCCGGTCGTCACATCCTACAATGTTGGCCTTTTCTGCTTTGAATCTCTTGATGTAGTGTCGAAGGGATTCGTCGGACTTCTTACATAGGTTGAACAGGTGGTCGGGGTTCTTCTTGATTGTCCGATAAGACGTATATTCTTTGGCAAAGACGTATGCCAGCTCCTTGAAGTTGCTGATTGACCCGGATGGTAGGGTATGGAACCAGTCGTAAGCTGCTCCCCGCAAGGTCATCACAAACACCTTGCACATCAACGCGTCGTCGGCCTTGTGGAGGATCATGACACTTTTGAAGTGTTTTAGGTGGCTCTCGGGATCGGAGTTTCCCTTGAAGGGCGTAAACGAAGGCGTTGAGAACCGCTTCGGGGGAGCCGCCTGCTCCTTGAGTAGGGCGTCATCGAAGTTCCCGCCGGCCTTCAAGTCTCAAAGTTGGTCATTCACAAGCTTCTTGACGTCTTCTGCGCGCATTGCTGGTTGGACACGTTGATGACCCTCGCGATCTGGGCGACGTTGATTGACCTCCTCGTTGATTCGCAAGGTTCGAGCTTCTCGGCTGCGTTGCCTAGGCGGCGTGTTGGTGGACTGCGCTTCCGAGTGATCCTCCGTAGCTTGTCGACGAGAATCGGTTCTTCGAGAGTAAGCAGCAGAGCGCCTTTCCTCTCGATCCTCACCGTGAAGGTTGTCAGGTTGACCTCTATGGGAGCCTAGCCTTTGAAGAATGTTCCTCTGCGAGTGAACAGCAGAGCGCCTTTCTTCACGATCCTCATTGCGATGGTCGTTAGGCTGACTTCTCTGGGAGCCTAGCCCTTGAGGAGCATTCCTCTGCGAGCCTAGACGGTCGCGGACGTGGAGTCGTGGGCCCTGCCTTCCTCGCATGTTGCTCTGAGTGTGGCTTGCGGATGCTTGTGACATGTTGGCGAGCTGATCACGTTGTTGTCCCTTTCCTTGTCTGCTCATGCCTGCTTGACCTGCTCGGCGCCCGTCGATCCGCTTGTTGGCGCAGTCGTCCATCCTTCTCTCTTCGCCCAGTGGTCCAAGGCCAAGGTTTTGAGCTAGATTGATTTGGTTGAGGAGCTGCCTTATCAAATTGCTTTGGTCGTCCATTCTCAGAGCTAGCTGGTCAACTCTCAAATTGAGGTCTGCTTGACTTCGTGGATCGGGAGGAGAGAAATGTGTGGAGCCCAACTGCAAACGGGCTAGGGTTTCATTGGAGGTGTACGCGGGAGCGTGTATCGAGCGCGGATGCAATGGAGGGAATGGATGAAGTTGCTCCAAGACCGGGCCTAAGTCGGCGGTGGTGACGAGTCCACTTTGATGGGAGGTTCCACCATGCTCGGCGGTGGTGCCATGAGGATGGCCAAATCCGGCCAAGGGGCCTTGGGCGGCTGCGGTGACCGGCGCAGTGGTGAGAGGTGGTGGCGCCACCATGTCGATCGCGGGATCATGGGTGGAGTGGCTTTGGGCCGTCGCGGATTGAGCCATGGCGGCGGCTTTGCCTCTCGTCATCTTGCTTCCAACCATGGTTGTTTGGAAGGCTTCGGTGGATTGGAAAATATGAGGAACGGATTCCTTGAGCACGCTTTGAGTATATCTCGTGCTCTCAATGAAAGCACCAATTTGTGGGAGCAAATTTCCTCCCACGGGAATATTCGGTTGAAAGATTCCTTCGTCTTCTCCGCCTCTCTTTCTCCCTGCAAAACGAATAGCAATAAGAGGACCACACCCGGGGGGTGTTGGCCAAAGGCCCTCCGATGCCTAAGTCAGTTCAATCGATCTCAAGAGAAACGATAGCTAAAATAGGGTACGGGAATATGTATGTGTGGTAAAAACCGAGTGGCCGGAGCCGTGAGTGGTGGCCGGAGCCTTGTGTAAAAGGGAGAGAGAGAGTGGCGGCTAGGGTTACTGAGAGATGATTTCTGCAGAGTTTCAGTATGAGTTTAGACGTACCTCAACCCTTGTGTGTGGCCATCCTTTTATAGAGATTTCGGGGGCTAGGGTTTCAGAGGAATAATTCCGTAGATGGAAGGGAATTATTCCTCCCCAATTTGGCAAGATTTGACTAATTAGGGATTTGATTTATTTGATTTAAATCAAATCCCTAATCAGGGTAGCAATCAAATCAATACCTAATTTAATTAGGTAACTCCTCCATTAATTGAGAATATTCGTAGGAATCAAATCAATCCTCAACCTAATTAGGTAACATTCTATTTAATTGGGTAATCCCCAATTAAATTGAATAATTCCCAATTAGGTCAAATAATCCTCAAATGGAAGGAATTATTTGACCTAGGGTTACGAATTAATTCGGTTCCCACAGTATGCATCGTCCAAATTCAACTAACATCCTTTGTATTCATCCCATCTGAATAAATTGGTGTAGCCTGTGCAAGGGTGAATTTTTTATTTTTTACTTTCGAAGGTGTAGCACACCCTCGTCCCTCTTAAGCCAATACTTTTCACTTGTATTGATTTATTGAGATCCTCCTAGATCACTTCGTTTTCAAGGAGCATGGTGAAAAATGAAAGTGTGAAGTTCTAATATATATGCTTTTATTTTTCTTCTGCTCCTTGAAAACAAAGAGATTAGTTCCTTATGGTGTACGTTAGAACTTCAAAAAATTAGACAAATTGAAGATGATCTTTGAAGAAAGTACTAAAATTTCAATAACTTAATTTAGTGGTAAAATGATATCGGATTCAAATGATTTTTTTTTTTTTTTTTTTTTGTAGATATGATCTTTGAATGATTATCTAAAAATAGACGGTTTGATTAGTGAAATAAAATGCGGAGTGGGCCCAACAAGGATGTCCCTCAATAAAAACTCTCTCATGCGGAGTGGGCCCTACAAGGGTGTCCCTCAATAAAAACTCTCTCTCTCTCTCTCTCTCTCTCTCTCTCTCTCTCTCTCTCTATATATATATATATATATATATATATATATATATATATATATATATATATACCTTCATGCATGTTTAGGTTAATGGTGTGTTTACTAATCAAGAATTGGAATTCTCATCAAGAATTGAATTCCACCTATGGAGGATTCCTCCATTTACTTCACATCAAGGAATTGAAAAGTAAATGGGGCCAACACCAAATTTGGAATTGAATTCATGAATTTCCAATTCTTGGGTGGGAGGTGGTATTCTAATTCATAGAGAACTAACCCATTAGGAATTTATCTTTTCTACCCATTATATCCTCACACAATTTTCAAAATTCCAAATTTGCCATCTACTTTAACCCAACAACGAAAACGTTGTAGTAATTAAGACTACTCCTACTCCAATTCCGGAATCTAATTCCCCTCAATCTATATGGTTTAGAAAACAAAGGGACCATGCAACTTAGGGTGGAGAATTAAAAGGTTGAGGAGAGGAAGCATGGGAATTGCATGTATCCAGCCAGCCACTTTTTCTTCTGGAAACACTGCAAGCATGAACTGAACCCAAGGAATTTTTATTTTATTTTTAAGTAACTATAATTTTCTATTACCCAATTTAATTAAGTAAATTACAATTCAACTATGATCTGTTTTTTAATTCTTGCATTCAATCTGTTTCCGGAGTTCATATTTTGTGCATATTCTTCATCTAACATGTAAATTTTTCGATCATACGGTCGTACCAGAGAGTGCATACCCTGCTTTAAAGAAAGACATAATAGGAGGGGGTTCAATTGAGAGAGGTATGTGACTGATGTTCTTGTTTCTTTGGATCAACCCTCAATTTATGAGATGTATAAGTCATCTTCTTCTTCATATTGTTTCTTCAAATGCATTGTATGCACATAAGGCAATATTTCTTCCACTTTCAAATTTTTTGTAAGTTTCTTCATATATCCCAAGTATTTGAAACTCAACTGGAAACTCAATTGAGACTCAAATGGATTTTGATTTGAAACTCAATTGGAAACATTTGATCACAAAGAATGCCTTTTTTTGTCTCCCTTGTACCTTATTATATATGTAATCTCCTAGCTACCGCACATCACCTTTCACCTAGGGATTTCCAGCAAAACATATGTTTCTTGCTACACAAGACAGATTTTCGGAGTCGTCGAAGCCAGCTCTTTGTGATCATTGGGTTTTGGCTATAAATTTTGGTGACAGTTGCAGTTGATTTCATTTTTCTCTTTAATTATTTTTTGTTGAGTGTGAATTGTGGCCAAGTTCAAAGACTACGTCATGGGAGATCAAGAGCCCAAGAAGCAGGCTAATGAGCTTGAAGCTTCCTTTGCGCCCACAACAACGCCACCACCACCAGAACCAGAAGCCCCCGGCGTCATTGAGAATAAAGAAGGAGCTCTAAACCATGTCGTTGAAGACAAGACCGTGATCCCAATTTCTGATGAGAAGGCATCTCCTCCTCCTCCTCCTCCACCTGCTGCAGCTGTCAAAGGTACACACACTCTATCTCCCTCCCTCTATGCTATTACTTACACAGATATTATTGATTAATGTTGCACACAATTTTCAGTTGCTATGATGCCTACCCTGTCTCAGCAATTGCCCATGTATTATCGTTTGTTTACAAAACATTGTCATTTTTGTTACCCATCCAATTTTCTTAGACAATTACTAGTTTCTAACTTTTCAATTATTCTAAATTTGCTAGAAAGTTAACACGATATATAGATATAACAACTATCAAACTTTAAGTAGGGGTATTTTAGGAATCTGAAAAATATAAAATATGAGACATTAAGTTTGATTAGGTAATTTGCTAAGTTGGATCCTATTGATCAGGCTTTAGCCAAGACAAAAATAATAAAATAGGTTGGAAGTAAGAAAAAAAAGAATTTGAAGGAAAAAAATTTCTAAATAAAATATGAAGTCACAAGAAGGGTGGAGAATAAAAAGGTTGAGGAGAGGAAGCATGGGAATTGCATGTATCCAGCCAGCCACTTTTTCTTCTGGAAACACTGCAAGCATGAACTGAAACCCAAGGAAATTTTTTTAATTTTTAAGTAACTATAATTTTCTATTCAATTCTATTATGATCTGGTTTTTAATTCTTGCATTCAATCTGTTTCCGGAGTTCATATTTTGTGCATATTCTTCATCTAACATGTAAATTTTTCGATCATACGGTCGTACCAGAGAGTGCATACCCTGCTGTAAAGAAAGACATAATAGGAGGGGGTTCAACTGAGAGAGGTATGTGACTGATGTTCTTGTTTCTTTGGATCTGTTTTGGTCCATCCCTCAATTTATGAGATGTATAAATCATCATCTTCTTCATATTGTTTCTTCAGATGCTTTGTATGCACAAATTGAAACAAAGAAACGGTTGGCCCTAATTAAAGCATGGGAGGAAAGTGAGAAGACAAAAGCAGAGAACAAGTATGAGGGAGGCTATTGTGCTTTATATAAGCTTAAACATGAAAATTATTGGAGTATCTATTGCTTTACAATAATCATGCTCTTTCATGCTTGATTAAGGTAATTAAATTAATCCAACATTTTCAACTATTGACAGGGCATATAGAAGAATGTCAACATTAGAATTGTGGGAAGACAGCAAGAAAACTTCTGTGGAGGCAGAACTCAAAAAAATTGAGGTAAGAAAACCATGTTTTGTAGTAGATTATGATCTTTAATAAAAATAAAATGAAAATTGGAACTTTGTCGTAGTCGTGAAATAATCTTGTGTTACACGCTTCTGGACAGAAATTCTTTTTTTGTCATACCATTTATCTGACAATGTATTTTGTACCAACTTAACATGTACATTGCTTGAAGTTAACACTAGTTCATATAATCTAATTAGAACCCTTTTTTGATATTTGACCAAAATGTGTTTCGATCGACTAATCTGTGGGGACTAATGACAGGAAAAATTTGAAAGAAAGAAGGCAGAGTATGCTGAGAAAATGAAGAACCAAGTGGCTGAAATTCACAAGGCAGGAGACCAAAGGAGAGCTTTCATTGAAGCCAAACAGAGAGAGCAATGCCTCAGGGTGGAGGAGACAGCTGCAAAGTTTCGTTCTACTGGAATTACACCAAAGAAATTGCTACTTGGGTGCTTCATCTGCCAGCATTCTGCAGTTAGGTAATTAACCATAAAAAATAAGGGAGGGGCTTGTTTTCCACTTTGGTTTGAGCTTTTTATTTCTAATGCAACATTTATAAAAATAAAAAATAAAAAAGCAAACCATATAAACTTTTAGAAATTTTCCTATGCGGACGTCCGGACGTTATTATCATGTGAACATCATGTATTTTCTTCTACACCACTCTGTTTTCCTCCTTGTTTACAATAACATCCACACGATAATAACGTGCGAACATCCGGATGAGAGAATAACTGTATAAACTTTTATTCTTAGGATTTGTAAAGTGTATAACAATTTACATATATGGCAAAGAAAAATGGGCAACTTTTGAAACTTCTAAGCTCATTCCAAGCCCATTGCAATAATCCACCCCAAACACTTGGAATAAAACTTCCACTTCCAAAAGCCCACTTGAATGTTGGGCTTCTAATTTTTGGGCCACTACTTTTTACCATTGCTATTATTTTTTTATTTTATATTTTAAATGGTGGTATTGTCGCCTCCCTTAACTCGTCCTACCCAACTACTTCTTGTTCCATCCACACAAAATAAAATAAAAGTAATAATTTTACTCAATCCACCCACTAAATACACTATATGGTGTTTTTTTTTTAAGGAACATAGAGATATTCTTAATTACTTTAATTTACGAGAAAGGAATTTTAAACTCGGGTGCAAAGAGACGGACACATTACCCTAACTAATTGGCCTAACTCACATTTGCATACTTATCTACTTCTCATTTTTGTTTTGATTATTGCAACTTAGGCCGAACAGTTTGTGTTATATAGGCCCCATTCGCATTACTTGCTCCCAAAATTGGTTGAAATCTTAAAAATTGGTAGTTGAGTGAGCAGTGCTTGAAGAATTATGGCCCAATATTTGCGTATTGATTTTCTCAGTAACCAAACACACGTTGCCAAATTCTTTTGGTTCTTTTGTTTCCCAGATGCTCCGTTTAAATAAAGTCAGATTCTGTTTCTAAATTGGATTTCATGCGTTTGTTAATTATTATCTAACGAAGAAAAAAAAAAGATTCATGAGTTCGTAGGCCCACTCAAAGGTCCCCACTCCCCACTCCCCACCTACTCTTTTTTCCACCCTCACTTGAGATTTCTTTCGTCACGTGATACCTGTTCACTTTGGGCTGTCTTAGCACGTGATTTTCTTTATTTATTTGTGTTTTCACTTTCGTATTTTTTATTTTCATCTTTTGCCCTTTGGCACTTGATTCTTGAACTAGACGTCTTTTTACATATAACACTATTTTTTAGCTCATACATACATATATAACACTGTTTGAGAGAGACATAATACATTTCGTTTGCAAATTTTTCGTTATCCATTTCTTTAAAATTCATGTATGATAGGGTATTCTCTTTGTAATTTTATCGATCGATTCTAAAAAATGAAAGAAAAAAAAAACTGTTTGAGAGAGAGACTGAGAGAGAGAGAGACAGCTTGAGGTGCTTCCAGGGGAGCAAACCAAAACCAATGGACCTTCTTGGAAAGTATCTTAGATGGTGTCTCTTTAATTATGCCTTGTAACTTTGTAAGAGGTCGTTTGCTTCCAATTTTTCTATCTTTCATATGTTTGTGGATACCACCATCACATGGCCACCTTCTGTTGTCTCTCATGTGTGCACTTAGTCTCATCATTTCCCATCTCCTTTGTTGGGATTCAGCCGAGTCCTTGTCCTACAAATTTTTTGATGACAATTATGGCAATAGGAACATAAAGATAAAGTAAAATGAAACCAAAAAAGATTAAGTTGTCTTTATATGATCTTTTTATTTCCACAAGCTAACCCAAATGCCTAATCACACTGTGCACTTTTTATATGAGATGTTGTCACATGACACACAGATAAAGATGAAAGTATAAAGAAATATCCTTCACATGACTGATCAAGCTCTGAAACATATGCAAGAAGCTAGCTAAATTTATATCTTAGACCCAAATTACAATTCAGATTTTTAAAAAAAAACATGCATGAGCCCGTTTGGAACTGCTTTTTTAGGAAGCACTTATGCTCATAAAAGTGTTTTTATTATAAAGATGTCGAAATTTTCATAAGAAATCCAAGTGCTTCTCTAGAAAGAGCTTCTACGACCTAAAAGCACTTCGAGCATTTTATACCAAACGTTGTTAGAAAGCGCTTTTAGCCCTCCCAAACAGACCATAGCCTTTTTCTTGGATTATCAATGTTGTGAAAGGTTTAAGCTGTTTGAATGTGAGATGAATCCTTGATTTTATATGTGTTTTAGAAGGGAACTAATTTGTCTTTGATGAAATTCTTGTTGCTATAATAATTAGCTTGTGATGAGAAATTAATAATTCAAAAAGTTTAATGATTAGCTTTGGGTTCATTAATATATATTTTCAATACCTACGACATATGCGAGAGGTTGTTGAATTAGGTTTACCTAATAATTACAAGATTCCCAAAGTTGATGGGAAGTACATTGTCGCTCGCTATGCATTTGCTTAAACTTAGATATTGAAGGAGAAAAGGAAATAGAATTAAGAGAGGAAATTTATAATCCATCTATTTTTCAACTTCATAATCATGATAATAAATATTTTCAACCACGATGCAGCTTGAGCAACTTTTAAATGCTTAAATGGGTAATTTCATGCATTATGATCGTAGATTCTTAAGATTTGATAGCTTAATAATGATCCCAAAAAGTCTTCCACTTTGGTAATTTGATGTACATAAGCTGCGTGACTCGAGCCTATATGTGTAATAAAATATATGGATGCTAAAACTTTAAAGCCAAGATCTCAACCAACAAAGTGGATTAAGGGTCCCTCTCATTGCTAATAAGGTGGAAAAGTTTTAAAGGGACCATCTAGCAAGTCATGATTACCATCTCCCCTCTGCTCTGCGAGACTGCGACATTATCCTAAGCATCAATTTACATCTTTATCTATGCTTCTCACTGCTTTTCTCTGCAGATAGAGGCACTTCTCCAACTTCTTCCTGGCTCCCCACTAATGACTTTTTCTTTATCATAATCTAACATGGGTTTATAAGTCCATGCAGTCATTTATAAGTAATAACCTCTAATTTTTCTGGATAACTCTTAATGGTATGTTTACTTACTTGAAAAGAGGGAAGTAAAGAACTGGAATTATATTAACTGAGTCCTCTAGTTGATCCAATTCCTGATTTTGAGGCTATTGCGCTAATGATTTTAAGGTTATGTGTTCTAGAAAATGTGGGGAAGCTAATAATTGACATAATTCCATTTCTTCTTATACCCATTACTGATATAAGTGAATATACCATTAAAAGAACTTCGGAATCTCTTAAAGCACCCATAAATCTCATCCCTAAGGTAGCAAACTAGCGATTTTTCACACTTACGTATTTGCTGTATAGTAAAACATCTAATGAAAATCAAAGCACAAAAAGTACAGAGGAATTGAAAGATAGGAGTTTGCATGATTGTTGAGCTATGCAAATTAAATGCAATTCACAGGAACTCACAAGCACACCAAAAGTACGAAACTAATTAATAGATAGAGCCATACGTGTGTGGTAAATGAAACCAAAAACAATAATGGATATGTCAGTGTGATGAAATTTTTTAAATTGGAGCATGATAGAAGTAGTGGCGCATTACAATTTTGCATGGCCCTCAGCATTCAAGTAAATGGACCCCTTGTTCAGTGTTCTGTTCTCTTCTCAAACTTGTCCATCACTTGCAATGAACTGGAGGAGGTTTAATGATGCAAATACAGTTGGCCACACTGATTTAGGCCAAACAACACATGGAGTTGTTTGTTACAAGACACAAGCATCCTTTAGGGTCCTCCTAGCAAATTGCATGTCGTCAAGTTCAGTTTTTAATTTTCTTATGTGTGGGGTTTTTTCTTTTTGTTTGCTAAAATGTGGGTCTAAAGTTTCTTGTGGTGGAAGATATTGGAGAAGTTTCCTCTTAACCCTTTTCCCCCGACCTCACTTCGGCCCGTTTGATAACCATTTCATTTTTAGTTTTTAGTTTTCATTTTGTGTGCTAGAGTATAGAGTAAAAAAAAAGGGAGAAAGGAAGTGAGAATGAAAGTGGAGATAAGATTGAGAGCGAAGATGAGATGAGAGGATAGAAGGAAGGAGTAACAAAAGTGAAAACAAAAACTAAAATCTATTTCAAATTGTTTTTACTTTCAATATTTTGTTTTCACTTTGATTACTCCTCTCTCTCATCCTCTCTCTAAATCTCATCCTCACTCCCATTCTCTCGCTCTCATTTTCCTCTATACTCTAGTGCAAAAAAATGAAAACTAAAAACTAAAAATGAAATGGTTATCAAACGGGCACTTCACACTTGTTAAAATTGTAACATCTAAGCCAAAATTAATTACTAAAATACATACAAGTTTACATTTAGCAATTTATTTTTCTAGATTTTTTCACCTCACTTGTATAAAATTGTAACATTGAATTCAAAATCAATTAGCAATATACAGAGAGATTTACGATTTAATCTGTTGCAAAATTTACATTACGTTGAGACTTTATATTAGCCAACATAGAATGCAATGATTTGAGACTTTTGGTTATCACAACACGCCTTTTAAATATGTTGTCAAACTATGTTAAGAATTTTGCTAACGTCAGTCATCTACGCGTGTGTGATAAATTTTAGATCACTGATAAAACGTGGGCTAGCATGTGAGTGATTCATCATGACACAACTCGTACGTTATAAACACGAAACATCCAATCCAAAAAAATCAAATGTAAATTAGTGAAAGAGGCTCAAAGTTTTTATTGACTTAAACGCAAGGCTTAAAATGTCGGATATTCTAAACAACAACAACGTCCCTGTAATAGATCTGTGCATAGACAGACAGACACAGAGGACCACACAGCCACAAGATGAAGAGCCAAAAAGCAAAAGATGTACATGGGATTGGGCATGGAGCCCATTCAAGGGCAGTTGGGTTGACAGTTATTAAAGTTATATATAAAAATGATCTGATTCTAATTAAATGTAATTCAGAAACCCTCTTGGACATTAGAAATTGTAAGATATTTACATGTCACATGTTGTACTTGGAAGAAATTGAGGTGGTGAGTCTGGTGCTGCCTGCAGACGCACGCTTTGGTTTGGAGCTGTGGAGGTGGAGTCAGTAAACTACTTATTGACTGTGGTTATAAGCTTCGGCCAACAGAAGAGAACAGAAAAAGATGAGGCAGCTTTAAAGCCAAGCAAAGAAAAGAAATACAGAGACAGACAGACAGCAGCAACCCCAACTCCCTATCATCTTCCCACATCTAAAGCTTTCTTCTCCTGTCTCCTCCCACGTACCACACCTTTAAAGTTGTACCAGAATTTCATTCTTCCAAACCTACACACTCTAGCTACCCCCATTCTCCGTCTTCTATCTTTCTTTTTACCCTTTCTTTTTTTATTTTGTTAATGATTTTCAATTTCGTAACATATGTGAATAAAACTATTTGTAAACATGCATCTTCTGCGAAAATGATGTCTATATTAGACTCATGGTACCCACACAAATGTCTCATATTTAAATGAAATGTGGTACATACGTGCGTGTAACACTGTTTTTAAGTCATGTGAAAATTTAACGCAAATATCAAATTTTAAAGTGAACCTCGAATGCATGAATATAACTAGTGAACATTTGAAGAGGAATGAAATGGATTTCAAGTGATACACATTCAATTCAGATATACTACATCTAGTTAGTTCAAATACATCAATCTAACATATTTTATAATTCTTGTAGCAAATTTAACCCAAGTATTTGAGTGTACACGACATCACCCCCATGTTCATATCTCAATTATCACTGTGTCATCCATAGGGTTGCGGCAACATTACTCATATTGTATGGGTTGAAATTTATGGTTATGAAATTCAGTAGATAGGATACTTTGGTATAGACGCTTCCTGGGAAATTAAAGTTTCTCTGGTCTATGTCCCTAACTTACCTAACACGCAGTGCCATACAATATACAACAGTCAAATTATACATATCTTAACGTGATTCGCTTGGTAAAAGACATTAGAACCAATCCAACAAGCTACCTAATTCTTTTATCAAATTTCGCACAAATCTTCTAATTCTAAATGCTCAATAAAAAAATATATCAACCATTCGATATTTTTATTATTTATCAAAAGGTATATTTTTATTAAAACAAAACAATGAAACAGTACATCGACTTCGAAATAGGCAGAGGAGTCATATTGTGGCCTCATTAAAATATATCAACCGTTCGATACTTGAAATGCGGTATTTGACAAACGAATAAAAAAAATTATTTAGTTTATAATACTATTAGCTGTGGCTACTTGCTAACCAACTTGTTCATATGCCTAAACAACCCAATGAAGAATATAAAAAAACTAATAAACATCGAAAGAGCATCAATCAAACTGGGCTTAATATAATTTTAATCACACGTGGTTGGAAGTAAAACAAATGGATTTATAAATAAACCAAGGCACAGTTAAAGCCTGCATCCAGCTTAGGTAAAAAGTGGACTATAAGTAAACGTAAGGGGATTTTATGTTCAACTACCATTTACCTCTACTTGCCAAGTGCCAACCATAAATAGGTAAAAAGAATGATTTATTTTCACTTTCTTTCAGTTGCATACGCTAAAATTAAATAATAATTAAAAAAATGTTATAAGTTTTTTCTAATCTCCATCATAAATATTTAATACTATAATATTTTATTATAATTTTTTAAAGTTTTAAAAGAGAGTAAAAAATAGCGAGCTCTGCTGTTAAAAAAATATTTTAAAATATTTTAGACATTAATTTTGCTACTTTTAAATCTATTTGTCGGAACCATTTTGTCCTTTCATTTTCATTATTTTAGATTTATATGCATCTCAATTGAACATATCGATTGAAGATGTTCACTCTTTTTGAGAAGAAGACTCAAATGTCTTAATGCACGTTTGTAATTGTGAGCATTTTATGCACCAATAAGCTAATAATGTGTGGTTTATACCAAGTCAGCAGGTATTGGTAGGCATTAATATTCAGAAAATTAAGTGCTAGCTATAATTGAAACCTTTATATTAAAAACGTACAATAATTTGTTGCTTTTTGGATAGAGAACGCTCCAATTTGGTTAAATGTCATTTTCTTTAAATTTATATAATCAAGGAAATTAAATTAGCCATTGCTGACCGACCGTTGGTGGTTCCTTTTAGGCCTTTTTTTTCCCGTTAATAAGAATGACTAAATTGACACTTCCAAATTAAGAAAAGCCAACCAAATCCTTACATCACAATCTTCACATTCTTTGTGGTAAAATAAAACCCAACAAAACCCAGATGCAAGTTTCTTGTCTTTGTCATCTGCCATAAACCCTGCAAGGGTCAGAATTGAAATGCAACGGGGGCATTTGTGGAAGCCAAGTGCCAAGGGGCCCCTGGCTACTGGCTAGTTTGTTTAATTTAGGAAGAAATTAAATTAATGGACCAAGCAAGCAAGCATGCATTCTTGGGTGAACTATAAATAGGCAAAAATATGTGTAAGCTTTATCTGGGGTCTTATCATATACAGAAGAATCCATTAGAATGATAGTACAACCAGTCTTATCATATTTGAGTTTTTTTTTTAATTTCCTTTTTCTTGAGAAATTAAGTTAGATGGGAGAGAACCATGCTCAATACGAAGAGACATATTTGTAAAATCTTGCTGGAAAACCCAGTCTTATTATTGTACAACCATTCGAATAAACTTCGGATACTTCATAATTCACTTTTCTCGTAATGCGTAAGGTTATCAAATAAATTCTAAACACATGCGATGTTATGTAAATTACACATTGTTACTTATATGTAAAATGCACGAGGAAGTTAGTAAAAGAATAAGATGACCGTCAAAATTGTTTATCATCGAGTATTTTAAGAGGAAAAAAAAATTCTTCCGCTATGTGACAATGTCCAAAATTTGATAGCAATTTTAACCACGATACAACTGGACAGACATGGGAGAAACGTTAAATTTAAATATCTGAATCAAATCCAAATAAAATCTTAATTGTTTTATTGGAATTTACCCAAAATAATAATAATTGCCAGAGTAATGTACCTCCTGAAAACACAAGGGCATTTATGTCAAATCCAGAGTTTCATACTTACTGTTCCCTTGACCCAATACATAAACCACTATAAAAAATTTGATAAAAAAACTAATTTTTTTTTTCCAAATTAATTTTCTATTACCTTAATAAATCATAAATTATTTGACAGAAGCTTCTCCCTCAATTTTTTACGACATAAATATAAATTTCCTCCCAAATTTTCTTTTGAAAAAGTTAGAATACATGTGTCATCACTCTCTAAAATACTGTTACGAAGAGAGAAGAGAAAGCTCTTCAGATCTGCTTAATTTTGTTGTCTTCTGTGCATATCACTCGAACCCATTCCCGAAAACTCACAGTCCAAGCTTCCCTGAAATCCATTCATCGAGTCGACTCGCATTGATCCACCGAGTCAGCTAAACTGGGTACACTCTGTTTCGTGCTCTGTTTTTAAGCCAATGAGCTAAAACTTCAAAATTGCAGAGCTTGGTTCTCAGTTTGGATTGTTCACCGGCAGAATGGTGGTGTTCCGGCGGGTTGTACCGGAGCTCCGGTGAGTGTCGGAGTTCCGGTGAGTGTTCCGGCGAGGCTTGGTTTGGGTTTTTATAGTGTAAAATGTTCAAGTCAGCGAGATGGAGAAGCGACAAGAACAAGATCAAAGCCGTCTTCAAATTGCAGTTCCATGCAACTCAGGTTGTTTAACACTCATTGCCTTTATAATTGAAGCTTTGTGGTTGTTTTTTTTTTTTCTCAATTGGGTATTGTTTGGTGTCTGAGAAAATGCAGGAAAATGAAAACCAAATAATGTTTTGTTATAGAAGTTTCAATCTTTTATGTCTGGCTCGATGAGTGTTTAGAACCAGAGAGCTGATTATTGCATACTCAATTGAGCATTTCACTGAGAGCAAAATGTTTCTTTTCTTTTCCTGGCAACTAAGTGGAGGAAATTGAAGAATGTGAATCTGTGAATGTGATTGAGGTGTTGGAATTGTATAATAAAAGTGTGTTCTTTTGTGATTTCAGGTGCCAAAGTTGGGTGTGGATACATTGACTGTATCTGTTATTCCGGGGGATGTGGGAAAAGCAACTGTGAAATTAGAAAAAGCTACAGTTCGAGATGGGAGCTGTCGATGGGAAAATCCGGCCTATGAAACAGTAAAATTCGTCCGTGAGCCGAAAACTGGGAAGATCAAAGACTGTCTCTACAACTTTGTTGTCTCAACTGTATGAATTATTAACAAAATGTCAAGCATTGAATTGTTAGATTTTTTTTCTGGTTAATATCAATTTTGTTTATGAGTATCTGATTTCTTTTAAAATGTTGTGTAGGGATCTTCTAAAGCTAGTGTTCTTGGGGAGGCTTCTGTTGATTTTGCTGACTATGCTGAGGCTACTAAAACTTCCTGTGTCTCTCTTCCCCTTAAGAATTCTAATTCTAATGCAGTTTTACATGTTAGTATTCTCCCACTTTATCTGGTTTTAAAATTCTACAGCTCTGCTTCCCAAAAAAGATAACTAGATAAAGACTACAATTTGATTGTTGTGTCTTATCAACCTCTTTTCGTTTTTTAATAGGTTACCATTCAAAGATTGCAGGAAAACGTTGATCAGAGGTAAACTTGTAGTTAGTTTCCTTAGTCTTTGGAGTTTGCTTTTATATGAATTCTGATTTTTGATTTTCCCCTTGCCTGGTAAATTTTGAAGAGAGGAAGAAGGCTGTGAAGATGCGACTGTTAAATCCCAGGATAGAAGCTTGAAGAATCACTTAAGCAATCCTGATGCAGATGAGAGAGTTTTGATCGTGAGTTTCATGCCATACATACAAAGAATGCATATTTTTTTATTATTGAAAAGTTTTTTTATTTGTTCCTAATTATCATACATCAGTTCTTCTTTCTGTTGAGATGGTTGGAGGGTGGTTGAATAGATGGTAATAAAATCATTTCAAGTTTAATGTGAAGATCTTCTTTTTATTGATTTGAAATTTTCCTTGCTGATTCACAGGATGAAGGAATCAATAGAACCACCCAAAATGCTGATTTCAATCGTAGGGCATCTATAGGATCTGACATTACATTGTCAAGTTCTGACAGCGGCTCCGGACTCGATACTCCTCGAGAACATGGACTGAGAAACATTAATATCGGTCATGATCCTTCAAGCTTTCCGTCATCTCTTAGTCATGCCTCCGTACAACATAAACCTGCTGTTTATACCCCGACAACAACCTATGATGAGCATCAGCGATCACAATGGGCATGGTCTGCAGGTTCTGAACATGGAGTAAGTACGGATGGTTCAACAAAGAGTTCTCATGACACCCTTCCAAGAGAAAGGCCTTCAGATGACGAGATCGAAAAGCTAAAAGCTGAACTTGTTGCTTTAGCTAGACAGGCAGATATGTCAGAGTTAGAATTACAAACATTAAGGAAGCAGATAGTCAAAGAGAGCAAAAGGGGGCAGGATCTTTCAAAAGAAGTCATTAGCTTGAAAGAGGAGCGAGATGCTTTCAAGGCAGAATGTGAAAAACTAAAAGCCTTTCAGAAGAAACGTATGGATGATGCACAAATTAAAAACAGGTTCCAGTTTGAAGGTGGAGATCTGCGGGCTCTTGTAGATGAAATCAGACAAGAACTAAGTTATGAGAAGGACCTGACTTTCAATCTCCGTTTACAGCTCCAGAAGACGCAAGAATCAAATTCTGAGTTGATTCTTGCTGTACGAGACCTGGAGGAGATATTGGAGCAGAAGAATAGTGAAATAGCTGATATTTCCAACAGACCAGAATCCACTGAAAATGCTGCGGGGTTGAAGGCAACCATCTCAAAAGGTGGGACCAGTGAGGATGAGGAGCAGATGGAGCTGGAGGATCTTGTTAAGGAGCACAGCAATGCCAGGGAAACACACCTGCTTGCAAAACAGATTGCAGACCTCTATAGTGAAATAGAAATCTATAGAAGAGACAAAGATGAGCTTGAGATCCAAATGGAGCAGCTTGCACTTGACTATGAGATATTGAAACAAGAAAACCATGACATCTCATATAAACTAGAGCAAAGCCAACTGCAAGAACAACTTAAAATGCAGTATGAATGTTCATCTCCCTCTGCTAGCATGAATGAACTTGAATCCCAAGTTGAGGATTTGGAAACAGAACTGAAGAAGCAGGCTGAAGATTTTTCTAATTCGTTGGCTACCATAAAGGAACTTGAATCACATATCAAAAGCTTGGAGGATGAACTGGAGAAGCAGGCACAAGTATTTGAAGCTGATTTAGAAGCTGTGACATGTGCGAAAGTTGAGCAGGAGCAAAGAGCCATCCGAGCAGAGGAGGCACTGAGGAAAACTAGATCCAAAAATGCTAATACAGCTGAGAGGCTTCAGGAAGAATTTAGAAGACTCTCTGTGCAAATGGCCTCAACATTTGATGCAAATGAAAAGGTAGCTTTGAAAGCAATGACAGAAGCCAACGAACTGTGTGTACAGAAATGTCAACTAGAAGAAATGCTCCAGAAAACTACGGAAGAGCTCCAGGAAGTTAGAAATGATTATGAGGCAAGATTGCAGAAGATCTCCGACCAAATAGATGAGAAAACTGAACAGATAGAACAGATGTTAGTGGAAATTGAGAATAAATCCAAGCAGCTTGAACATCAGCAGAAGCAAGAGGAAGAAGTTAAGGGGCATTTCTCCCAGGTGATCTTACAGCTCCAGTCTGAGATTGATAGGCTTAAAACTGAGAATAACAGCCTTTCTGAGCAAGCAGAGGAAAACAACAATTTGAGAGCAGATTTGGAACAAATGAAGAAATCAATTGAGGAAACTGAGATGCTGATACAAAGGGGAGATGCGGAAAGAATTGAGCTGGTGAGTACAATTGCTATGCTGAAGGAGGAAGCAGAGAAGTCATTGGAGAAGTTGAATAGAATGAGGCAGCTCAAAGAAGAAAAAGAAGCAACAGTTGGACTCCTACAGTCGGAATTAGAAGAGCTTAAAGCTCAATGTAATGACTTGAAACATTCGATATCTGAGGATGAGGTAGAGAAAGAAAAACTTAGAAAGCAGGTCTTCCAGCTAAAGGCTGACCTGAGAAAGAAGGAAGATGCATTCACAACCATTGAAAAGAAGCTCAAGGACAGCAATGGACGTGCATTAGTTTCTGATGGAATTAAATCTACTCACAGAAACAATAAGTCTTTGCCAGTTCCTAAAGGTTCAAAAGAAGTTGCAGGTCTTAGGGAGAGAATAAAATTGCTCGAGGTAAATTTTAAGTTCTTAGTCATATATTGAAACAATTTTGATACGAAACTTTATTTATGAAACGATCTTTATTTTTATTTTTATGAAAGATAAACCAAGAGAAGATCAGTTAAATTTGCAACAATAAGAGCGGATATTAAAAACTGTAAACCATCTTTTGATACATCCAAATCATTTTCTAGCTACTGTCTTTATTGATGCATGAACCGACAATGTCTCTAATTTTTAATTTTTTAATTTTACAGGGACAAATAAAGTTAAGGGAAGCTGCTTTGGAAACCTCAACTGCTTCATTTTTGGAGAAGGAAAAGGATCTTCAAAACATAATCGAAGAGTTAGAGAACAGGGTGGAAGAAATCAATCAGAATAGTTCAGTTCTGAAGGTCAGTAAACTTCTCTATTAGTATTACGTAATGCATCAGATACAATGCTTATGCTTATAAGAAGGATTATGATGTAAAAGAAAAATCATATTCCTATTAAAAAAAAAAAACGAAATTGGATTGTAATGCTATTTGATACGGGATTACCTACATAAATAGGCATTAGTTATAGGGTTTTAGATGTGAGGCATATTGAGTAAGAACATTGACTTTGAGTTTAAGGTAGTTCTCATCTTGCTCTAGTTCTTCTCCTTCTCTTCTTGCTCTAATTCTTGAATAATGTCTACGCTGAGCTTCTTGCCTTTGCCATTAAATGCTGTCTAATTGTATCTGAAGGTATTTGTGCAATCATCTTATGGTACAGGTAGGCAAAGATATCACTGGTATAACTTCAAATGAAGAAGAGAGGAGTGGATCTGAATACTTGGGCCGCTCAGCATTATTGCCCAAAGAAAATGGAAATGATATGTCTTGTATCAAGAGGTATGATTTGTAGAAACAAATTATCAATTTCACTGAGTCAGTTATTTTTTGTTTTATATGTTTTACAATTTTACTCTGCTTGTTCCTAGTATGCAGCAAGTTACTGAAATGGTTTTTTTTTTTTTTGGCCTTCCACAGTACTGATGAAATGTCATCAGAGCAAGAACCGAGACTTGCCAATGTGGATCATAGAAATGACTACCATGATGACTTATTAACTGAATTAGCATCAATTAAGGAGAGGAATACATCAATGGAAAGTGAACTAAAAGAGATGCAAGAGAGATATTCAGAGATAAGTCTCAAATTTGCAGAGGTAGAAGGAGAAAGACAACAGCTCGTAATGACAGTACGCAACCTCAAAAATTCGAAGAGGAGCTAAAAAACTGTTCTTAATCCTATATTACCATGTACAGTTGAAAAAACTGGAGTATGTTAACACCAAAAATCAAGACCTTACTGTTCATTGCAGTGAGTAAATATATGTACACAGGTCATACAATTTTTCCCCTCACTTGCTTTATGCTGTGTGTCTGCTCCCATGTCCAATGTAGTTAATGTGGTTCAGTGTTCTGTCCATGCTTTTTTCTGTGATTCTTTTAAAGCTTGTCAATGTTCTCATGTCCAATATATATGACGATCATATCATTAGTATATTCTTTATATTTTTTTATCCTTTCAATTTTGCAGCTCCTGTTAATGTTATCAGAAGAGTTGTACGTTTTTATGTGTAGAGTATCTATATATCTTAGTATAGTTTTTGTATTTCTGGCCATGGCCAACAGTGCAGCAGTTTTCGTGGACTGAACTCAATTAGCTTGTGATGTGTGGCCAAAATCTACACCCTTGTTTCTTGCCTTTGGCCTGGTGAAGGACAACTGACCATTAAAATCTGTGGAGATCAAGTACCACACCAGTCAAATTATGGCTGCTTCAATCTACATGTATTCCTTTGGCTGGTGGCCTTCTGGTCGGCATTAGTAAGTCTTTGTTAATCATCAGTAGTTGTGTTTCGTTCATTGAGTATTATAGATTACAAAACAAATCTCAAAATTGGGGATCAAGTGGTTAAGAGCATTTACTCCTGCACCCGAGGTCCTAGGTTCAAGTCCCCCGTCCCCCAATATTACTGTTCACTAGAAATCTTATGCACTTAAGTTGTTTTTTACAACTAACATCATGGAGTACTTCAAATTTGAGAGGACTTTTGGTGATTGGTCTTATTGTTCTTTGCTGACAACTAAGAGGTGGGTGATTTGGGTCATAATAGTTAAACAAGAGGTAGATTTCTAATTAGAATTTGCAACTTAGCAATTGGATGTTCTAATTGTGGCCTTCATTTTCACGTTTTATTTCCAGATGAAGTCAAGTTGCCTATAATGAAAATTTATTTCTCTTCTCCTCCAATCATGCATGCTTGTCTGCTGCAGAAAATTTGTGCGTTTACTATGCATCAAGAAAAAAAAGCATGATACACATGGAAGTTCATTGAAACAAGACCCAAAAAAAGGTGGATCAAGAGAGAGAGAGAGAGAGAGAGAGGACTAAAAGACTAGGCTACAGCTAAGCTCCTAATCAACATAGAGTTCCAATCCTTATCTTATTAGAAGACCACATTAAGTGGTTCAAGACATTATAACGTCTTACACAAGAGAGAGAGAGAGAGAGAGAGAGAGAGAGAGAGAGAGAGAGAGGTCCTCTGTCAGGTTATTAGTTAAATTCCAGGCTTAAAGCATTGTTGGGTTCTGTTAATACATGAAATATTAGCTTGCTGTATAGGAAAATGGAAAATGTACAATATTAGGCTGAATTAACCTGCTCAATCCCACAAAATCTCAATAAAAATGTACAATAATATCAGGAAAAATTTCAACAAAAGGAAACGAGAGGAAAAAACCCCATGAGTAACAACATTGCTAACCACAAAATCGGTCGTATTCACATAGACCAAAAACGAAAAAAAGAAAAAGAAATCAGAGTTACTAGCTCTAAAGATGTAAAGCTCATAATTGATGTCTAATTAATCCATAAACAGTGACAAGGGCCATGATAAGGGAGTGATCTACATGAGCCTCCACCACCAAACTCAGCACATCATCTCCCAATACAACTCCTGAACTTGACTGCTTTCTCTTTGCCTCTGCTACAAATCCTCCATTGCTGTCTGTAATTCTAAATGCTGATGATTTCCCCCCCAAGGCTTCTAACTTGTAGCTGCAACTGGTCTCAGATCCCATGCTTACTTTATAAGAACACTCATTATTTCCAAGAATTCCTCTACAACTTTTCCTCACTCGAAACATTGGCCTATTGGCACCAACAAAAGTGTTGCTTTTGTAGCCCTCCCAGCTTAGAAAACCACACATTTTCTTCTCACGAACAGTGAAGAGAAGCTTGCCCCGGAGATCCATGAGATAAACTTCGTTGCTGTGCTTGTTGTCGTAGTTATCGATTCGATAAACGATCTCTCCACTTTCATCAAACGCAGTGCATCCGTTTCCTCGCATCACAAGCGATTTCATCCATATGGTGAATGTTTCTCTCTTTGAAGTCATGTACTTGTTAGAACACGATGAAGTACTAGCAGTAGAGCTAGAAGGAGCTTCATGGCTACTATTGAGTATTATGAGAGGATGAATCTTAGACATTTGAGAGCTGAGAGATGAACCAAAATTTTGGTTTGCGTGAGAATTCTTCAATATGAAGTTACTATTTTATTCTCAACTCAAAATTGGGAAAAAACCATTGAAAGAAATTGGTATAAATAATCGTTTGGTCATGACACATCCAAAGAGACCTCCACGTTTTAACCTATGTGCATGTGATATGTGGGGATATGTTCATAGCCACATGTTTATCTTCAACCTTTTTTCGACTCCTTGTAGGCTGTCTGTCCAGTATTAAAGGAATAGAGATTTTAACATTATTTGGTTGCTACACATGGCTAGCTTATGTTAGTCTATCGACTTGTCAGTAAGTTATTTATTTATTATTTATTATTTGTTTTTAATTTATTTTCATTTTAATAAAATATTGTTTTACGTATTTGCATGTATATCGAAAATTAATTATGGTTTCTATAATTTTTGTTCATATCCGTATCCTTATTATGATTTGATGATAATTTAATTAATATAGGGAAAGTGTCACACGTCCTCTGTTGTGGGTGGCTATATCTGCTAAGGAATCTTGTGCATATAAGGGACGAAAAAGTTCAAATTTTCATGGTATGGCTTGACATATCCTAATTCTAACTCATTCCTCCATTTTCCCTCACTTCTTGATCTGCTTAACCCTACGGACTCAAATATGCTTTAATAGTTACATATGTGTAAACAATTGTACAATATATAAGTGCATGCGGAAGATAAAGGGGAACTTTCATCATTGTCTTGGGAGGGCTTTTCTTTTGTTTGTTGTTATCCAATCAATTTATCCTAAATATATGGAAGAATTTGATGCCATGAACAACAAGCAACACACTTATTGTTTGTTTTTAGTTATCATCATCCTCTTATGTTGACTTCAATCTGATCCAAAAATATAATGGCATGAGGGTCACTGTTTGTGGAAATATTCTAATGGGAGAATATCCGCTTGAAGATCCTTTACCTTTTGAATTTCTTTCTCTCTCTTCCTTGATTCCTGAAAAATCAAATTGGAGTAAAAGACCACACACTTAGTGTGATTGTATCTAGGAGAAATAATAACTAAAAAAGGGTACGAAGTATTCTCTATGGGGAGAACCGGGTGGCCGGAGCCGTGTATGAAAATATGGAGAGATGAGAGGTGTGACCGGTGGCAGTGATAGTGCCATTTACTTGGAGAGAGAGAGAGAGAGAGAGAGAGAGAGAGAGAGAGAGAGAGAGAGAGAGAGAGAGAGAGAGAGAGAGAGAGAGAGAGTGGAGTTTCTCGGGTATTTTTGCCAGGTTTAAGATTATCTTGTGTGTTGAATGTAGCCATATATATATTCTTTTCCCAAATTGTAGAGATTGAGTGTGAAGTACCATATTTATATATATATTAAATATTTAATTTATAATATTAGAAGTAAGAGGTGGCTTTAGCACATGCAAGCATAGTAATTGACTTACAAGTGGCTATCATATAAAAGATATTTTGTATATCTTTTTCTTACTGTCATTGGGTTGATGTAGTTATCCAAAACTTGGATAACAAGTTTGTTGCTGCCTGTTCTTAGTATAAATAGGATCATCATTTCTTGTTTTCATGCATAGTTGTGCATGAGAAGAGAGAAAGAAATCGAAAGAGGAAAAAGTAAGAGAGAAAGAAGGAGAGAGAGTGGTGATGAAACTCTTGGAGCTTGCTTTGAGTGATAGTGTATAAAGATAGGTAGATGGGTTGTCTTGCCAATTTATTTTAAGAGCTCTCATTATCGAGGTGAGTGGTTTATGTAATGTGCTCTAAAATTTCTTATTTTGTGATAAAATATGAAAACCATGAATTATCATGGATTTGTTCTATTTACAAATATCTCTCTATTTCAAGTCAAGCATGTCTAATTTGGTGCAATCTTTCACTATATATATATTGATTGGAATATTTATGAAGTATGTATTATTCATGGAACATGAAAACTTTAATGTTGAAGTATTTGAGGGATAGATGTACCACACGGGGACATAGGGCAGTGAGGCCAATAGGGGTCACGTGGTTGGTTACATGCTATGAAGGATAACCGAGATATGAAGGGATGATGTGATATGATCTGGATTGGTGTATCTTTTCATGATATTTTCTAGAGTGTGTAAAACGGCATTGCTTGACTGACATATTACATAATCTACTCACTGAGTGGTGGTTGCTCATCCCTCACCCTATTTAATTTTTTAGATAAATTAGTGGGCAAGACAAGGACTAAACAGGTTGAAGCTGAATTATATGAGAGTGATAGAGCTTTATTTATTTCTTGTAAAGTTGTAAGAAATTTGAGCTATTTTTATAAGAGAAGTTCATTTTAAACCCTGTTTCAGCTTTCTTTTTATTTTATTTTACTTTTTATTCTCACGCACCGGGTGCGGGATTTCTTTCGACCTCCGGATCCGGGGCGTGACATTGAGTCAATTAGGGATTTGATTGGGATCAAATCACTAATTGATGATGATATCTCCAAATTTTGGATAATATCTTAATTGGTGATATTATCTTTTCAAATAAAGATAATATCCCATAGTTAAGATAACATCCCTATTTTTAGTATCAATCAATTTTGCCACACTCACAATAGTGAGAAATTTTTGTGTATAAGAAGAATTTAAAATCTTGTTTGTTGTTGTAAATAAAAAAATTGTAGGAAAAGCGAGCAGGGTAAGAGTCGAACTCTTACTATGAATGTGAAGGTGTAAGCCAGGAACTGAATGGAGTTAAGATGAGTTCATATTGAAAACTACAAGAACATGAAATATGGGTAAAAAAATAATTTATGTTTTGATTTCATTCTATACACCACTATTTGCTACAAGTATGTATATGTATATTTGATACAGCTAACTCTAAGTCATATTTGATGTCTAATTAAGCCATAAATAGTGACAAGAGCCATGATAAAGGAGTGGTCAACATGAGGCTCCACCACCAAAGTGAACACATCATCTCCCAAAACTACCCCTGAACTTGACTGCTTTCTCTTTGCCTCTGCTACAACTCCTCCATTGCTGTCTGTTACTCTGAATTCTGATGATTTACCACTCAAACTCTCTAACCTGTAACAGCTGCCATCAGATCTCATGGTTACTTTATAGGAAAACCCTTTCTTTCCAAGAATTGATCTGCAACTTTTTCTCACTTGAAACCATGGCTTATTGTTCTTGACACCACTGCTTTTGTAGCCCTTCCAACTTGGAAAAACACACATTTTCATCTCACACAGGGTGAAGAGAAGTTTTCCTTGGAGATCCATGAGATAAACTTCGCTGCTGTGCTTGTTGTCGTAGTTATCGATTCGATACACAATCTCTCCATTCTCATCAAACGCAGTGCATCCGTTTCCTTGCATCACAAGCGATTTCATCCATATAGTGAATGTTTCTCGCTTTGAAGTTATATATTTATTATTAGAACAAGAAGCAAAACCAGTAGCAGAAGAAGCCTCATCAGTAGTACTGGGTATTATGAGGGGATGAACCTTGGCCATTTGGGAGAGGAGAGATATATGAGACAAGTTTAATTTTTGGTTTGTGAGACTTGAAACAAGTTAGTAATTTATAGTCAGTACTGAAAATTGGGAACTAAGAATAAAATGGTTTAATTATTAGTTTTGCTGCTCCAAGACCTCCACGTTTTTTGTATGTGCATAGAAATTGGTTTAAAGTGTTTTGAAAAACTTTTTTAGAGCTTTAAAGTAGTTTGAAAACGTTTTTTAGATGATCCATTATGTGTGCGCGTATACATATACACATATATATTTATACTAAACCACATTTTTTCGACATTTTTTGACTACCTCTAGGCTCACATGAGTATTATAAGAGGGAACTTGTCGGGATTTTGTGTTTATATGATCAATTTCTTAATTCTCTAACCAACAAATAATATTAATTATATGGAATCTGTTGATTAATTATGATCATTGAGGTCTTATCTGTTAGTACATGGTTTCCAAAATAACTCAAATATATGGAGGGTGACATGCTTATTTGTCGCATTGAGTGACTTTGCAAAGAGAAGCCATTAACGAATCTTAAGCTTATAAGTAACACTAAAAAGAAAAGAAAGAAGATTAGTATGGCTATTTAAAATTTAAATAAATAAGATGTGACCTAATACAAACATGGAAAGAACATATTTGTGTTGTCAAAAGAATAAAAAAAGAAAAGTGAAAAGGAGATGTTTGCTACTTTGCTTGTACTTGGCTGCCACCTTTATAACTTTTTAAAGGCCGCCTCCTTTTGTAGAATGAATGACCATGCGGAAGTCCAACTAGCTTGTACAAATGGGATTCTCTTCTCATTTTATCTACTCACTGTTGAAGGTTCGACATGCCCTCTCTCTCTCTCTCTTCAAATTTAGAAGCAAAGTAATTAACATGATTGGAGCATATATTTTGGCTAAGGAGAAGCCTTAGAGAAAGGATCTTAGATCCTCCTTTATTTATAGCTAAATTTAACTAAGGCTTATTAGTTACCTATTCTTCACGAATTATTACACTTGTTTCATTTTATCCCTTAAAACTTAATTGATCTCAGCTTGCCCACTAAACTTTTATATCAATTTAAATTCATAACTCCAATAAATGAATTTGGAACAGAGGAAATGAAATGACTGAGTTAATAATTAATTACTTTATAATATCCCATATTGATACAAGTGGGGTGGAATTCCCACCAAAAGGGTTGGAATCTTGAGAAAAATTGGTCAAGAAACTCAATTGATTTCACTAAGAACCACTATTTGCTACAAGTATATGTATTTATGTTTGTCTATTTGACACAGCTAACCCTAAGTCAGATTTGATGTCTAATTAAGCCATAAACAGTGACGAGAGCCATGATGAAGGAGTGATCAACATGAGGCTCCACCACCAAAGTGAACACATCATCTCCCAATACAACTCCTGAACTTGACTGCTTTCTCTTTGCCTCTGCTACAACTCCTCCATTGCCATCTGTGATTCTGAATTCTGATGATTTACCACTCAAACCCTCTAACCTGTAAAAACTGCTATCAGATCTCATGGTTACTTTATAAGAAAACCCTTTCTTTCCAAGAAGCGATCTCCAGCTTTTTCTCACTTGAAAAAATGGCTTATTGGCACCAGTATTTTTACATCCCTTCCAACTTGGAAAGCCGCAGATTTTCTTCTCACACACAGTGAAGAGAAGTTTTCCGTGGAGATCCATGAGATAAACTTCGTTGCTGTGCTTGTTGTCGTAGTTATCGATTCGATAAACGACCTCTCCGTTTTCATCAAACGCAGTGCATCCGTTTCCTTGCATAACAAGCGATTTCATCCATACTGTGAATGTTTCTCTCTTTGAAGTCATATACGTGTATGAATAGTACAGCTTGAAGAAGCATCATCGCTATTGGTACTGTTGGGACTGCTTCATTCAAGTTAATTAGTAATTTATAAAAGTAGTTATCTCTACTTCTGACTTGATCATAAATTAATAATGGAGTGTATCACGCGGTTATCTAGTAGTTGGGGCTCCCCAAGATTTTTCACATGCATTTTGTGGCTGTGACCTACCATATATATTGTGGGGCCGGCATTAAAGAAATGATTCCAAGAATCATGACCACACGTTCTACATGAATCAATCAGATCATCAGTCCAAATTCACATTTTGACGAGATAAAGAAAAAGTATTAAGGAACATAGACTTGCTAGGACTGCTTTGTCTTGTAACACTAGAGTACAATGGTTTGAAGAGCCAATTGATATTATTTAGGGCTTTTTTTTTTTTGGTGATCAATAAATTTCTCTCGTATATCGTTAGAGTTCTTTATAAATAAAAAAAGTACGGTAAGGAACACCAAATTTTTTCATCGACGCATCATTTAGTGACACATATATATCAATTGAATTTCTTAATCCGCTTATATCAATGGATCACTTATACAATGTTATCTTTCGCAAACAAATTATTGGTTTGGATAAGTATGATATTAATATGGGCTTCTTAGATCTAGGTCCAAAACGATTAGCTGTTATTGGGTTTAGTCCTCGCGGTTTTAGTTTTAGATGTAGGTCCTTTGGCATTTATTACTTTTTTTGTTGTGTCAATTTTACCCTTTGAGGTAAATAAGGAAAACACATTGAAAATCTAAATTTAATACATTATTTCCTTGTAATTGAATTCCATAATTTAAATTTTGAATTCTTTCCTTGATAATATTCCTAATATATGGATAAAATACAATTTAATCAATACAAAGTAAAGACCCACAAATTATACCAATCGATCAGACAAGCACCCACATTAAATTATATACCTGACATATAGGTAAATAGAATATGACATATTATACCTATGCAATGGACAATATGACAATATATCTATACCATAGGATAATATATCTACATCGTAGGCTGAACAAACCACAAAACATCTTACCTATATGTAAGGTGGAAAAATAAACAAGGAGAATATTAAATTACCTATAACTTAGGTGCATAAAAACATAAGTCGGACAATATATGCTACCTATATCTCCGGTACATAAAAAAGATAAGTGGTAAATTGTATGTTACCTATAACTTAGATTCATAAACAAAAAGGCAAAAAAGTGTGGTACCTATATCTCATGTATATCAAAACACAAGTCAATTAATAACTTTTTTTTTGTTAAAGGAATATATTACCTATAATTTAGATATATATATATGAAGAAAAATATATCAAAAAATACACCAACCTTTTAAATCATGTCAACCCTAAAACAGTCAGGGGCAACGTCCCAAACCACGACAACAATGAAACCCCAAAGTCTCATCCCAATTAATGGTAATCCCCGCCTTGATTTTTTTTTTCAACGTCGTCAAAAAATCAGAGAAAGAGGCAGAGGTGGAGGCCTCCTGTAAATATCTCAAGCAACTGCTGCCGCTGGCATTGTACCACAATCCCCTAACCACCCTCAAGCTCATCTTCAAATAAGAACATTAAATGTAACAATTGACGGAATGAAAATTGAATATTTTGCCAAAAAAATAAAGGGCTTTACTTACCATAAATTTAGTAATTTATTATAAAACCACCATAAAATTTGCTGCAATTAATAACTTCATTATTCCTTACGTTTTATGTGCTCAAGGTAAATTGGATAAGGAAAGAAATATAATATTGGCTAATATCTCATTAAGGTAAGTAATCTAAGATAATGGGCAATATTGGAACAAAAAATAATTTTAAATATATAAAATAAAAAGATTACATCAGACAATATTAAAAAAAGGATGTAATCCTATGTGGCACAAAAGTCAAAGGACTTGTATCAAAGTCACCAAATCCGAGGATTAAATTCAACTTTTAAATGAGAATTTGGATCTATATCAACTTTTCTATATTAATATTGAGTGCTTATCTGTTAATTAGTTATGGTTACCAATTTGTGCATGCACTCTGCCATAAACTAACGAACAAAAAGGAACAATGTAACTATACATTGATGTTGATTCTATTCCCAAATATGTTAACTAAAGAACTTCAATTTATGACGTGGCTATTTGTCGCATTGAGTTAAAAAGGAAAGGGAGATGTTTGCTACTTTGCTTGTTGTTTTATTTGCTGCAGATTAGAAACGATGGCACACTTTAGTTAGTTACGTTTGAAGGGTTTCTACTCCAATCATGGCTCCTATTATTCTCTCAGATCAAAACAAATGAGACACTTGGTGAATTATTTGAAATATTGGTGTTGACCTTTGAATCTTTTCGGCCAATTAGGTCGATTATTTTTGTTCGGATAAAACAATTGATGGACTAAACGAATTTGGTAACAAAGACGTCCTTCTTGGTGTGTGTGGCGTGCCAATACAAGTTGTAGTGGGTAAGAATGAGCAAATGAATTGTGATCTGCCTATGATCTTGACTTCTTACGAGTGATTGTGGTCGAGATAGGAACAAATTCTCGACTTTAAAGTTTTAGGCCTCAATCACAAGGCCTTTAGAATGAGTGTATAGTTGGATAGTATCACCGACCTTGGTAGCTTGGTGGTGACACTCGACTTGGTAGCTCAGTGATTTCATATAGCTTCAGAAATACTGGTATCCTAAGAAATCTGAATGGATTAGATGGTGGTCAAGAAATAACTTAAGAAATACAAGTATCCTAAGAACTTCTTGTTGATATATTGAATGAACGATCGGAATGGGGAATGCCTAAGAATTCAAGACTGTTTCTAAGTTCATTTTAACGAGAGTTACACTAAATCCTAAGGAAAAACAGTCTTGATAGAGTTTTATTTCTTCGGCCGAGACAATAATCATGGCCACGCTTTGACACCTATCCAATCAGACTTCATAGCTTTTGCTCTATGCTTTCATTTGCAATTGGTCAATTTGTGAGGTGGTAAAGATGACCTTCGGCTACTTTCTGACAACTTGGGCAGTGGAGCTCTGACCTCAGGTCAGCCTCGATCTCGTTCTTGCTTTCTCGGTGAGGCAAGTACTCCACGAAGATTATGGCCTCGCCGTTTGCTCTCTCGGTGAGGCAAACAATTCCTTGGCATGCAAGGGTAGAACATCTCATTTTGTGGTCGAGCTTGTTTCTTTCAAAACGCAAGCACTAAAGTAAGCAAGTTTCCCTTTGTTTGCTCTCTAGGTGAGGCAAACTTTCCCTTGATTTGAAAAGCTCGGCTTCTTTTGTCATTCAAACCACTCATGTGGGCTTGAAAGTCTCTTCTTAGGCCCAAAGCATTTTCTTTCTTGAACTGTCGTCATTCATAAGGCGCATTTGCTTTGGGCCCATGAACGAAAAAAATCTAGATCCAAACAATTGGAGCATCTTTAGAGTCTCTAGAATAGGTGAAATATGTATATTGATCTTACTGTCATCCTCTGACTCGTTCCAGGTTCTTACGAAACAAGCATCATATGAGCTATATATACATATTCAATAGAGAAATAACAAAGGGGATTTCAACATTATTCGGAGGGTGGACACTTTGCTGGCTAACAAACAAGGACTTCACGCTTTAAACTACATATATATCAATTTCTTATATATCACGCGGTTGTTATATTAATCATAATTTAATTATGGTTGTGATTTTAATCATAATTTAATTATGGAGGGTATATCACGCGGTTATGATCTAGTAGTTAGGGCTCCTCAGTACTTGTCACATTGTGTGGTCTTGCCTATCACTTTGGGAACAGCATGGGCAAATTTCATAGAATCGTTTGATGATAGAATATAAATTAATTGAGTCTTTAAGCATTCCGAATAATTACTTGGGTGAATGAACATTATACAACATGAGGAAGATGAGGGCAACTTTCACCAATTGTTTTTACTTTAACTAAATATTTATCTTTAAAATATGGAAAGAATTGCAAAAACACCTTTCGAGTTAAAAACTCACACTTGGATGGGTGCATTCGCCCTAACCAACCAAGGTATTAGATTTACGTGGTTAAGTTAGGGACAATAATCTTGAACTTAGTAGTGGCCATGCCGGTCTAATACACAACATGATTAATGGATCTTCATTACCTCAAGTCAAATAAAAACTCCTATCAAATTCTGATTTCCATATGATGATCATTGTCTTTAAGAGATAGTTAAAGCAAGCCAAGATGAGTATAGACTGATAATCAAAACATGAAATACTTCCTTTTTGTACGGCCAACGAGAAGAGGAAATGAGAAATGAGAAATGAGAATCAATTTCTATTCCTTGATAAAGTGATCATGTATTACTTATGGATCACTATAAGTACAAAATTGGCCAAAAAAAGACTCAGTTGATTTCATATAATTTCTAGAAGAATATGGTCTATACGTGCATATACGTATCTGAGACAGCTCTAATTAAGTCATATTTGATGTCTAATTAAGCCATAAACAGTGACAAGGGCCATGATAAAGGAGTGATCAACATGAGGCTCCACCACCAAAGTGAACACATCATCTCCCAATACAACTCCTGAACTTGACTGCTTTCTCTTTGTCTCTGCTACAACTCCTCCATTGCTATCTGTTATTCTGAATTCTGATGATTTACCACTCAAACCCTCTAGCCGGTAACAGCTGCCATCAGATCTCATGGTTACTTTATAAGCAAACCCTTTCTTTCCAAGAATTGATCTGCAATTTTTTCTCACTTGAAACAATGCCTTATTGGCACCATTGTTTTTATACCCCTTCCAACTTGGAAAAAAGCACATTTTCTTCTCACACACGGTGAAGAGAAGTTTCCCACGGAGATCCATGAGATAAACTTCGTTGCTGTGCTTGGCATCGTAGTTATCGATTCGATAAACGATCTCTCCATTTTCGTCAAACGCAGTGCATCCTTTTCCTTGCATCACAAGCGATTTCATCCATATTGTGAATGTTTCTCTCTTTGAGGTCACGTACTTGTTATTAGAACATGATGAAGTGCTAGTAGTAGAAGCATCATCACCAGTGTTGGATATTGAGAGAGGATGAACCTTGGCCATTTTGGGAGCAAATTAGAGATGAAAGAACTTTAGTCTTTGGTTTGTGAAAGAAGATACTTGGTGTGTGATGATGAGAGTACTTCAATCAAGTTTGTAATTTATACTCCCTCAAAATGAGAATATAATTAATGCAGTCTAATTAAACATTAGTTTCTTAATCCAAGAACTCCACGTTTAATTTGTGCATACCATTATATGTAATTGCATAAAATAATGAGAAGCATATGGGATATGTGCCTAGAAATTGTATATAAATTTTATTTTTAATTTGTTTTTTTTAATCAAAATATTATAATTTTGGTTTGACAAACATTAGTTTTAAGAGCTTCTTATATATTACTGAAATTATCTTGGACATTTTTTGACTTCTTCTAGGCTCTCACGAGTATTATATGAAATATGCAATAGATTAATTTACAAAGGGGATTTTAACATTATTCAGATGGTGATCTTGGTGGCACATGGCTAGCTAACAAGGACTCGCCGTTTTCTGTACATATTTTTATGTTTGGCAAATTAATTTATATTTTTATCTTAATTTTCTATTAATTTGAGGTCCCGTAAACTGTCACATTGCGTGGGGTCTTCCAACGTGGAGGCCACATAATTAATTAACAAATTCCTATACATAACAGTGCAAATAATAATAAATTGGTGTGCTTAGCTGGAATAGATTAAAGAAACAAGAGATGACCTCAGAGAAACATGGAAGGAACATGTTTGTGTTGTTGCGCAAAAAGTCTAAAAGGGAAAAAAGAGAAAGGAATGGACAAATGAGAAGTATGTAGCTAGAAAGATCTTTATTAGGCCTCTAAAGTAGCTAGAAAGATTGCGTTAAATCCAATTCTAGATGGCAAGTTTTACCGTAGTTTTTCTTTTCTTTAAATGTGAAAATTTATGTCATGGAATTATAATTGTTAAGCTCAAGGTTAAGAGCAATAACCTATGAATTCAAGGTCATGTGTTCAAATTCTCCCACCTCCAATAACGTTTGTATCAATTATTAATGAAATATACATAATAACTGCATATAGTTTTAGTAAAATTTATCTCTGGCCCCTCTAAATAAGTTTCTAGCTCTACCCTCTCTCTACATACAAATATTTTGACATATATACATCATCATTGAGGGATCCCTCAAATAAGACATTCTTGTAGGGCATACTCTGCATTGTATTTCACTAATCCAAATAGTCTATTTTGTAGATATTCATTCAAATATCATCTCTACAAAAAAAAAAATCACTTGAATCGATATCATTTGACCACTCAATTGAATTATTGAAATTTTAGTACTTTCTTGAAGCATCGTGTTCATTGATTTTGTAGGACACAATTGGATGTTGAAATAGTTTCCAATTCGTCTAATTTTTTGCAAAGATGATCTATAAATGTAGACTTAAAAAATAGATAGGTTGGATCTCTGAAAACAAATTTGTAGGGGGCCTTAAAGGGTGTCTCTCAAATAAAATTATTTGAAGGGGATTTTATATATATAAACCTTATAAACCTTATATATATATGACAAAATAGGGGAAGTTGTCGAGATTTGATTACTAATAGTACAATTAAAACTAAAAAGAAATTAAAAAATAGAAAAGAAAAATAAAAGAGTATAAGGAATAGCACAAAATGATTGTAGAATGGCCATGAACAATTAGGTAAGGTATCCGTACAAAATAATGTGTTAAATGATGCGCCTTTTTGGTACTTCTAAGAAGCACACCAAGTAGAAAATTGCAGCTTTTGTTGGACTTGAAATTCTAAACTATATACTTACATTGAACAATTATATATATATATATATATATATATATATTAGCTTGTCTTTATTCAATCTTTCCAGATGATGAAATGATGCCAAGTGAAGCTGAATCTTGATGACCACGTTCATTTTGTATTGTGCACTTGGGGCATGCATTATTATGATTATAATAGCTCAATGTCTGAAGAATCAATTGGAATTCTCTGTTGAAAATTATTAAATGCCGGGCTCTCATTGGCCCTCTCTCTCTAATTCCATGGCTCTTGCATGCTCGACGATCTTGATGTATATAGAGCTGCTATAGAATAATCCTTCTAGGAAGAGTATTTTATATACGGTTGCTCGGTGCTCCCAAAAGGTAAACAAAGAACTCGGTAGTGGCATTACGTTATAAAAGTAGCTAACACTTTAATAACAGCTTACCTAATCAATAATTCAGACTAATATATATAGCTTATTTCTCAAGGAAGTTAAGGTTTCACTTTAAAATTAATTGGCAGAATGGGGAGTAATTCAACTCCTTATAAACTAATGCTAGGTCTCTCAAATGATCAGATATATACAATATTAGACAATCATTAATCCCAAAAACTTACGCCTGGGGACAAACGTATAGCTGGAAGAGAGAAAGACGAAAATTCAGGGCCTATTGCAAAGAAGGCTTTGAAATATACTAGACAATCACTAACCCGAAAAGTTGATATATGTTGCCAAAAAATGAGCCACCAAGATATTCAACTTACATATTAGGCAATGAGCCTGCTATATATTTGGCATTGTTGGTGTTTATATATGCTTAATGTTTTCTTGCCAGATTGTCTTGAAATATGATGTGCTCATATTGTCAAATAGCGAATTTGAACCCTTAATTAAGTTAGTTCTTGTCTAAATGTGTGATTCAAGATCAGAATCTGGCAGCATTTTTCAGCCTCAGTGCATGGTTTGAGAGTAAAGTAGTAATCGATTGAGAAGGAGATCTTTTTTGGATGCATATCAAAGTAGTGATTAATTAAATTATGAATATATACCAGAACCACACAATCTATGTCATTACCATAGAATTTAAAGGGGGAAACAACATAACATTAACTCAGAAACTCAGAAACCTCCTCTTAATTTGCATGCATGCCTGGAGATAACCATGCTATTATGAAAACAAGATGGACCATTTACATTTTGCGACAAAGCAATCCATACACAGCTATAATAGCCATTATAAGGGCATGCTCCATATGAGGCACCACCTCCAGAGTTAATACATCACTCCCCAGAACTACCCCAGAAGATGATACCTTCTGCTTTGCCTGCACAAACCCATAAAACGAATTTTAAAAAAATTATTAGCAAATTAATTAGTGATAAAATATGCGTTGGTAGAACCTTATATAGCAATTAAAGAGACTAGCTAGGCTCACCTCTGCAACAATATCTCCATCAACGTCAACAATTCTAAATCTTACAGTACTCTTGCCTTCCAATCTCACTATCCAGTACTTGTCACAATCTACTGTAATTTGACAAGCTATGCTTCCCATAAACATTCTACAATATCTTGTCACTTGAAACCAAGGCTTCTCCTTCTCCAGTTTAGAAGGGGCACTCAATCTATAGCCATCCCATCGTTCAAAAGCTTGTAACTTCTACAAAATCAAAAGCAATTTACAACCATAAGGTACTTGGATTCGCGATTAGAAAACGCAACCGTATTTGTTCATATATTTACCTTTTTACGTATGGTGTAAAGAACTTTGCCTTGGAGATCCATGAGATGAACTTCGTTGCTACACTTTTTGTCGTAGTTGTCCACTCGATAAACAACGTCACCATTGGAATTATAGATCGTGCAACCATTGGTATGGCACACAAGTGATTTCATCCAAATGGTATATGTTTCTCTCTTTGAAGAGCCACTGATGTAGGGAGGGATAGAGAGAACTTGGGGAGCTTGAGGACACACCTTAGCCATATATGAGAGGAAAGAAATTGAAATTAGAACTTCGGTGGTAGCTAGAGATGTCTAAAAGATCTTATTTATGTTACAACGTTGAGCTAAGAAAATTGCTAGTTAATTTATGCATTTTATTATTCTAATCATTATTAAAGGTATTTATAAATTAATTTTGTCCTTGATTTGATATGTAGGAGCAGTTCTTCCATATTATTAGTCGCTAATTAGTAGAGAGAGAGAGAGAGAGAGGACAGAGAGATTGAGAATAGTACTATAGTCCAAGATCAATGGGTCAACCAGCTTGTTAGATGCGACTAATTTAATAAAAAACGTTTAAGTCATGCAAGAACTAATAGAAAAGCTTTTCAAGTTTACTTCTGAAATTTCTTTATGGAACTGTAACTGTTTGAGAAGATGGAGAATAAGGAAGCACGATGGCCAATTTGAAGTACTTGATGAACTCATTAAACTATTGGGAGATGTCCGCCGGATGTTGATGTCATGACTCATGCTAAGTACATAGAGATATGCATGCACTGCTTTTGCCTCCTCGTGTATGATTATTTGGTTAGACATTTAGCTATAGGCTCAATAACCTGATCGCTTGAATTATTCTATATTAATCTGATCAATAATTTAATGGCGGGCAACCACTCTTTTGGGGCTTCTCATTTGATTTACAAGAGTCTGAGCACATGCTTTTGGTTTCCATATATAATTCTTTTCGTTTACTTGCTACATAATTTTAAAGAATATCTTCCGAATTCGAACCGACGAAACTTTTATACTTGGACACAAGAGGTGACACTTAGACCACCGGTCATATTCAATTATATAATATGTTTCTTATACAAGCGATATTAGAATGAAAAGAATGAACACATGACCTCATATGCAAAGTGAATATTAATCACATGTATTACAAACCTCTTGCACAATTCTTTCTTTTTCTTTTTTTTTTCCCTTAGAAATAACAAGCTCTATATAGGTGAACTTACATGTTTATTAATGCTATATTCTTGAACTTTACGTAACTAACTCATAAACTGACTTTGATGACATATTGGGTTACGTTTTGGGTCGCAATTATAGGATGGTAGAATTTAGACTGTTCATCAATTTGATGGGTTTGGAATATGGACTAACCTAACTCAAAACGAAAATGCCATTTTCCACCATAGCATCGGTGTGCCGCAGCCGCATAGCTAGGTTTGGGGTCTATTGGTGTTGGTATGCTCTATAAATCGGTGACTAGCTGTATATGGACAATTGAAAAGTCTCCAAAAATAACGCTAAGAACAGTTTAAAAGTACATATCATTTGTTGAGAGATGACGGCACATCGATCGGAAAATTTTGGTTGAAAATTATTGAATTAAAAATAATGAAAATTTATGTCAAAACTATGAAATTTTTTTGTTTAAGTAACTCAAAAGTGTAATTTAATTTAAACATATGAATATCTAATGTATATACTTTTAGAAGCATTAATTATTTCCGCCATTCTTTTTGGTGCCCTCTACAATGAACTCATTGAATCAAGGTAGAATGAGATATTTCACATACTCACATATGATATAAAACATTATCTCTCTGTAATTGTTCATACGATTGAAGATCTAAGAAAGGAAATTCTCTCTTATTTCTGAGTTCTTCTTCAATATTCTACTTCTTCCTTCAACCTCAATTCTTCTTCCTTATACTGTTAACATGGTATCAGTTGCCAGGACTCGATCTTGATCTTCTTTCTCTTCTCTGCTACATGATTTCTCCTCCTTCTCTCTTTGTTCTTGTTCTCTGCTACACATTTTCCCTAAATCCATTTTTTTCCCAACTTTTTCTCAAACCCTAAATTATTTGCTTGTGAGTTCTTCAATCTCATGGCGTCTTCTTCCTCTACCTCCTCTCTCAAGATTGAGAGTCTTCTTGGCATGCCTACCACTCGCTTGAGTGATGACAACTATCTGAAGTGGAGCTATCAGCTTGAGTCGGTGTTACAGGGATATGACCTCTTTGGATATCTTGATGGCTCTGTGACTTCTCCTCCGTAATTTGTGATTCTGGATGAGGAAGGTGTTACCTATAAAGTCAACGCTGCTTACAAAGAATGGATGTGCACTGATAAAGCTCTCCTGAGTCTGCTAATTGCCTCCCTCTCCGATGAAGCTCTTGGGTATGTCATTGGAAGTCGCACTGTTCGTGACGCCTGGCTTAATCTTACGGGTCCCTATGCTTGAGTTTCTCAAGCACGTATTAACCACTTGAAGACTGAAATGCAGACAACGCAGAAAGGTGGTGACTCGGTTAAACGATTCCTTATTCATTTGAAGCATATTCGTGATCAATTGCATTCTGCTTGTGTGAAGATTTCTGATGACGATTTTGTCATCGCTGCTCTCAACGGTTTGCCACCGGAGTATGATATCGTCAAAACTTTGTTAATTGCTTGAGATACTTCACTTTCTCTCAAAGACTTCCATGCTCAACTTCTTGTTGCTGAGCAAACTGCTGAGGCTAGGGTTGTGACCCATTTTGCAATGTTTACTTCTCAATCTGCTCAGAATTCACACTTCATTCCTAGGTCTGCAAGTTATGGTCCTTCGTCTAGTCAAGGCTTGCTTTCTACACCGGTGCAGGGTTCGGTTGGCTATGGTGGATCTAACACGCGTTTTTCTGGTCCTCGTCCTAATTTTAACTGAAATTATGGTCGTGGCAGTTTTGGTTCTGGTAAATCTATTTCATCTCAATTCCGTCCTTCCTCTGCTGGATTTCGCAATGGTTTCTCTACCAATAAATCTGCAGTTCCAGAGTGTCAAATTTGCAATAAACGTGGGCACATCGCTGCTAATTATTACCATCGCCATTCTTCTCCTAATGCTGTTGCCTCATCTGTGATAATTAAGTGCCAAATTTGTGGTAAAAAGGGGCATAGTGCTTTGGATTGTTACCATCGCTCCAATTATGCATTTCAAGGTCAATCTCCTCCTTCGTCCTTGACAACAATGACTGCTCAAACTGCCTACAATCCTGATCAAGTGTGGATAGCTGACAATGGTGCTACACATCACATGGTCTCTACTCTTGATTGCCTTAATAATGTGGTTGCTTGTGATTCTGCTGAGAATGTGATTGTTGGCAATGGGGAAGGTTTGCAAATTGGTCATATAGGAACTGCTAAGCTTTATTCTTTAACACTTCCATCTGTGTTTCATGTTCCACATCTCACGGCTAATCTCTTATCTGTGCATCAACTGTGTAAAGATAACAATTGCAATATTATCTTTGATGTTTCTGGATTTTATATACAGGACAAGCTCACCAAGCAAATTCTGCTCCAAGGCAAGAGTAGCCATGGGCTCTATCCAATTCCATTGTCTCTGCAATCTTCAGTTTCTGTGTCGTCTCTTATACAACATTCTCAGCCGTCTGTGTCTCAATCAGTTGTGTTTCTTGGTCAGCTGGTTAAATCTTCCTTATGGCATCACAGGTTGGGCCATCCAACTAATGAAGTGGTGAAGTATATGCTCAAAGCTGCTCAACTTCCCTATTGTGATGATTCTCAGTTTTTCGTGTGTTCTGATTGTCTTCATGGCAAAATGCATAATGTCACATACCGGGATCTGCATCGCCGTAACATGATATTGTCCGCTTTGGGCCCCCTCTCTGCCCTCACAGTTTTGTTTCTGGGAACTCACTAGCAACTTCCCAGTGGGTTACCCATCCTGGGATTGCTCTAGCCCAAACTCGCTTAACTACGGAGTTCCGAGCTCCCAAAAGGCCTCGTGTTAGATGGAGGTGGGCATGTACATATAAGGCACATCACCCCCTCTCCGTTGGTCGATATGGGATGTTACAATCCACCCCCCTTAGGGACCCGACGTCCTCGTCGGCACACTCGCACCACACGACAGAGTGGCTCCGATACCAAATTGTCACATCCCGGGATCGGCTCCGCCGTAACACGATATTGTCTGCTTTGGGCCCCCCTCTCTGCCCTCACAGATTTGTTTCTAGGAAATCACGAGCAACTTCCCAGTGGGCTACCCATCCTGGGATTGTTCTAGCCCAAACTTGCTTAACTTCGGAGTTCCCATGGAATCCGAAGCCAGTGAGCTCCCAAAAGGCCTCGTGTTAGATGGAGGTGGACATGTACATATAAGGCACATCACCCCCTCTCCGTTGGTCGATGTGGGATGTTACACATAAACTCCCTTTTCTTACTGATCATGTAAAAGTTACCATTCCATTCCAGAAAATACATAGTAATGTGTGGGGTCCTTCTAGGATGAAATCTGTTGATGGCTAACGGCTTTATGTGATCTTTGTTGATATGTACTGGCTATATGTGGTTGTATCCACTTCATAATAAATCAGAAGTTGTGCTACTTTTCTCGAGTTTCATGCCATGCTTGTTACTCAGTTTACTGCTTCTGTCAAGTGTTTGCAAAGTGATGGGGAATGGAGTTTACTAGTAAGTTGTTCACTGATTATTTGGCTTCTAAAGGCATTGAACATCAATTATCATGTCCATACACTCCTCAGCAACATGGTTTAGCTGAGAGGAAGAATAGACATCTCATTGAAACCTCTATTACTTTCTTGACTACTGCTCATCTTCCTAGTCAGTTTTGGTCAACTCACTAGAAACAGGGATCTGTGTCTAGAAGTTCGACTGAAGCAGAGTACAGGGCATTGGCCAATACAACTGCAGATTTAGCTTGGATTCGACAAGTCTTGTTAGATTCAAAAGTATGTTTACCTGAGCCTCCTACAATTTCATGTGATAATTTGTCTACATTGGCTCTAAGTTCTAATCCTATATATCACTCACGCATCAAGCACCTCGACATTAATTCCATTTCGTGCACGAACGGGTGCAAAGGAATGATCTTACTGTCCAATATATTCCTACTGAAGAACAACTAGCTGATGTCTTTACTAAAGGACTACATAGTCTTGTTTTCTTGAGCCATTGTGCAAACATGAGGTTGGGCAACCTAGAGCTGGGTTTGAGGGGGAATGATAACAGTAATAGTTAGCTAAGAGTTTGTTAGTGTTGGCACGTGTGGTTCACATGTCATAGCTGTAATTAGTTAGTTTGTTAAGCATTAGTTATAGGCTAAACATCTTATATAAAACACTATCTCTCTATAATTAATTGTTCATACGATTGAAAATCTAAGAAAGAAAATTCTCTCTTATTTATGAGTTCTTCTTCAATAGTCTTCTTATTCCTTCAGCCTCTCAATTCTTCTTCCTTATACTTATACCGTTAACACATACATGGATTCAATTTGACATTGGAATGCAGTAAGCTTTCTTAATCTTCAAATTTACTTCAGCCTGAAATTCAGTGATATATGTCAAAAAATTGAATTCTCATTTGGTAGCATACATTGAAATATAACCCCTCGCTTTAAAGAGTTCGTACCGAAACTAGTCTCCAAAAAGCTTGGTCGGTTGCAAACAGCTTATATTCTTACAATTATCAAACATATTTAGTTCACTCCAATATCTTAGATAAACATATTTATATTCTTGAAGTGTTGTTTTTACCATAGACAACCAGCATTGAAAGTTAATTTACTCTAATATTCCAACCATCATTATATATTTTATATTCTTATAACATATCATACAAACCGATCAGCTTTTATTTGAACATATTTGGTTTAACAGTGATAAGGTCTATGCTTTGGGTGGTAGTGTGTGTGTGTGTGCTTGGAGTGGTATGTGGTATAGCAGATTCAAGTGTTTGTGCTTGAAGTGCTAGTATTGCGTGTGCGCGGGAGAAAAAGAAGAAACATGCTTGCGTTAAAACTAAGCAGCCTCAACGCTGTTAAGGATAGGATTTAATGAGTTTTGGAAAATTAAAATAAAATAAAATAATATGACTTAAATGTTTGATGATGTGCCGTGTATTAACTCGTTAGATTGTTTGAGTGACTTAAATTTAACAAAATGAGAGTAAATGCACGGGCCTAAATGCATAGGCTTGGGATCCGGTTTAGAGAACTATCAAAAGGGGGTGGGCTGGGCTACAAGCTGCAAAAGAGTAGATTTAGCAAAAAAATAGTTTTGACAATGTTTCAGAACCCAAGTCAGCTAATGCATCCATAATTTTCACTTCCAACACCCAGGTGAGATTTACCCAAGGCATACAAAAAATTTGCTGACTGTGAGAATTTTCTTGCCAAGGGATTTCCAGTGGGTTCCAATTAAAGGCAAAGGCAAAAAAAAGTGTGTTTGAAAATAGATTATGCAGATTTACTTTAAGTAGATTCAGTAAATTACCAAGATTGGCTACATAATTCAATTAAAGATGGAGTTAAGGCAGTGCCTAAGGCCTAAAACGAATGAAAAGAAGATAAAATATGTACACTTATCTCTTGAGTAGTGCACAGAAATATTTGCTTAGAATGTAACAGTCTACAAATGCTTCTCAACATTTTACCACTCTTGGCTAGCTAACAATGCAGCACATCTACTTAATTTGCAGCGAATCAGAGGAAAAGTGACATAAAACTTTAATTCCTCTCCATCCTAAATTTCTAAACTAAGAAAGCACCCAACAGATACTGATACTCAAAGTTACTGAGACAGTCGTCTATCAGTGCATTGCCACAACAAATTTTCTCAAAAGGAAACAGAGAGTTAAAAACTTGCTTGAGAAAATAGTCATCATCGCAAGGATGTGCGCCACACGTTAATATAGCAAACATCTCTCCAAATAACACAGGCTGCAAATATACTTCTCTAGATGACATACATTAATATTACTTATTAGTAGGAAACGAAGATACCGAGAAAACAAAGAACGGCATGCATGCTAATAGTCTGGTTGATGAGGGGGCATCAACCGGACTATTATTTTTATTTCATAGATACAATACAACATGGTTAAATTAAAACAAGATGCACAACAATTATTTAAGTGGTATGACAATATGGCTGTTTACACAGTTTTTGAATAATTCATTTAGCATGCTGGGTCAGCTGCTGTTGACAAAATAAAAAAATGGCAAGTAGGCTTTGTACAATCGCAAGGCAAGTGAGAGACTTGCAAAAAGTGGGCTGCAGCTTTTTTCCTTGCGGGACTCACTCGGTTTCAAGGGCTTCAACCAAGCACATACATTTAGCTACTACTCCGGTTGGACTTTAAGTTTTAGAGCCCCAAATTTGCACCATTGGGGATGCCTTTTTAAAGAGAGTTTCTATATATGGGAGCCTTGTGATGGTTGAGCCCCAAATAGAGCCCCCATTGGGGATGGCCTAATCATAATCTTCGCCTTCCGGACCGTACATTATACATATATGTTCTTTCTTTTTGCAAATATTTTTCTACTTAATAATTAATTAAAAACATACCAACTAGCTAAACCCGAGTTACTCTGACTCATTGAGTAAACGAAAACGAGGGGTGGCGATCAGGTACAAGTCTCCAAAAGTCTCTGTCATGTCAACTTCTTCTGGTTTGATCCCATTGGCCAGTTTCCAATCAAAGTGGCAGAGCAACTGAGAAGGTGCAAGTTCAATCATGTTACCCCAAATGCTATGCCCGGACATATTCTTCTTCCAGCCCCAAATGGAATGAACTCAAAGTCAAACCCTTTAAAGTCAACTGAAGAACCATGAAACCTCTCTGGCTTAAAACACTCAGCATCAACCCCCCAACTCTCCACATCTCTTCCTAAAGCCCATTCGTTGACAATCACTTTTGATTTAAGTGGCAATTCATATCCACTGATTTGGCACCTTTCCCTTGCTTCTCTTGGGAGCAATGGGGTTGGAGGTTGTAGCCTCAGAGTTTCTTTCACCACTGATTTCAAATAATCCATTTTTTGAACATCTGCTTCTTCAATTCTGTTTTAATTTCCTTCAAGGGCTACTTGTCTTACTTCAGCTTGGGCCTTCTTCATCACTCTAGGGTTTCTCATCAACTCTGACATTGTCCATTCTATGGTAGTAGCTTATGTCTCTCACTCCCTGCAGAGAAGATGTCCTGCATTGCCAAAAAAATTAAAAAGAGAGAAAAAGTTGATATCTCAAGTTTAAAAAATAGTTGGTTCACTTACCATAATGACATCTTTGATCTGATCGGTTGTGAAGTTGAATTCCAGCTTATTGGACTCTAGAAGTTTTAGAAGTACATCAACAAAATCTTCCTCCTCCTCCTCTTCTGCCTTGTCAATGCCAGTTGTAGTAAGACTGGCGATCAAGTCTTTCGATATTTTGATCATATGATCGCTGATGATACTTTCAAGAATTTTACCGAGCTTGTTGCGTATCCTTTTCATTGCAGGAATTTTCCCAGTAACATACCCAAGAAATCCGAGGGAAGGAAACAAATCAGGAATGTCAAACCCTCCAGCAAGTTTGATTGCTTCCTCAAGCAATGAGGTGAACTCGTTTTGGTCTTTGCATTTTTTGCCAAATGCTGCTCTTGACACTATGCCATTTGTCAAGCTGAAGCATTTCTCACTGAAATTGATGGCAACTCCCTGCTGGGATACAGAGGAAATGGACTCAACAAGATTCCCTACCTCTTCTTCTCTTATTGATCTGAACGACTGCACACGCTTTGCGCTGAGAAGTTCAAAAACATAGATCTTTCTCAGCTCTCTCCAGAAGTCTCCGTAAGGAGCAAAGGCAATACTTGCTTGACCAAAGGACATAACTTGTGCTGCCAAAACCAGAGGCCTCTGAGAAAATGTAAGCTCATGTGTCTTCAACACCTCTTAGGCTGCTTTGGAGGAGGAAATTATGATAGCCTCCAACTGGCCCAGCTTTAGGTGCATAATGGGACCATGTTTCTTGGCTAAGTCTCTCAATGTATGATGTGGTAGTGGACCAACCATATGATGCAAGCTTCCAATAACAGGCAGTTTCCATGGCCCTGGAGGAGGTGACTTGAGGCCTCTGGCTTTGAATCTCTTCCAAAACAGAACCAGGACACAGAGGAAGAGAGAAGTGAAAAGAGGAAAATAGGGTGTTTGGAGCATTAGGGACATAACTGGATCCAGAGAAGCTGTGTTTGGTTTGGTAGCGTGGAGAGTGGTTGTGTTAAATGGAATGGAAGCAACCAGAAACTAAAATTGAGAAAAACAGAGTGTGGAGAGTGGGATTTGAACCCACGCCCTTTCGGACCAGAACCTTAATCTGGCGCCTTAGACCAACTCGGCCATCTCCACTTGCGACGTCAGAGTTACACGCTCTTCATAATATCCTGTTCTTATTGGGTCAGAATGGAATCGCCCATCAATTAAGGTAAAAATGGAAATTGGGCAATCAATTTCAGTTAGGAAATATAGGTTAAGTAAGTTGGCCAAGCCATTCGAACCCATTTCCTAAACATAATATATTACCTTTGGTAAAATTAAAAAATATATATGTATATATCGATAAATGGATATATGATATTATGAAACTGAGCTCCTGCTGCAACGTATTATGTATATATAATTTAACATCTCGAGGCTACACCAACGAGGTCCCATGGTCTAGTGGTCAGGACATTGGACTCTGAATCCAGTAACCCGAGTTCAAATCTCGGTGAGACCTTTTTTTGTCCATTTTTTATGGGTTTAATTTTTGCGTCACCTTTTTTTGTCCATTTTTTATGGGTTTAATTTTTGCTCGCAGGAATAGGGTGCGGATCAAAATTTTTGTTTTGTTTTGTGTTTTTTCACAGCTTTTAAGCGAAGTCCGTCCAGTTGTTCATTGATCTGTTAACTTCTTAAAAATAAATTTGAAAAAAGTACCAAAAATTCCAGAAATTTTTTTATAAATACCGAGCCATATTCTTTACTTTTCACACCAAAAACTCTATACAAATTCATCTCATCATATCTCATGTGAATAGTAATTGCCTTTGCCCTTAGGCCTTCTCTAACCCATGAGGCCACTTCCAACAGCTCCCTAGGGCTCAAGTTGGGGGGGGGGGGGGTTGGCAAGAGCCCAAATTTTGATTCCAGCAACAAAAGCTGGCCCGGGCAGGTGGTGGGGTCCACAAGCCTGGGCTGGCCCGAAGGCAGGGGGAGCCTGAGTGCTGGCCCAAGGGCTGGTGCCACGTGGCGGCTTCCGGGCTGTCAGATTCATTTTTGTCCTTTAATACAACGACAGAAAATTTTTTCTGCAAAAAAAAATTCAAAATTTGAAATTTGAAACCCAAAATCTTATCCGAAAATATTGTCCAAATTAATTGTTTAGGAAAACAAATTTGTTAAAAAAACAAAAAAGTGAATAACATTTGCCCTTTGCCATTGCAACTGCTGGAAGTGCATTTTACTTTTTGCAAGGGCAGGCACTATTTATGTGAATAGTGCTTGCCCTAGTCCCCCCCTTGCCATGGCAAGGGTTTTACTGCTGGAAGTGCCCTGAGGGGCTAAACCCAAATTTTCCCCCTTCAAAAAGTGACTATTTGGGTTTTGCCTAGACTCAAATTGTTTTTTCTCCTAACCCTCCGGACTCAAATTTTAAGTTCGGAACTTTATTAAATTGTTTAAGAATGGTTTAAGTCTAATTTTTTTTTTTTTTATGGAAAACTTTTCTTCATTTAATCTTTTTAAATAACATCATAATTTAATTTTTTGAACAATTTGACCTAAAAAAATTGAAATTCCATAAATTTAATTTTATTCCAAAAGTCAGCAGCGTGGGCCCAGTCACTTTTTAAAGTTACTATTAGATTTGTTTTTATTTTTAAAAGGAGACATTTGAATTGCAACGACCACTTCACTAAAATCAGACACGTGGCATGGCCCAATAGACAAACCCACTAGAGCTGGCCTCAGCACGGGCTCCAGTGTTTTTCTTATGCACATGGGCTGTGCCATCTCAATGTGGGCTCCACTAAATAGTTTTAGGTTTAGACAATACTTGAATTGGTATTTGAGTCCAAATTTAGGTTTTCCCAAATTTTGGCCCCTTCATTTTCTTGGGTTGGGAGAGATTTGGGGCAATCATTTGAGATATTTTGGGTTTAGATCCTTGGGTTAGAAATGGCCTTAGGGGTGGAAACCAAATAGTGACAAACCTTACCTTGCCTTTTGGGGTGGAGGTGCTCTAATAGGGTGCATATCAAAAATTTGTTTTGATTTGTGTTTTTTCACTGCTTTTAAGCGAAGTCTGTCCAGTTGTTCATTGATCTGTTACCTTCTTAAAAAAAATTTACTTCACAACCGAAATCCAGTCTGGACAAAGTACATATAATGAGCAATTACTAGAATAAACAACAGCTACATAGAGAGCCTGGACAAAGTACCAGTCTGAAAACAAACTACATTGCATCACACTGATACATGTTCCAATCTACCTTGGCTTAAATAAAGGAGACACCCTCCTCCAAACAATCTCTTGAATCTGCTCTCAAGACAAAACTGATGCAGCACTGTCAAAATCTGCTGACGCAGCTGTATGAACAATACCCCGAAACAATATGTTATTCAGAATACATTGGCTTTGTTGTTCTTCGAATCTCATCCCTCACCCCCCACATCGCTACATCTATCAGAATCAGCGGCTTTTAGAAATCCGCATCCATCTTGAAAACATGCGAATCGACATTGCCGTTGATGCTATTCATCACTGAAGCCTTCTGGTACTCCCCAACCCTCTTCTCGAAGAAATTGGTCTTCCCCTGCAAGCTGATCAGCTCCATCCATTCGAACGGGTTCTGCACATTGTACATCTTCCCGTACCCAAGCTCAGCCAGCAGCCTATCCGCCACGAACTCGATGTACTGGCTCATTAGATCGCCGTTCATCCCCACCAGGGCGCACGGTAACGCTTCGCACACGAACTCTCTCTCTATCTCCACCGCGTTTCGTATGATCGACTTCACCCGATCCTCGCTCAGCTTCTTCCTCAGCAGCGAGTACAGCAAGCACGCGAAGTCGCAGTGCAAACCCTCATCTCGCGAGATCAACTCGTTTGAGAACGTCAGTCCAGGCATTAACCCGCGCTTCTTTAGCCAAAATATCGCGCAAAAACTCCCCGAGAAGAATATCCCTTCCACGCAAGCAAAGGCCACGATCCGCTCCGCAAACGATTCTGAGCCGTCGATCCAGCGTAGGGCCCACTGGGCCTTCTTCGTGACGCAGGGAATGGTATCGATCGCATGAAAAAGCCTGTTCTTCTCGTCTGAGTCCTTGATGTAGGTCTCCAGGAGGAGGCTGTACATCTCTGAGTGGATGTTCTCGATGGCGATCTGGAAGCCGTAGAAGGCTCGAGCCTCGGAGACCTGGACTTCCTTCATGAACCTTCCGGCGAGATTCTCCAAAACAATGCCGTCAGAGGCAGCGAAGAAGGCGAGCACGTGGGTGATGAAGTGCTTCTCGCCGGGGGCTAGAAGTTCCCAGTGGCGTAGGTCCTGGCATAAATCAACCTCCTCGGCGGTCCAGAAGGAGGCCTCGGCCTTCTTGTACATCTCCCAGATTTCCGGGTATTGGATCGGGAACATACAGAAACGGTCCGGGTTCGGAGCAAGCAATGGCTCTTCTGGGAAGGCAGGCATTTTTATGACGAGGAAGATTTCAGAGATTCAGATGATCGAAGAAATTTGATTGGGGGGTTTTTGAAGCTTTCGAAGATTGTGTATGGAGGTTTGATAATTTGGTGGGTTAGGGTTGCATATATATATACACACACATACAAAGGAGGGAGGGTTTTTGAATATTGAATTGAGGTTTTTGGGAGCGGGTGATTCAAATTTGTGAAAAGCTTGCGGGAGAATGAACCCAAACAAGGGCACTTTGGGGATTCCGGAAACTTGTATGAGTAGGCGCGCAATCGATTTCTACTGTCTGCGTTTGCGGCTAGTGGATGAGCACGGTTTGGACCATATGGTGGAGAGGGGTGTAACGGTCATTTGAGGGGCATGGTCAAGAAATTACCCTTGGATTTGAGGAGAATAACGAGTGTGGACAGTAATAGTGGTTTGAATTTTTTATTAGGTGACGGGCTTTTCTGGTAAATGAAAATGGACGTTTTAAGGGAAGAAGCTTGCGAGGGAAGCTTTGGCTGGAAATTTTTATTTTGATTCCAAAGTTTTGATATTGTAGCGGGAATCCTCTTGGCGCGAGTTTGGAAATGAACGGCTTTAAAGAGTTCATACCGAAACTGGTCTCCAAAAAGCTTGGTCGGTTGCAAACAGCTTATATTCTTACAATTATCAAACATATTTAGTTCACTCCAATATCTTAGATAAACATATTTATATTCTTCAAGTGTTGTTTTTACCATAGACAACCAGCATTAAAAGTTAATTTACTCTAATATTCCAACCATCATTATATATTTTATATTCTTGTAACATATCATACAAACCGATCAGCTTTTATTTGAACATATTTGGTTTAACAGTGATAAGCTCTATGCTTTGGGTGGTAGTGTGTGTGTGTGCTTGGAGTGGTATGTGGTATAGCAGATTCAAGTGTTTGTGCTTGAAGTGCTAGTATTGTGTGTGCGCGGGAGAAAAAGAAGAAACACGCCTGCGTTAAAACTAAGAAGCCTCAACGCGGTTAAGGATAGGGTTTAATGAGTTTTGGAAAATTAAAATAAAATAATATGATTTAAATGTTTGATGATGTGCTGTGTACTAAGTCGTTAGATTGTTTAAGTGACTTGGATTTAACAAAATGAGAGTAAATGCACGGACCTAAATGCATAGGCTTGGGATCCGATTTAGAGAACTATCAAAAGGGAGTGGGCTAGGCTACAAGCTGCAAAAGAGTAGATTTAGCCCAAAAATAGGTTTGACAATGTTTCAGAACCCAAGTCAGCTAATGCATCCATAATTTTCACTTCCAATACCCAGGTGAGATTTACCCAAGGCATACAAAAAATTTGCTGCCTGTGAGAATTTGCTTGCCAAGGGATTTCCAGTGGGTTCCAATTAGGCAAAGGCAAAAAAGAAATTAAGTGTTCCTACAATATCATTAGACCATCACAAAATCCAAACATATGGAATTAGCAAAGGAATGTGGTTGATTCCCATTATTATTGTTTACTAATTTTCATGAATCAGAATCCAAATTAATTTGATTACTAAAATGCCTTGCACATTTTCACCACAGCACATATATAATTCTCAAATTGGCTAAGGAGACCAAACTAATCTGGTAGCAAACTAGTAAGGCGGTGTAAACATGAAGAATCAATATGTTGAACAAGATGAACAGCAAGAGGCCGGTTCAATGATAATGTTTATAACACCTTTGTCAAGAGCCAATTTCAAACGAAAAAATAAACTCCAATAAATATATATCTTTCACCTACGTAACTAGTAAACAATCAAATAATAATGACCTGCATAATCTTCATACTACAAAAAAAATATATATATATAATCTCCACAAAAGTCTTTATCTATGACCGTACTATGTTTTGTGATGAATGTGAAGACAAAAGATAGAAGAAGAAGATAGATAGATAGAATGATTTACATAGCACAAGGCATTGCTGCTGCTCATGGGAGGTTGTGTCTGCACCGATAACGTGAAAAAGAAGTTGGAGCGTCTTGGAACTTATTGGCGTGAGTTTTTATCTTTTTTAGGGTTTGGGGGTTTTCAGAATTATGGTAAAGTAGTAAAGGTATTTTTGGAAGTTATTAAGAGAAAACAGGAATGGGAATCGTATCGACTACTCCCCCATAGGTGATCTGATACCCGGTTTTGAGGGGATGTGATTACGAATTTTTAGGTGGGGCCCACTTATTTTTTCATTCCTGATTGCAAGTAAATGCAGGGGAAGTCAGGAATGGAAATCATTCCCTTTCCTCCTATACCCATTACTGATACGTAAACATGCCCTGAGTTCTTTCTCATAGCTATCTCTTATTCAGTTTTTCCGATAAGTCCAATTCAAGTGGGAATAGCCCAAACATTTAGCAACACACTTTTTGGCAACGCAGATGAATTTCACTTTGGATTTATTTTGCCTTTTTTATTTTCTGTTTTCTAGCTTTTTAATTAAATTGTGCAATTCTTATGTAGTTCTAGCAAATGCTAATGACTTAGCCTAAGACCTCAAGTGAAAGATTGTAGTGTTTTCTTTGATTGTCTACACTTGCTAAGATATTTACCATATTATTTCTTCTAAACGCTACGCATATATATGGCAATTGAACACATCCCCCAATTCTGTTGCAGCAGTGCTTGATAATCTTATTGAGTATCTGCAAAACTAGTTCTTATTGATGCATACCCAAAGGGAAGGAAAATCATTGGGCTTCTTAGATCTAGATCCAAAAGGATTAGTTGTTATTAAGTTTAGTCCACGTGTTTTTAGTTTTAGATATAGGTCCTTTGACATTTATTACTTTTTTGTTATGTCAATTTTACCCTTTGAGGTAAATAAGGAAAACACATTGAAAATCTAAATTTAATGCATTATTTCCTTGTAATTGAATTTTAGAATTTAAATTTTGAATTCTTTCCTTGATAATAGTTACCTAATATATGAATAAAATACAATTTAATCAATGAAAAGTGAAGATCCACATATTATACCAATCAATCTGACAAGTACTCACATGAAATGATGTACCTGACATAGAGGCAAATAGTGTTATTATTAGCAACGAAAAAAACTTAGGGAGAAGTTGTGTTACCTATAAGTTAGGAACATAAATTAGAATACTGCCTATAAGTTAGGAACATAAATTATATGACTACCTATAAGTGAGATACAAACATAGACAAATAAAATTGTATGTTACCTATAAAAAAAAAAAAGGTACATAAAATACTATTACACTTTGTAGAAAATATTAAAAAACACATATATACTTATGCAATAGGCAATAGGACCCTACACCATAGGATAATACATCTACAAGAGTATATAATATGCCTCTACCATATGATGAACAATTTTGGTTACAATCTTGAACCCCCTTAGCTCTCATAAGAACCTTAACTCTCTTTTCTCTCACCCTTACTCAAACCTTTTGATGCCCTTGTAAACACCCTAGAATTCCCTCTTCAATTTTCTTTTCTCTCTCTTCTAAATTCTCCGGCCTCTCTTTGGCTCGGGTAATTTAACCTAACCCCAAAATTCCTATTTATATCTCATTGGACTTAGATTACAAGTTTACTAGGAATAGGAAACTAAAACCCTATTAAATTAGGTTAGAAAATTCCAAAATAATATCAAACCATGTTAAGACACGTCAAAACTGTGCGCAACACCATTCATGCATTTATGATTAGCCAAAACACAACAAAAATTGGCCGACTAGATTCGGGGACTAGTTTCCCCAAATTTAGTCGAATCTAGGTTAAAAAGACCGTTTCAAGCGCATATGTTGATGAAGGTTTTAATGGCACTTTAAAAAACATTAAAAATTCTCTCCCAAACCCCTTGTGCATGCATGTCTATTTCTATTGCAACCAGCCCATTCAATACCCCGTGAAGAAAGACAATAATTGTCTATAATTCTGTGTCTCGTGAAAATTAAAGGGGCGTTTGGTATCCTATTCAAATAAGGAACTCAAAAACTTTGATTTCTCTTAAAAAGAAGGAGTTCTTAAATCTATTTTTAAGATTCAAAAACTTGTTTGGTATGCAACTTGAAAATTGTTTTCAAATCTTAAAATTTTGAGAATTTGTGGGTTGTTAGAAAAAAAATTTGAAAAAACAGATATTTTTTGTTTTTAACAATTGTGGTGTTTTTTAGTTGTTCTTGAGTTTGAGTTTTTAAAAATAGGGCTACCAAACAGGTTTTCTTTGTTTTGAACTCAAATTTTGTTTTTGAGTTTAAAAAGTTGGATTTAAGTTGAATACCAAACATGCCCTAAGTTGCTTAATTATTTCTTATTTATTTTTACATGATTAAGAGCATCCGCAATGATGCTCTCTATTTCTTAGCTAAAATTTAGCTAAAAATATAAGAAAACTATTTTAGGAGCTCTCTAAAAAAATTCAACTCCAACCATACTCCCTAATTTGGAGAGTCATAAATGCTATAACTCTTTTTTGATTTGTCCATCTCTATTAAAAAATAAAATAAAAAATAGGACTAAGTACAGTAAACCCCCCAACCTATAGGGCCATTTTCAAGTACACCCCAATCTATCGACAAATTACAATTACATACACAACGTCACAAAATATTACAAGCGAGCCCCCTCCGTTAGCGAGATCGTTAGAATAGCCGTTAGCTGCCTACATGGCGTCTAGCTGGACATTTTTTTAAGGGCATTTTCGGCATCTCAAGTCCATGGGTTTCGCGCCAACACAACACGTGGCGTTTTTTAATTCAAAATAAAAAAAACCCCAAATCGATTTGCAGATTCTCGTCCAGAGCCCCTCCCCTCCCCACGAAAATCGATTTCCCCCCCAAATCGAAACTTCTTCCCCAAATTGAAACCCAAACCCCATTTCGTGTCGATCGAAAGCGCACAGAGAAGGCTGGGTTGCTGTAAGTCGAGATGGCGTGGAGTCGTCATCCTCGTGGCTGTCGTCCTCCTCGTTACTGTAAGTTGCATGTGGTTTTATTCCTTCTTGCTTTTTGGTTTTGTCGTACAGAGGTTGCGGTTTTGTATTTTCTGAACCTGTGATTTGCTTTGAAGTGTGCTTGAGAGTGATATTTGTGGTCCATGGTCCATTTCTGTCGGTGTTTTGTTGGAAAAGCATAAAAGGTCAATTTCTGTCGGTGTGTTGTTGGAAAAGCATAAAAAAAAGCACTTTGTTTGTCAGACCAAACTGCTTTTGATTCCAGACAATACTCAGTGGTCCAAAATGTGTGCATTTGTTTATGTCCTTGTGTATTCACCATTGCTGTATTGAACAATTGTTTTGTAGGTGAAGATGATATGTTCACTATTCGAATGAACCATGGGGGTTCTATATGTGACAACCTGTATGTAAATGGGACTGTGGACTTCATTGATTTTTGCGATAAGGACCAAATGTCTATGTTTGAAATTGGTCTGATGGTTAAGGAGTTAGGCTATGATGGTATAGTGTTATATCACTATGAGCTTCCCAACTCTTCTTCTGTAGAAAAGCTTCTCTCTGATGTAGATGTTATGAAAATGTGTGAATGTGTGCCTAGAGTGAGGGAGATAGATATTTATTTGACACAGTTGGCTGATGACCCTTATACCTTTTTAAACAAACACAAAGAGATCGAGCTGCAAAGGGTGGAAGGTTCCGGGGTACAAAAACAGAGGTCACTGGTGATTGAGGATCTAGGATATGCTGATTGTAGTCATGTTGTTCTTTATAACAGAAAGAGCAATGTTGAGCAGGCAACTACATATCCTAAGCCACATAAGGTGAAGATAGTGGAGCAAGAAGCAGTGAATAATGTTGGGGATTTTTCAGAACCTGAGGCACCAAAGAAGGGAAAGGGTAAAACAGTGGCTGCACCTGAGGCACCAAAGAAGGAAAGGGTAAAAGAGTGGCTGCAACTGAGGCACCAAAGAGGGGAATGGCTACAAGGTCTTCAAAGGGTAAAGCAGTGGCTGCACCTACGGTGTCAACAAGGGGAAAAGGTAGAAAGTCTTCAAAGGATAAAGGGGAAGATAGTGATGCATCTAGTTTTGTTGACAGTGACTACGGGGGGGATAACATTGAGGAGATGGCTGAGGAACACAATTTTTTGCAAAAGTGGATTATAGACCGTGCCCCAGTTGAAGATACTTTTCGGCCTCTTGAAGATGAAGAGAGAAATGAGGGTGAAGGTGGTGCTGTTAATGAGGGTGAAGGTGGGGTCCGTAATTCAGACAACTTGGTAGGTGGGGACCAACCTTCACAAACTGGTCAAAGTGGGGACCACCCTTCACAGACTGCTCAAAATGAAGACCATCCTTCACACACTGGTCAAAATGAAAACCACCCTTCACAGACTGGTCAAAACAGGGAGCCGCCTTCTCTGACTAGGCAGTTTGAGTATACAGATCTTCAAGACACCAGGTTGGAAGAGGGGGATCAAGCAGTGGAGGATGAGTTGAAAAGTGTTCATTCAGATGAAGATGATGAAAGAGATGCAAGGGGGAAAAAATTCAAACACTATAACCATGAAACAGACAAAGAAAACCCTATATTTGATACTGGAATGATATTCAGTGACGCCAAGGTTTTTAGAGAAGCTGTTCGTGAATATTGCTTGTTGAGTGGGAAAGAAGTCACTTTCACCATGAATGAAAGGTATAAGCTGAAGGCAGTGTGTAAGGCAGTGAGTTGTCCATGGCAGATTTATGTGGCTTCGAAAAACACTACAGATCGAAGCTTGGTGGTGAAAAACTATAATCCTAGTCACAATTGTGTTAGAGTTTTTGCTAACTCACAAGCCTCAACTAAATGGTTGAGAGATAAGTTCCTGCCTAGGATTCAGACAAATCCCACAATGCCTCCACAGTCTATAGTCAACTCAGCCTTTTCTGAGTTTAAAGTAGGTATATCAAGGATGAAAGCTTACAGGGCAAAGGCAGAGGCGCTTCGACTCATTGAAGGAACGGTTGCTGAGCAATATGCCATGCTCTGGGATTATTGCCATGAGCTGGAAGACAAAATCCCTGACTCTACAACAAATATACATTGTCAGTCTGTTAATGGTGAAACAGTTTTTAAACGACTGTACATTTGTTTAGAACCATTAAAGAAAGGGTTTAAGATGAACTGCATGCCTTTTATTGGGTTAGATGCTTGCCATTTACAAGGGGTTTATGGTGGACAGTTGGTTACAGCAGTTGGGATCGATCCCAATAACGAGACTTGGGTGATAGCATATGCTGTGGTTGAGATGGAAACAAGGGAGTCATGGACATGGTTCATTGATCTGTTGGCCAAGGATGTGGACATTGTTAATTCACATGGATGGGCCTTTATATCTGACAAGCAAAAAGGACTGGCTGGTGCATTTGAAGACCTTGTGCCTAATGCTGAGACAAGATTCTGTGTGAGGCACCTTTGGGATAACTTCAACAAAACTTATAAAGGTCAAGTTTTGAGGGATCAGTTATGGAAGTGTGCTAGAGCTACCAATGTGCCTTCCTTTAAGTATCAAATGGAAGTAATGAAGACCTTAGATCACAATGCTTGGGAGTGGCTTGCTGAGAAGCCGCCAACACAATGGTCTAAGTCTCATTTCAGAACACTTATTAAGTGTGACATGCTGCAGAATAACTTGTGTGAAAGCTTCAACAATACTATCAAGGCAGCAAGGGACAAGCCAATTATCACAATGCTGGAGATGATCAGGTGCTTGTTGATGAGAAGGATCCAGTGGAGGAGGGACAAGATGAGCAGTTGGCCTCATAGGATATGCAAGAACATTTTTGACCATCTGCAAGACAAAAAATTAGAAGCATGCAACTGTACTGTGCAATGGTCTGGTGGTCCTAAATATCAAGTGGATGCAGGAAGAGGGGACCAATATGTGGTAGATTTGGATATCCACACTTGTTCTTGCAGGAAGTGGGACTTGTCAGGCATTCTGTGCTCATGGAATTGCTGCCATACATTACAAAGGAGGGCAAGTTGTGGAGGATTATGTGCATTCTTACTACAGCAGGGACAGTTACATGGCCCTCTATACCAATCTGATTATGCCAATTAATGGGTCACAGCTATGGGAGAAGACAAACCAAACAGCAATAAAGCCACCAGCCTACACTAGACAACCTGGAAGGCCTAGAAAGGTGAGAATAAAAGGACCTGAAGAGAGAATAGATAAGACTGGGAAAAAATGGTTGGGGAGACAAGGAATGCAAATGAGGTGCAGTGTTTGTGGCTCAACTAGCCATAACAAAAGGACTCACCATCGAAATCTACCTCCAAAGGATAAATCAAGGGGTAGAGGGAGACCAAGAAACATACCTAACCAAGACCCTGCAATTGCTGATGTGAGTGCCTAATCTTATTCCTAGCCTATTCATGAAACTGTTTTTGTGTTTGACACCAATGGAACCTGAAACTATTTTTTTTTTCTCTGTAGGAAGAAGCAAAAGTAGCTGCAAGAGCAAGGAGAAAGCTTGCATATGGAAGGGCAAAGGCTGCTGCTGTTGCAAAGAAGGATGCACTAAATGCTTCCCAGCCAAATGCAGCTGATACTGCAGGAATTGGATTGGGAGCATCCAAGAGACAGAGAACATAGTTTATGCCATGTATTGTATTTTGAACTAGTGCAGCTTTTGGTTTTGTGATGTGGCCATTTTGTCAACTTTTGGTAAACTCTGTATGTATTTTGAATTGGTTATATCCCAATTTAGGTGATCAGTCTATGCATTATTGAGCTGCAAATGTTTGCAAAGTATGTATGTATTTTGAACTCAATATATAATGGATCATGCCTTGAGGCAAACATTCTATGCATTTGGAAATTGCAAGAACATTTTTCATACATAAACATGTTTCATACAAATTGACATGGGAGATTACACAACAAAACGCATTTCATACACATAAAGCACTTTCATTTGCCAAAATATCCCACAAATGGCCACAAAAAACATCTCCCAAGTCTCCTAAATTCTAGACCCTAAAATTGAAGTGCTAATTTCACATTCTTGGAAGATCCAGCGTCTCTCCATTCCAGTACTAGCATTCCCAACAACACAATCAAAAATATCCAAGAACCCAGAACACTTGCTAGTAGAAATCTCCGTGCTTTCAAGCCAGCTCCAACCTCTATTTTCAATTTTCGGTTTTCCTCTTCTTCCTTACGTAATCGTTTCAATAGTCCACATATCACAATCTTCGACCTCTCGCATACCTGTGGATCATACCATTCAAAGAATGCACAACCTCTTCTTACCCCATAATCAGCGCAGCCCCAAAATCTTCTCCCAGGGTTGTTGTCAGTCCACGACGTCGTCAGCCGACATTGATTGCTGCAGTGGCAAATTCGCGGGCCCACTTCGCATCTTCGATTCTCAGACATCGTCGATCTCGTCGACCTCGTCGACATCGTCGTCTTCGTCTTCTTCGAGTTGGAACCTAGCCAACGACTTCTGTCGATTTGGGGCTTAGGGTCTGAGGGGTTGTGGGGGTGTTTTGATTTGGGGGTTTTTTTATTTTAAATTAAAAAACGCCACGTGTTGTGTTGGCGCGAAACCCATGGACTTGAGATGCCGAAAATGCCCTTAAAAAAATGTCCAGCTAGACGCCACGTAGGCAGCTAACGGCTATTCTGACGATCTCGCTAACGGATGGGGCTCGCTTGTAATATTTCGTGACGTTGTGTATGTAATTGTAATTTGTCGATAGATTGGGGTGTACTTGAAAATGGCCCTATAGGTTGGGGGGTTTACTGTACTTAGAAGTTAGCATTAAATAAAGGTTTGAAATACTCATTAAATAATACAGCATTAAATTATAGGGAGCCACTAAGAGTACTTTCTTTCTCCTCAGATTTAGGAGCTCCTAGAGGACTCCCTATTTTAGGAGGTGGATAGGGAGCATGGTTGGAGTTGCATTTTTACAATTCCTCCCTAAAATTTGTCTAAGGAGGTGGTTTAGGGAGCCCATTACGGATGCTCTAAGTCTTGTTTTAAGTATAAGTGATATAGTCTAGACTACATGGGGAGGGGTCTCTCTCACACACACACAATACTAAGGTATCATAGGGATTCGAACATTTCCACTAGACTAGAGCACTAGTCTACAAGTTAAGATCATTTTCCACTAGATTAGACCATTTTCCACTAAACTAGACTAGTGGTCTACAATTCAAGACCCTTTTACCAGATTGTGAATTATATATGATATTAGGAGTGCACAACAAATATTCTTCAATCAAAAGCGAGTTTGACGTTCAAACTTTTTGAAAATTGGAAGTCTTTTTATAATGTCAAAATTACCCTTTCTAGATTAAGTAACTTTAAGGATGGACTTTGAGATTAAAGACCTCATGGTAATTTCACCCAATTAATTTTCTTTTTTTATCCAACTTAAATACTTAATCACCCACTTTTTATATAATATAACCTCTATCCTACTCTCTTCTCTTCTCTTGTATCATTGTCTCTACTATGAATACTAGGAAACTTGCTAGAAAATTGAAAATGCTCTACAAAACGAGAGATTTAATCTTAAAAATATAAATATAATCCTATAAAAATATAAGCCAATAGGAATTATGAATTAATAAGTGTGCCATTAAAAATGAAAATCTGGAGAGCCGTTACATCAATATTGGTGGTTAAGATACACATTAGACGAGATGAATTTCAATAGATTAGACTGTAAGAAATAACTAATTCATAGTTAATCACTTTTTTTTCTTTTTAAAAAGAAATAACACATTCTTATTGTATATAACAAGTTAAAAATCATCATTTAAATGGATTTAACCCATACCCAACTAAACATTCATCATTTAAGTAGATATTTTCGTGTTTATCAAGCCAACTTGCAACCGAGTCATCTCAATCACGTTTTTATGTCTACCAACTAGGTTAAAAAACACATCATGTTTGTATGTCCTCCTCAATTATCTCTCCCAATCCCCTTATCTCTATTTATTCTCTCCATCTCTCTCCCTTTCCTCTCCCAAGCACCCTCTCAATTATCTCTCACAAAGCACCACCTCTACTATGTCTCTTTATTCATTCATATCTCTTCCAAATCACTGTCCATATTTTTTCCTTTTGAATTTTTTTAACCGGAGGAAGAGAATGTTTCATGAACTTGATATGACAAAAGGGAGACAGTTCCCTCTGTATATGACGAGGAGGGCAACTATACCTCAAATTGATGCTTCCCTCTGTATACGGCATTTTTGACGCTTTAATTGTCAAACATATTTAATTCACCCCAATATCTTATATAAATCAACAAATATTTATGCGAAGTGTTATTTTTACGAAAGATAACAAGCATTAAAAGTTATGTTACTCTAACAGATTAGTAAGTATAAAATATCTTATCTTATTGTAGCATATCATGCAAACTGATCAGTTATTATTTAAAGGTATAAAAACATGACTTGTATGATCTTTTCATATTTTGTGTGTTCTCGACACACACTTTATTGTGATTTTTTCATAAATAATTTCCACTTTCATTGTTTGATGTGTGGTGGCCTTGGGCTTGGGCTTATGCTTTGGACGTGGGATTGGGTTGGAAAAGGAAAATTAAACAAAGAAAAGGTGAGAATTTACATACACATAGGAGCGCCTCAACTTAAATAACTAATAAAATTCTATCAACATGGATTGATATAATGCGTTTGGCCCATGTATATAGGCAGGGATTGGTGACTGATGACAGTAGGCGATGCTAAATTATTCTCACTTTGATGAAAACTTTAAAATCAAAAGAAAAAAGAAAAAGAACAAACTCAGGCCCAGCTCAAGATCTTTGGTCCCACTTTAGATTAGAGGTGTCAAACGGGCTGTGTCGGGCCAGCCCGTTCCATTTAAACTCGTACTTTTAACATTTTCGTATCGTGTCGGGTTGGCTCATTTAATTTATCGTGTTGTGCCGGGCCGGCCCATTTCATTCGGTCTCAATACCAAAAAATAGAAACAAATAAAAAATGAAGAATATCAAATCCAACTAAATACTGAAAATACACGAATTGTGATTTGTACCATATCAAAATGACAACGTGTTATACTATATCTCTAATAGAAATGAGTCGAGAAACAAATATTTATTCCACCATTAAAGGCATAAATCATCGGTTGCACAGTTGTCCCTAAGTCACCCCACAACTCGCATTGTGTAACGTACTTGAAAGAACTCCTCTTAAAGTACGTTCTTCGCATCCGAGCTCCATTGCATTCATCACCTGGTGACTCTATACTTCTACAAAACCAAAGAACAGCTTGGTTGAGTTTTCCTCCAACTAATAAATTAAGGCAACTTTGAACTAATAATTCTGAGATATATGTAATGAATAAAACAAAGTTTTATCTAAAGGCAAAACCAGAATATACCTTGACACTTTGCAATAGCTGTTTGGCAGTTTCGTCATTCTTGAAGTGTGCGCGTACAGGCTGCATTCAGGAAAAACAAAGTTAAGCCTACCTCCAGTATTTTGTTCAAAATGAAAAGAACATTGCATATGTATATAAAAAATTAAGCCTACCTCCAGTATTTTGTTCAATGCTTTTGATAAAGTATGAGGTTCAATTAGGCAAATAAGCAAAAGCGTTTTAAATAAAAAAAATTTACCAGTATAAATCTAAAGTCTATCACTTACTTATTTCCGCCATTCTTTTCAGAGCGCTCTACAATAAACTCATTGAACCAAGGTAGGATGAGATACTTCACATACTCATGGATTCCCTTCAACAACATTTGGAGGGCAGTAAGCTTTCTTTATCTTCAAATTCACTTCAGCCTGAGATTCAATGATATACCGTCAAAAAATAGAATAAATATTTTGTGGCATAAAATGAAAGCTAAACCCCTAGCTTAAAACTTGAGTACATTTGTCTTCCAATTAATCTGCAGCTTATATAGGTGATTTAACACTTGCAAGTTTAGTTCACCTTTAGTAGCAAGCAACTCACCTCTTCATCTTCCATCAATATGGAGGACGATTCATCACTTTTAGACATCTTCTCCTGCCCTTGCTGCAAACCAGGTAACATGTCTGCAAATCATCATTAAGAAAAACAAACAAATACTGTGTAAGTACTTTCATGTTAAAGCATAAAACATAGCATTGCAACATCAGAAATAGGAATTAGAATGTTACGGTGAGACAGGATATATAATAGGCTTGTTCTTCTTCTTGATGTTATCACAATATTCTCTTGCAAGAACATTCACTTTGCGTTGATCCATTCCCAACTGGCAGATGTCAGCCTATCAAAGGAAAAACATTTCACACGTCACTATGTAATTTGACTATTGTGCACAATAAGGCAACTTCTGTGTTCAAAACACCTAAAAGTTATATGATGTTCTTCATTCTTCTCCATATTGCAAAAATCTAGTAGTTTCTCTGTTATAAGCATTATGATCAGGAGACACATCAGAAAAACAAGAGCTAAATAAATAGATAAGTGTTAGGAAAGCCCTTTGTAGGGCTCTTCAGTAAATGGGTCTTTATGTTCCTCCTTGCACTTTTCACTATGAAGTGTTCATATTCAAGTAATTTTATATAATAGGTGCAAGAACTGAAGCATCACAAATTAAATGCATCGTGTTCTAAGTGGACCTAACATATACTTCATTCATACATAAAAACTAGCACCATTCCCTCACTAATCAGTGCAATATAGCAAATGATGAAGCCAAGTCTACAGTATGTCACAACATAAGGCAACATGGGAAACAAAACATATTAATAAAATATCCAAAAGTAAAACAACAAGCACCTTAAGGAAGAATATATCTGCACATTGCATACATGGGTAGAGAATTTGGGCTGCAGTTAAATCCTCTTGCTCATTTCTACCCATAATCTGACTACACCTGGATATATAGAAGAAAAAAATACATTAAGTCCAAATTCAACAGATATAACAGGCACAATAAGCATTTTCGTAGGCTAGCTACCTAATTATCCTTTTAAGATTATTATTTTGAGCTACGTCCATCACACGAGGCCAGTACTCATCTGCTTTCGCATTAATCTCCTTTGAAGACCACAAAAACTCAACTTTTCCATTGTCCAAATTCATCCCAGCAGCCCTCCATATCTCTATCATGTAACGCCCAACAGTCTCTATCTTTTTCAAATCACCCCCCATCTTATTGTTTAGCATTGCAAACCAATCTGCAATCCATATTTTCACTCTGCAGCCAGTGGAGGTCATCTTGTTCACATTTATCGTCTTCATAACTCCCTAGACAACAACACATTTGAACCTCACAAAATTAACAATGATATAATGAAAACATGCGGCCCCTTAAATTTCCTCCTACAATTATTCTTTCAAAACACAAGAAAGTCCATTGCAATCCAAATAACCAATACACAAGAAGAACACACTGCATAATCTCAATTTGAGTACCTTCTCTCCCCAACATGTATCAAATCTTGTTCATAATCAACTATTGAAATTTACAGATATATAATCAACATCAATTATGTCTTATAAATTTTATGATTGCTAAAGAAAATTTGAAAAAACACCTGGGCAATATGCATTCGACCGGAGGGTTCAAACCCATCATAGGCGATGGGTTCAGGCTTATGAGCCAGCAAATTCCGAAGCTCGTCCTCTTGAATACATTCCTCTGCCAAGCTCCTCAACATCTGGTACTTCTCCTCCAAACTCATTCTTCACCAAAATCACACCCGCAAGTTTGAATTAAGTTCATATCAAAGGAAAAATTTAGAAAACGATAAGAAAAGCGAGCGAAGCTTACTGGATCGTTGGGTTTGATGAACTGGATTGTGGAGGCTCGGAGATTGAAAGAGATTGGACTCCGTCGGCTGCCGGGGCTTTCTCTGGTGTTTCAGTCGCCATTGGAGAGGTTAAATGTGAAGCTTTCCCAAAAGCTTTGTAGAGTATACCTAAGGTAAGACCAGACAAGATCGGGATTGGGGCTATTTAAACCCTGGACTAGGTAGGATTAGAACATTTTACTAAAAAAAAAAGGTAAGTTTAGAAGCTCAAGGAAATTGGTGCTTCGGTCGCCATGGAGAACTAGAGAGAAAGCAGGATGCAGGAGCTTATTACGCAAATGAGTTGTATAGTGTATATCTAAGTTTTAGGGTTTTCCGTGTGCCGTTGTTACGTGTTAGCTTGTTTGGAACTCAAGGCAATCGGGCGTTGATTTTTTTTTTATTTTTTGGTTTTGGTCAAGAATCGGGCGTTGATTGATTGGTTAACTGATGTAGGATGAATTAAATGGGGGTAAAAATCCAATTAAAAAAACATTAGCTATTTGCAGAGCAATCGAAACGGGCCCCCTCCCTGTCTTTAATTAGATCTCCTAATTCTAATTGGAAAGCAATCGTATTCTCTCACAGAATAAATCTCCTAATTCTAATTGGAGAGTTTGTTAGACCAAGTCCAAGTCACGAGTATATTGTTATTGATAAGTCAGTTGTGGATTTGAATTTGAATAGTTGATATGCTGATAATGTTATTTTGATATGTTGATAATGTTATTTTGTAATTGAGTTGATCCCTTATTTATTGGAACAGCTCTTGTATTTTGAATTGTAAGTTATCAATACAGTAATATAAATATGTGCTTACACCAGAGTTACTGGTGTAGCCTTTTCTCCCATTTCCCAAGTCTTTTATGGTATTAACGATTTTTTTTTCCCACGTTTCTCCTAATTTTGAGAATAAACAAATATCAATTCTTATCAACACAGAAGTAAACTAAGATCGCTGTCCTATTTTGTCTCATTTTATGCCTTTTTCTGCTAGAAATTTGGCACATTTGAAGTGTAAATCAGATAAATTAAAATAATCAATATCCATGTTATAAAAGTGATCAAAATGTGTTATTTTCACCAAATTACTTGTAATGCCAATAAAGTAAAATTGAAATATGGATACCCAAATAAGAAAATCGAAGAAATTTTTTAAAACTCAATATGGTTTTTGAAAATAGTACTCTCAACCAACAATAGCATATCATATTGCGCCCCAGGACACACACCTACAATGCTCCTCCCATTGATGATTTCTGAGACACGAACTCATAATATAATAGGCACACCAATCTTTCTCAAGGAAATGTAAACCCATTTAGTACCAACAACTAATCAATCTATCAATCCATTTTCATATACACCTAGTCTAGCAGTGGAGAAACAACCAGAACAACCTAACTTACAGCACAAGAGAAGAAACATGATAAAGTTGAGCTTGAGAAAAGTGTGGAGGATGGAAGAATAAAAGATGAAGGATCTTCAATTGGTAAGGTTGAGGAGCCCACATTCCTGGAAGAAGGGAAAACGGATAAAGACAATTTAACTTGTGCTCCAACAGTTGGCGCCGCATATGGGAGCCATACAAAAAGTCATATTGAGGAGCAATGAATACTGTATAATTAAAGGCTCACCCGTTCTAAAATGGAGCACGAGTTAATTCCCTCAAACAGACGTTAATCGAAGAGTCCTATCCTATTATGCAACAAACCAAATGAAAGGGGGCACCAATGGGCACACCAATATCCATCGATTCAAACCTGCAGCGGGGAGGAATTTTTTTTTTTTTTTTTTTTTGGTTTCCCAAGGTATCCCCAGGCATGGCCCAAGTCTAATCCTCTGAGGTAGTGTCGGGCGCATATGCAGGGACCTCTCCCAAGAAAGTTTTCTGCATCCACAAAGGCTCGAACCCGAGACCACTTGCTTAAGCGACCAAAGCCCCTTCCACTCTGACCAACCTTCGTTGGTCGGGGGAGGACTGTTTACCAAGTCATGTTCCTGATTTGTACCAAACGATGAATTGGAGGCACGTCTACTATATTCCTATCCAATTTTCAGCGTTGTTCAATTCTGCCCGCAAACATATCATTGCTAAGATAGATGCGATGCGACTATGTAGATCAAAAGAGACCCGAAGCAAGTCGAGAGCAGGTACCACAGTGGTGGCCTCCCCCCTTCCCCCTTCTTTGACACCCAGGTTCGAAACCCCAAGGGGTTTCTTTCCTCCCAATGTAACAAAAAAAAAAAAAAGACCCCAAGCAAGCCGCCGCCAAAGCAACCTCATTGTCATTTGTCCAATAAAGGGCACTAATATTACACATCGTCTAAGCCACCGTATTTATGATTTCGCATGCATTACCAACGTATTTACTATATCTTCTTTACATTATCATATATGTTCACTACAACGCAATGCTTTATTATGCGGAAATACATTAGCTTGGATGAGTTATATGTTCTTATTGGGACGAGCGCCTGCCCCATGATCAGATTCATTCCTATATCTATTGCTTTGCAAACAGTAACTTAGCTCGGGGCAACGGGCTGAACCCCAAGCAGATAATTTTTGCTTTTCTCTATTTATTATCCAAAAATTAAAATTATATATATTTAAGCATGGAAAAGTAATGTATGTTACGTCTAGGAAACTAGATATATATTGTATGAAAAAGTTGCTTTTATTGTGGGTTGTTTAAATCACAATTGAGTTCTTTCTCATATAGTTATCTCTTATTCAGTTTTTCCGATAAGTCCAATTCAAGTGGGATAGCCCAAACATTTAGCAACACACTTTTTGGCAACGCAGATGTATTTCAGTTTGGATTTATTTTTGCCTTTTTTATTTCCTATTTTCTAGCTTTTTAATTAAATTGTGCAATTCTTATGTAGTTCTAGCAAATGCTAAGGACTTAGCCTAAGACCTCAAGTGAAAGATTGTAGTGTTTTCTTTGATTGTCTACACTTGCTACGATATTTACTATATTATTTCTTCTAAACGCTGCGCATATATATTGCAATTGAACATATCGCACAAATTCTGATGCAGCACAGGGACGAATCCAGGATTTCAAAACTCGGTGGGCTAAATTTACCTTATGTACGCAAGAAATTTCAGCAATACATGGATATTGATTTTTTTTTTTTTTTTAAATGCATGGGCTAGAGAGAGAGACTACATGGATATTGACAACTAAAAAAAGGGCATGGGCTATAGCCCATACAGCCCAATAGCTGGATTCGTCAGTGGTTGATAATCTTATGAGTATCTGCAAAACTAGTTCTTATTGATGCAGACCCAAAGGGAAGGAAAATCATTTCCAACCCTGAATGATTGAACGAAGCAGCCACTACTATGGCCCCGTTTGGGATTACTTTTTTTCGCCAAAAACCTACTTCACTTTAAAGTTAAGCAGTTTAAGGTGTTTGGTAAAAAGAAAATATCCCGATTATTTTAAAAGCAATGTCCTTTTGACAGCAGCTTTTAAAAGCAGGCTCTGGGTTGCTTTTCAAAGCTGCTTTCAAAAGAAGCAGAGATGAACATTTAATGAATTTTTTAATTCCCAAAATACCATCATTCATTTTAAAAAATGACACCACCTCCACTTCCACATCCAACTCCACCACTTGCACCACCACATATTCACTACCTCCACAACCACCGCCGCCGCCACCACCACCACATCCTCCTCCTCCTCATCCTCAACCACCACCACCACCACAACCACAACCTCCTCCACCTCCTCCTCCACCTCCACCACCACCTCCTCCTTCACCTTCACCTCCACCACCACCTCCACCTCCACCTCCACAACCACCACCACCACCACCACCACAACCACCACCTCCTCCAAAACCTCCAAATCCACCACCACCTCCACAACCAACATCACCACCACCACCACCACCACCACCACATCCTCATCCTCCTCATCCTCTGCCACCACCACCTCCTCCACCACCTCCTCCACCACTACCACCATCACCACCACCACCACCACCACCACCTCCTCCTCCAAACCCTCCAAACCCTCCAAATCCACCACCACCTCCACAACCAACACCACCACCACCACCACCATGCTTCCACTGCCACCACCACCACCTCCACAACCGCCATCCTCACCACCACCAACTCCCTAAACCCTTAACATCATGTCTATTTTAGTCATTATTCACAGTTCCAACAATTTTATATTAAAATTTACCGAACTTTTTTTATATTGCTTTTTGTACTAACAGCACTTTAAAAATATTGTTTACCAAACATGAAGGTGCTTTACTTTACAGCTAATTATTTTCAAAGCACAGCAGAAGCAACTTTTTTTAAAAGTGACAGCAATCCCAAACTAGGCCTATAACCAATGCTAGCCATTCGCTCAACTTCTCTCAAAGCAAGATAAGAAATCATCTAAACCCATCCACTTTGACTTTCACATAATACTAAATTACCAACAAGTTTACATATTTCTAATGGTCATTAACATAAATGTCATATTATTTCACTTATTATGTGCATGCCAATTAGATGCCTATGTCAGGTGCAGTTTAGCATGATTCTTGGTTATCTATTATTGCTTAAGTCTATCATGGAAGTTATGTCCTAATAATTCTTGGTTATCTATTCAATATAGTTAGCTTCTACACATATGAACTAGCTCAACTATTATATTTCTTGAAATTCTTTAGTAATGTAATTTTTTTCTACACTAATGCATTGATAATCATATATTCATGAAGTGCTTAAGCACCCAATTTGAGTCCTGCAAGAATTCGGTGTTCATTTTGTGGAAGACATTTTCTTTTGGTTAATCCCAAGTTCATTTTCCAATTTGCATGAAAACTGACTAGAAATCTAAGAAATTTATATTCTATGCTTCAATCATTCAAATGCTCTTTAGTCACCACAATTTATGATTTTGATATTTTTGACAAAAAATTGTTTATATGATTTGAAACTCAACGTGACTAATGGGAACATCACACAAGGTTTGCAAACTGGGAGCATATCCAAATTTTATTTCAAAGACCAACAAAACTCAACTAACAGACTTAATGATAAATTGAAGAAAGGAGAGGTGTGTACCAAAGCCAACATGCTCTATGAACTGGTGCTTGGGCGACGACTTAGTCATTATCAAAGCACAACAAATTTGGTATGCTTCAAAACTCCACAAACTATCTTGGTTCATATCAATTGTTTAACACTATCATTGGATTATTTGTTGATCTCCAACAAAATTTGACCTAAGGCCAACAGTACCTCGAGGCAAAATCGGATCCATGCAGATCCCAACATCACACCGAGGTTACTAATCCTCTAGGGGCGATCAATTGGGTCCATGTCAATCCCTAAATCCCCCGGGGGTTACTAATCATTTAGGGATAATCAATTGAATCCATGCTGATTCCAACATCACCCCGAGGTTACCAATCCTCTAGAGGCGATCAATTGGGTCCATGCCGATCCCTATATCATCCCAAGAGTTACCAATCCCTTGGGAGCAATCAATTGGATTCATGTTGATCCCAATATCACCCCGAGGATACCAATCTTTTGGGGCGATCAATTGGGTCCATGTCGATCCCTACATCACCCTAGGGGTTACCAATCTCTTAGGGGCACTCAATTGGATCCATGTCAATCCCAACTTCACCCCAAGGTTACCAATCCTTTAGGGGTGATCAATTGAGTCCATGTTGATCACTACATTACCCCGGAGGTTATCAATCCCCTAAGGCAATTAATTGGATCTGTGTCGATCCCAACATCACCCGGAGGTTACTAATCCTCTAAGGGCGATCAATTGGGTCCATGCCGATCTTTACATCTCCCTGAGGTTGGTTACCAATCCCCTAGGGGCAATCAATTGGATCTATGTTGATTCCAACTTCACCTTGAGATTACCAATCCTCTAGGAGCGATCAATTAGGTCCATGCCGATCTTTACATCACCTTAGGGTTGGTTACCAATCCCCTAGGGGCAATCAATTGGATCCATGTTGATCCCAACTTCACCTTGAGATTACTAATCCTCTAGGGGCAATCAATTGGGTCCATGCTAATCCTTACATTATCTCAGGAGTTACCAATCCCTAAGGGCAATCAGTTGAATCCATGCTAATCCCAACATCACTATGAGGTTACCAATCCTCTAGAGGTGATAAATTGGGTTCATGCCGATCTGTACATCACCTTAGGAGTTACCAATCCTCTAGGAGCAATCAATTTGGATCCATGATAATCCCAACATCACCCCGAAGTTACTAATCCTCTGGGGTTGATCAATTGGGTCCATATCCATACATCACCCTGGGGTTATCAATCCTCTAGGGCCCATTAATTGGATCCATGTCGATCCCTACATCATTCCAGCGGTTACCAATCTCTTAGGGGCAATCAATTGGATCCATCTCAATCCCAACATCACCCCGAGGTTACCAATACTCTAGAGGCGATCAATTGGGTCCATGATGATCCCTACATCACCCCGGGGGTTTACCAATCCCCTAAGTCAATCAATTGGATCCATGCCGATCCCAACATCCCTCGAGGTTACTAATCCTCTAGGACGATCAATTGGATCCATGCCGATCTTAACATCACCTTGGGGGCTACCAATCCCCTAGGGCAATCAATTGGATCCATGTCTATTCCAACATCACCCCGAGGTTACCAATCCTTTGTGGGTGATCAATTGGGTCCATGTCGATCCCTACATCACCCTGGGGTTATTAATCCTCTAGAGCCCATCAATCGGATCAATGTCGATCCTTACATCATCTCGAGGTTATCAATCCTCTCGAGCCCGTCAATCGGATCCTTAGTTGATCTCAATCAATTGGATCCTCTACCGATCCCAACTAAAGTTCACCAAATTTGACAATACATTATCACAATTCAAGGACTTGTGGATCAAGGATTTCTCAAGGCAATACTTTACTCATGAATCTTTACTTAGCTGTGGTCAAAAGGTAACAAACTTGGTTTGCTTCTAAATTTTAAAATTTATATTTCCTCATGTTCGTTAGTTAACAAATGTATTTATTATATTACTTGACACCTCTTGAAATCCCACATGGAACGAATTCCCACAATAAATATTTTCTCTCTCCACACCCGAGAATGAAGCGTGTCTAAAAAGAGAAAATGAAGTATGTGTGGGAGCCAAAATTAACTACACAAGCAGTAACCCACTACCCATGCATCTTAAACTTGGAGGAATTGAGAAATTCAAGCAACATGACATCCATTATCCTTAAACATGGAGAAAATTTAGGAATGTGGGACTTGGAGCCAAAGACTCCATTGCCTATAAAAGGCCAATTAACACAACATCCCAAGTAGGAGAAAATAACGTTCAATACTATTATAAACTCTCCTACGATTACTCTTACTAACTTGGGCATCGGAGTGTTTTCTTGCAGGTACCCCGCTCCTCTCTCACTTGTGACAATCAAAATGGTGTCCGAGTTCTCAACATAGAAATCAAATTACTTGTTGGAGGACCTAAAATTTTCCACTCCAACACACAGCAAAAAATTTACACAACTCAAATCCATTCAACTACTTAGTAAAACCACATACTAAGACATTCTACATCTGTAATCACTACTAAGCAGATGTAACTGTGAAACTGTAGAAGATAAAATCTTCCTCAACATCCAAATGTCAAGCAAAAAATTTATGCAACTAAAATCCATCAACTACTCACTACAGGATAAGATGTCCGACATGAGCCATAGGAAGGTCTATAATCATTACTAAGTATATGTAACTGTGAAACTGTACCAGAAACAATATTCTTCAACATCCAAACATCAACTCAAAAATCCATTAAATTTCAACTTCAATGCTATGCCCTCTTCTTGTTCCTGCACTGCTTTGTTTTGCTGCTCTGAGCAGTATCAGTTGTCTTCTTGTTCCTGCGCTGCTTTGGTGTGCTACTTTGAGTAGATTCAATTGTCAACCTATGCAACAGGGGGTCACTTGGATAAACCATGTCCTCTAGTGCATATGGGCTTGAAATCAACATAACTTGACCCGCTGCTTACAAAACCTAAAATATTATATTAGAGAAAAAACAGATAGTAAGCCTCAACCAAAAAACTGAAATTTAGAATGAAAAAAGCATGATGCAAAGCCATCAGAGAGGGCCAACAAAATAATGAATGACTTATAGTCTAACGACAAAATTAATATATATCAAGAACACACACACAAGAACACATTTCTTTTGGTGGATAAATCTAACATGTATACAATAAATCGTGTTGAATGAATCAATATGCATGACATGTTATACAACCCGCTACTTCCAAAACCTAAAATATTATATTAGGAAAACAACAGACAATAAGCCTCAACCAAAAAACTAAAATTTAGGATGAAGAAGCATGATAAACAGTATATATGATAAACAGTATTGAGTGAATGGGTATGCATCACATGTTATACAAATAACATGTCTATATGATAGCATGAATAAAAAATATACCTTCAAATCCCCCAGCACAGTTGAATGTGCATACTTGACATCAGATACAGGGATGACGTCTACATGTTGCTATATCAAGGACAGAAGTTCCACTATGTTTTTGACTTTGTCAAAAGGAGAATAGAACGAAAGTAAAATACTCAAACCTTTTGCATACCGTTCGACTCCCACTTGTAATACATCACCATTAACATGAGAAACCAACTCATGCACATCACGATTCTTGATACCAACAAAATTGCAACCCTATCCACACAAATAATCATTAGAAAACAAAAAATATACATCGTATTCAACAAAATAAATATTATGAATGCTTATACCAACAAAAAATTGTCCACAGAATACCCCTTAATGCACATCCAGAAGCAATATGAACCATAAGAGTCTCATGAAAGACAAAGTGTCGGCCACAATTGCGAACACACCTAACATTATTCAACTAACTACCCATCCTGTAATGGGTTTTAGAAACAAACAGAAGCTAGATCAGAGACTTACACAATAAATTATTAGAAATATAAACCCTTAATCTCAATAAATCGGACAAACTTATGAAATTGGAAGAATCAGGAATTCTATGATGTTCTTGAAATTCTAGAGCGTAGAATTGGAAGAACTTCTTATAAAATTGGAAGAACATCATAGAATTTCAAGAAAAATAAACCCTAAAAAGAAAATGGAACGACCAAAATTACTAAGGAAAAGAATGTAGATGAAGAAAAAAAATCACTTGGATAAAATGTTCCCAAGAACCAGAGAGAAAACAGAGTTTTCAAGAACTAGAGAGAATGCAAAGTTCGCAAGACCCAAATACTGGGTTTGCAAATCTAATGAATAATGATAATTCAAATTAACACAAAATAATATTGTAAACACAAAAATCCAACGACAAATGAGACAAGAACACATGTCCAAAATAATATTCGTATTTATTTATCAAGTGTGTAGGTTACAATCTCTATGGGTATTCTTTAACAAAAATAAAAGAATTTCTTCTGATTTGATCTCTAAGAGTGTGTGTGGTTCAAGGGTGCCAAGCACTTGATCTTGAATCAGAATTTGAGACTTCGTCAAGGGCCGTTACGGCTTGATCTCGAACACGTCATGACCACGGGTCGTGTCACGTGGTGGATAGTCTTCGACTTTGACAGTGAAGGAATCGACAAGTGTTTGTTATGCTTGGTGATTCTTCACGAGCTTGATGAAGAACTTGGGAGTCTAGGTGTTGCTTTGGGCAGAAAGCTTTCTGGTTTTCCAAAGTGTGTCTGCCACTTTTTCTCCAGGTCATTTCTTCTGAATGGGAGCACATCATGACCACGATTAGTGTCACGTGGTTGAGGAGAACTTCTTTTGTTTACACATCTTTTTGATCGAGCAGTTCTTGGCAAAGATGCATTCTTATTATGTAACTTCTTCCGAGTCACCAATGTCCATCCTTCATTATCATCATCGGATGAATCAACACTACTTTGACTTAACACCTCAACACACTCATATGGCTTGAGTTCATGGGTTTCAGAGAATGCCCCCAATGGTTGAAGTGAGGGCGAAGGTGCCGAATCAGAGAAGACAAACGAGATCGTAGCATGGTTTGACTCTACCACCTTATCAAGATCTAGTTCAATTCTTCCTTGTTGTGCTAGCTTCATGATGAGATCTTTCAACCTAAAGCACTTTTCCATCAGGTGACTGATGGCACGATGGTACATGCAATATTTTGGGCGGTTAATATGATTCGTCTCTTCAAGGTGTTTGCACTCGGGTAACTCAATCACCTTCTTCTGGAGTAAGTCTTCCAACATGCCTTTCGGAGTCTGGAAAAGGATACTTCTTCTCCTTCATCTCTTTTAGGGTGTGTCGTCGTGTTTTTTGATCTTGAGTTGACTTGGCCTTCCTCCCAGCTTTCTTGCCTCAAGTGGAAACCTATATTAGAGCGGCACTGATCGTCATTGACTCCAAGATGAGTTTCTTCAAAGAGTTTGCCCTATTTCTCGATGACTTGTCATTTCGATGATCGCTTACCATTTCCTTCATTTCATCTTGACTAGCGATACTTACCTTTATGTCATGCGCACGAGTGGTCAATTCTTCAAAACTACTGAGTTTGATCCTTTGAAGAATGTAGAGCAGACCCCAATGCATACTTTGAATGCACATCTTTACTGCCAATAACTTTGAGACTCGATCTTTGCAGTCGAGACTTAATGAACTCCAACAATTGATGTAGTCAACAACAGGTTCGTCTTTTCGTTGCTTTATGCTAGTGAGCTCTAGCATGCTAACTAAGTGACGAGTAATTCTCTCTCCATTTGTCCCAGCTGTCAATTGACTCGAGCTCCAAGTCGTTGTACCAATTAAATGTAGTGCCTCGAAGTGAGTGGACAAATTACTTTACGAGGTAATCGTCATTAGTGTTAGCGCTGTTACACGTCTCGATGAAGTGGGCAACATGTCGTTTTGTGTTATCTTTTCCATCAAACTGCATGAAATTTGGAGGTTGATAACCCGTTGGCATTCGAAGGTTGTCTAACGTTTTGGCATAGGGCTTGGAATAGATAAATGTATCTTGAGAATGACCACCATATTGAGCTCTAATGGTGTTGGTGATCATGTCTTGGAGTTGTTGGATGGATAAGGATGGCATTGAAATGGAATCAGACTTGGACGGCTTCTTATGGTCAGAGGTGAACTCTTGACGTACCTCCTTCTCGGGATGAAACAAGCTTTTATTTGACTATTCACCATGCTTTGCTTCTAACTTGCTCACGAGCGATGCAATCTACATGTCCTTCTCTTTGATGGTCTTCATTAGCTTTTCTATTACTTAAGCCATGTGAGCTAGTTCTTCATCATCTGAGGTTAACTCCTACCATCATAACCTGCATAGCCATTGAACAAGAAGAGTCAGATGACTCCAAGTGCACTTCTGAAGCCTCTTTCTTTGGGTCAATAGACTTCGATATGGAGTAAGACCTCTTCTATAAGTCGAGGCCTCCTTTTAGTCTTGATAACCAGCTATCCTTCCTTTGAAAGATGTCCTTCTTTGCCCCCATCGAGGCAAGGGTGATGACCGGCTTGTGTTTCTCAATGACTCCTTTCGACTCGGACAGAAGTGAAGTAGAAGCAGTGCATCGGGTTGAAAGGTAGGCATTCGTCTTACTTCGAGCAACAATATCGACAGAGTCTCTGCTTGTAGTAGAGGTACTAACGCTTCTGCCTCTGCTGGCGAGAACAACATGAACCTTCTTGGAAGCCATCGCCTTTACAAGACTCATTGGGTTTGGAACTGGAGAAATAGATGAAAGGCAGAGAGGTCCCACTGAGCGTGCCAAATTTGTAGACACAAAAATCCAGCAACAAATGAGACAAGAACACGTGTACAAAATAATATTCGTATTGATTTATCAAGTGTGTAGGTTACAATCTTTGTGGGTATTCTTTTATAAAAATAAAAGAATTTCCTTGGATTTGATCTCCAAGAATGTGTGCGATTCGAGAGTGCCAAGCACTTGATCTTGAATAGGAATTTAAGACTTCGTCAAGGGCTGTCACGGCTTGATCTCGAACACGTCATGACCACGAGTAGTGTCACGTGGTGGATTGTCTTTGACTTTGGCGGTGAAGGAATTGGCACGTGTTTGTTATGCTTGGTGATTCTCCACGAGCTTGATGAAGAACTTGAGAGTCTAGGTATTGCTTTGAGTAGAAAGCTTTCTAGTTTTCCAAAGTGTGTGCGCCTCTTTTTCTCCAGGTCCTTTCTTCTAAATGGGAGCCTAGTATTTATAAGCAAGGAATTGGAGTTTGGAATTCCCAATCTAAATCCCTTAATTTGTGGGATTGGTTTCTGATTTGATTTAATTTGAGCTAATTGATTTAATTTAGCTCGTAATTTAGTCAAAATCCTTCATGTAAGAAAATTAACTCACAATGTAGGAAGATGGCCAATTGAGGATAATTTATTCCTCTTTGGCTATGATTTGATTTGATTGATGAAGCTCTTAGATGCTAACATGTGTCATCTCCAGTGCTTATCTTTGTCTTGGTGAGTCATGTGCCACGTGCATTTGTGTGGGACTCACGACTTTTCCAGTTGTCTTTGACGAGTCATATTTTGAATTTTGACTATTGAATGTAAATTAGTGAATTTTTATTTCACTAAAATTTTCATGTCTTTATATACAATTTTAAACGCAATATTATAACAATTTTGAAATCAGCGCACAAAAGTTTCTATTTTGACCCCAGTTATTGTTTTTAAGATTCCAAAATGATCCATACCGTGTCTTACTTTGACCCCGTGGTAGCCTCCCCCTCCTAAAACATGCCTTCTGTTCTGAATCTTATTTTTTATTTCCTTTTTGGTAAAAGCCCAAGGCCAAGGCCACCACATATCAAACAATGCAAGTGGAAAACTATTTATGAAAAAATCACAGTAAAGTGTGTGTCAAGAACACACAAAATATGAAAAGATCATACAAGTCATGTTTTTATACCTTTAAATAATAACTGATCAGTTTGCATGATATGCTACTACAAGATAAGATATTTCATACTTACTAATATGTTAGAGTAACATAACTTTTAATGCTTGTTATCTTTAGTAAAAATAACACTTCGCACAAATATTTGTTGATTTATATAAGATATTGGAGTGAATTAAATATGTTTGACAATTGAAGCATCAAAGATGCCGTATACAGAGGGATGCATCAATTTGAGGTATAGTTGCCCTCCCCGTCATATACTGAAGGAACCGCCTCCCTTTTGTCAGATCCACCAGCAAATCTGTCATCATATGCGGCCTACCCTCTTAAACATGCAACAACCACCACCATTTAGATCTGATGGTGGTGGTTGTTGCATGTTTAAGAGGCAGGGAAGGCCAAGAGATATGAATGAACATAATAGAGGGGTTGGTAAACATAATCGAGAGGGTGATTGAGAGAGTAAAGGAGAAGAGGAGGAGAGAATAAATAGAGATAAAACGTCTTGGGGTTGAGATAGAATTGAGGAGGTGTACGGTTTAGAGAGAGTTGAAAGGAGAGTGGGAGAGATTGTGAGAATAAATAGAGATAATTGAGGAGGTGCTTGGGATAAGTGGGGAGAGATATGTAAAAAGATAAAAATGCCATTGAAACCTTTCACCAACCAAACCAACACAGAAATATGTATTTGATTTCTTTGACTAAAAAAAATATTTAATATTTAATTACTTAAACAAACCAACACCAACCCTAATAGACGAGAAAATTTTGTGTACAACGGGGATAGCACTATTTGCCATTTTCAACCAATCACGTTCCGCCACATTTGATAAGAATTCCACAATTTGCCATCTTCAACCACGTTCCGCCATATATGATAAAAATTTCACATGACGGGACATGATTGGATGAGGATAGCACAACTGCCTCATGACATGTAAGTCTTTCTCCTCCTAATACACCGCACCCCCTTTTTTCAATACTATAACAAGTGTTTTTTAGTATTTATGAGTGAGAAGATAAATATAGAGGGTATAGAAAGTGTGGGTGTAATTAAGGGCTCGTTTGGGAGTGCTTTTGGAGAAGCGAAATACGCTTCTAAATGGGTGAAAGCGCTTCTGTTTTTTAAAAATGGTGTTTGGCAAAAATTACAAAAGCGCTTTGGGTGAGATCCAAAAGCACTTGGAGTGGTTTTGGAAGAAGCACTTTAGAGGTGCTTCTTCTTAAAAGCGCTGCAGGACAAAAACACGGGAAGCACTTGGCTCCCTTTAATGAAACTTTTAAAATGCCAAAAATACCCATATTTAATTTTTTTAAATGCCAAAATACCCTCCCTTTATTTTTTTTTTCTTTCTCTCTCTTTCTCTCCTAACGCCAAAACCTATCAGACTCCTACACACTCGTGGAAGGACATCCAACTAATTATTCCCTGCTGATGTTCAAATTCAGTCCATATATCCATTGTAAGAGTATCTATTTCCCAGTTCGGTTTCAATTTCTCTCCTGAAGTAAAAGAACAATTGCTTCAGTGAAAGTTTATTATTCCACTAAAAAAAGACCTCATAGATGCAGTGTAAGAGTATCTATTTTCGATTTGTGTTTCAACTCCCCTGAAGTAAAAAGAATAATTGCTTCATCGAAAGTTTATTGTCAAACCAATTGTCTTTTTGGAAAAAACAACCTCTGATAAAATCCAATCCCAATCAGTTTAGATAATGCTTAGACGGGTTGATTGCACAAGTTAAGTTTGAACTACTTATTTCATTAGATACGATAACATTCTGTTCGTTTAATCAAAGGTCATTTGCAGGCCTGATGTTTCTTAATTGGAAAAAAAGCTTTCAGAACAATCAAAGATGCGGAAAATTATACTTTGTGAATTCATACTTTTTTAAGTTGTGTTTTTATTTTGGGATCTTGTGAATTTTTATTTCCTATTTATTATAATATTTTGGGATTTTTTAAATTTTTTTAAAGTACTTTTAAAAGCGTTTTTACTGTGTCAGCCAAACACTCAACAAAATATCAAAAGCGCTTTTATGTAATGTAAAAGCACTTTTAAATGTGACATCCAACCGACAAACTACTTCTTTGTAGAAGCGCTTATAACATAAGCGCTACTGGCATAGGTGCTAGTGGCATAAGCGCTTCGGGAAGAAGCACTCCCAAACGAGCCCTAAGTTGAATATAAATGAAAATCAATTAGGTGAAAATTAGCATAAGTTACGGTAATGTTGATGTTATGATTTTAAATCTCCGTCATTTTGCCATCTTATTCTTGGTAACAAAAATTAAAATGCAAAACTAACAACAAGGAAGGAAACTCGCAATTTCAAATCCCACGAATTACTTTGCGTCTATTAATCTAGAGAAATAAATAAAAACAAAGGTGTATATAAAATTCAAAACCACGTCTTTATTCGGGAAATGATTTACAAGATTGTGAAGTTCGTAATCAAAGCAATTGTATCTCGTGCATTTATATGCCTTATGTTTAGGGATTTTATGGATACGATTCGTAAGAAGCAATTCTCAATAACACACGATAAGATCATTGAGGAAATTTATATCTTATCCCAAAAGAACATACAAAACACTAAAACAGAAACACCATTTAAAGAGAGAAACTATTTTATGTACATAATTATTTGGATATTAATCTAATGGTTCAAAAAAGTTTCTTAAAATGAGTGCAAGAGTAAGTGAACCGTTGAATTTACATCCAACGGTGAGTGACCACAAATCTCTTGGACCCTTGTAGTCCAAGAGATCAGGACTGTACATGCATACAGTCTCGATCTCTTGGACCACAGGAGTCCAAGAGATTATGATCACCCACCGTTGGATATTAATCTAATGATTCAAAAAAGTTTCTTAATAAGGTGATGATGATTGTGATATTTAAAAGGTGTTTATATTTTAAGTGAGTTTTTCCATATGTTATTATCGCACATTTGGCATTTTGTAATATTGTGCATTATTTATTTTTATTTTTTTGTCAAATGTAATATTGTGCATTATTATTTCTTGACAAAATGTAGGCCAAGGTTTTTTAAAAATTTTTGATGTAGGCCAGTATTTTATTTTATTTTATAATCAAAGAAACATAATTTAAAATATTACCTTTGTAAAAACAAAAATTTAAAACAGATCCACACATTTCCAATTCAATCCGTTTTTGAAAAAAGAAAAATGATGTGTCGGTTGGGCACATGCATGCATCTCTCTTTGACCCATATCTGGTTGTCGGTATATGAGACAGATGTATTGAACTGAAACTCACACGTTGCACTTTATAATTATCACTTCTCTATTCTCGGCCCCAGAAAAAAAAACTTCTCCATCCTGTCCTGTCGGTATCTTTTGGAAAATATTTTTACTTATCATTTTATTATTATTTTCATTAAATTCTGAGTCTCTATATTTAGCATGAGTGCATTTGCACGCATTTAAAAAACATTAATTATGAAATTAATCTAATAATTTTAATAAGTCCACATCATCAAACTTATCTATATATAAAGCAAAAGGTAGAGAATGGTGAAACATTCAAAACACCAAAAAATGTCCTTGGTTAATGTAAACATTAAGAATTGAAATTATTAATTAAATGAGGATAATATGGTAAATTCACACTTTTTCATATTAAAAAAATTTAAAATTAAAAGAAAAATATGATAATAGATCCTCTTTTTATGGAACACAACTACCTATTATCTTTTTTAGTTCTAAAATAATTTTTTTTTTTAAAAGCCTCTCGCAAGCGCGGAAGGGCGTGTGAAGAGGCTAGTATTAAACTAAAAACTAATTATTTGCACCTTATTATGTCCCCATCAAGCCACACCTACCCAACACTACAGCCATGGCTTTCCTCTCTCTCTCTCCCCCCCTCCCCCCTTCTTCTTTTCACCGCCTTCTCCCTCCTTTCTTGGTTAATAACATGTTTAACAAAAAGGGAGCTTTAGTTTTAAACCATAATATAGTTTACTAATTTAGTAGAAAGAAATACAATTTAGTCTAATTAGCAAAAGGCCAAACACCAAAATGTAACAACAATACCATTACAAAATATGAAAATTACAACATATGCCATTTTCAGTATTTAGTTTTAAACCAAAGCTTAAAAACGACATCAACTTCACTTCCAGAAACCTCTTCAACTTCACCTCCAGAAACCTCCAGACCACCAACGATCATCAAACGGTTTTCTGCATTGCAGTTTCGTTTTCTGCATCACAGTTTCGTTTTCGTTTTCGTGGAAAATAACTCCGAAATTAACCAATTAAACCTCAAAATTTCTGAAATCTTACTCAACTAACAGCTAGATCGTGGAAAATAGCTAGAAAACCATACCTCAATCGAAGGATTTGATACACAAGAGTTGAGAATCTCAAAATTTTCCAGTAAATTCTAATAAACATTCTATAATTTCAACGAAGATAAAAGCTATTTTCTGTGTAATTACATCCTATCAAACTCCTTGAAGCTCTTCAGTAAGCCCTCCACCTCCACAGTGCTCGTGAACACCATCGCATCCAACGCTCCCTCCTCAATCCTCTCCACCACTTGCTTAGCGTACCCTGGTCCGGCCCACCGCGTCTCGTACGCATTAACCCTAATCGGAACCGAACGCTTGGACTCCAAATCTCTGAGAAAATCCGGGACCACATGAGGCTCAACCAGTCCCACCACGACCTTGGAGTTACTGGCGAAGGCCGAAGGGATGAGCAACTTGAGAATTCCATCGCATTCGCAAGTGAAGGCTGTGGTCGTCGTTGCTGCGGAGAGAGAGAGAGAGAGAGAGAGAGAGAGAGAGAGAGAGAGAGAGAGAGAGAGAGAGAAAGAAAGAGAAAGAGATCTAATCTGATAAAAAAAGGAGACCAATAAATATTTTAATAAAAAGGATATAATTGTCTTTTCAGTGATTAATATAAGGTGGGCCAACGAATCTGAGCCTCCTCTTTGGCTTAATCCAAAATAACAATTCTTTTATAGGTATTAAAACCCAAACTAAAATACCCAATGTCTCAAATACTAATTAATAAAGTTAATTATGTCTAATACCTAATTTTCCTTAACAAAAAATGGTAGCAAGTGGGATTCGGTTTTGAACAACTCCATCAATAGATTTTTTTTCTTTTTTCCAGTAGGCGAAAGCAAAGAGACATAGTGAGATTAATGATGATATGAGAGCTTAAGAGAAAAAAAAAAATTAGACATGAACATTATTTTGTTTTGTTGATGAAAAAACATTGAGGGCATGTTTACGTATCAGTAATGGAGAAAGTAAGGAATCAGAGAATTTATGAATCGGGGAACTACTGAATCGGTATGGGAAGAATCATTCCCATTAAGTTGTTTACTAAACATATGGAATTAGCAAAGTAAATGGGTTGATTCCCATTGTTATTATTTACTAATTTTCTTGAATCAGAATCCAAATTAATTTGATTACTAAAATGCCCTGCACATTTTCACCACAACACATATATAATTCTCAAATTGGCTAAGGAGACAAAACTAATCATGCAACAAACTAGTAAGGCAGTGTAAACATGAGGAATAATCAATATGCTGAACAAGATGAACAGCAAGAGCCCAATTCAATGATAATGTTAATAACACCTTTGTCCAAAGCCAATTTCAAACGAAAAAATAAACTCCAAAAAATATATATCTTTCACCTACGTAACTAGTAAACAATCAAATAATAATAACCTGCATAATCTTCATACGATTAAATACATAATCTTCATACTACAAAAAAAATATATAGAATCTCCACATAAGTCTTTATCTATGATCGTACTTTGTTTTGTGATGAATGTGTGGACAGAAGATAGAAGAAGAAGAAGAAGAAGAAGATAGATAGATAGATAGAATGACTTACATAATAGAATGACTTACATAGCATAAGGCGTTGCTGCTGCTTCTGGGAGGTTGTGTCTGCAACGCTAACTTGAAAAAGAAGTTAGAGCGTCTTGGAACTTCTTTGCATGAGTCTTTTTTTTTATTTTTTTTTATTTTTATGGTTTGGGGTGTTTTGGAATTATGGTAAAGTGGTAAGGGTATTTTTGGAAGTTATTAAGAGAAAACAGGAATGGGAATCGTATCGACTACTCCCCCCTAGTTGATCTGATACCTAGTTTTGAGGGGATGTGATTACGAAATTTGAGGTGGAGCCCATTTATTTTTTCATTCTTGATTGCAAGTAAACGCAGGGGAAGTCAGGAATGGAAATCATTCCCTTTCTTCCCATACCCATTATTGATATGTAAACATGCCTTGAAGGGGAAGGGGTTAATGTGCTTCCCCACTTTTTTTTTTTTTAGTTAATGAAAAAATATTGTGATTTTTTTTCTTCAGTCGATAGGGAGGGGGAGGGGGGATTGCAACAAACTACTAAATACACTTCCACCCATTTAAGGGGAGGCAAGGGCTATTACTATTCATATGAATAGTGCCAGCTCTTGTAAAAGGCTTGTGGTGTTTCCACTCATTGCTATGGCAACCACTATTCATATGAGATATGAGTAGAGGAATTTGTATAGAGTTTTGGTGTGGGAAGTGAAAAATATGACTAAGTATTTATTTTTTTAAAATTCTGAAAATTTTAATTTTTTTTTTAATTTTTTTAGATTTTTTTATAAAAATTTAGTTGCTGACGTTAACACTGACATCAACAAACCCAAATTAGAACAAAAGCAGATTTTGCCTGAGAGCCAGCCCAAACTTGTGGAGCCCACCAACAACCCGGGCAGCATTTGTTCACTGGAAGCCCTTTTTGGGCCTAGTGCCCCCTTTGCCGGGAGTGGTGGAACTGCTCTTAGAGGACAACCACCTTACCATAATGGTAAGGACCCATTGGCAGATAAGTGACATGTTTTATCTTTCTTTGTGGACCCGTTTCTTTTTCTTTTCGAAGTTACAAAAAAGGAGAGTAAAAAGAAAAAATACTGTAGCACTAGCATTGGAGTTCGATCCTAGTTCACACCAACGAAAAGCATGTGAATGAAACCAACTTAACTAAATATTCATTTGTGGACTGCACGCTTACTAATATTTATAAATAAACGGGTTATTAAAAGGGTCATGGGGTTCACTAAAAAATGATTCAAATTTTTATTATGTAGGTTGAATTGACTAATTTCTCATGTGGATTTCGAGTTCTGTAACGGGTTATATCGAAAATTATCACTTTAATGGGAACTTACAATTTCCAATAAATGGAGTGTAAGTGAAAAAAAAAAAATAGAAAAGTTACCTCTCTTTTTTGAATAATGGTGAACCATAAGAAGATTGAGTTGATGTTTTCATATCAGTCGTCAATGGCTTAGAAGTAGGAATTTATATAGAACTAGGCTATAAAAAAATTCTTGACTTTTTCTATAATATAATGGGTATACTAGTGATTTGCCCCCTAAACTTGTACCTAATTTTCAATTAACCCCCTATTCTTTTTTTTTAGAAAATTAAGGATATGAACTCTTTTTTTTGGCCAATTTCCCCCCTCCGTCTAAATCCACAACATTTCATCCAATTTTCCATTAAATATGAGGGCAAATTGGTCATCTCCATATGAAAATAAAATAAAATAATAATTTGAAATAATAATAATAGAAATAAAGTTTATAAATAAAAAAAAACCTCACCTTCCATATCTCTCCGTCTCTCTCTGTCTCTTCCACTCTCTACAATCCCTTCTTCCCCAAATCAACCACAGCCACAAACACATACACCGTGAATGGAAGACCAACCTCTGCTCCTACGTGGGACCCGACCTCCGAGTGCGTGAAGAAGCTACAATTGGAGGAGGAGGACGGTGCGAAATGGGTTTGGGTTTGTGGGTGGGGATAAGGTTTTCATTTTGGGTTTTTTGGATGTGGGGGTTGATTGCAGGTGGGGAATGGGGTGGATCATTGGCTGTTGTGATGGCATTGGACTGGTTAAGTTGAGGGATAGGGAGGAGTTGTTTTGTGTCAGTGAGATGAGTGGTTGGTTGTGGTGATTGGGCGTGTAGAGTAAATTTTTTGGGGGAAGAGAGAGAGAGAGAGAGAGAGAGAGAGAGAGTGTGTGTGTGTGGTGGCTGTAGGAGGGTGGGCTGCTAAGAGGGGAGGTGGCAGTGAGGAAGCGGGTGGCCTTGGATGTGGGGTTGGGTAAGAGGTTTGGTGATGCAATGGTGGGGAGAGGTGTGGTGGTGATGGTGAGAAGAAAGGTGATGGTTGTTGGGAGGGTTTTTTTTTGTTTTCTCTTTTCTATAATTTTTTCCCAAAAAAAATATTTATTTTTAATGATTTAACAGAAAATTGGATGAAATGTTGATGATTTAGACGGTAGGGGGGAAATTGATGAAAAAAAAAAGTTCATATCCTTAATTTTCTATAAAAAAAGGATAGGGGGCTAATTGAAAGCGAGGTACAAATTCAAGGGGTATTTCACCGGTATACCCTAATATAATATATGATGGTTCAAATTGTCCAAAAAAAAAAATTTGGTAGGAGGCCTAAAGACGAAAAAGAACACAGAGAAGAGTGAAGAAGTAGAGAGAGAGAGTGAAGAAAAAAAAATGTGAAAGAAAAGGTAATAAAAACACAACCAGACAATACAAAATTGAATTGTGGGAATTGTTTTTTAACACCAACCAGACAATAGAAAAGGCACTCAGGTGGCCTCCAAACTAAAATGTAATGAATAAAAACAATTTATATTAATATATCTGCAGCAAGCATAAGACTTTGTGGAACAAAATACAATAAATGGTGGGGCTGAGCTACATAGCGTATAAAATTTGCAAAATGGTGGGCTCGTATATCTGAGCCTTCTAGTTCTGGGTGCTTTTTAACTCTCATCGTGCTTGTATTTTGGATCTGTCTCCCTTCTTATTTGTATTGCCCTTTGACCTTTTCTTCCCAATAGGCTCCTGCCTAATTTCTTGCCCTCTTCTTAGGAGAAACATTTGTCTTCAACGGGGATAGCACTATTTTGCTATTCTCGATCAATCACACTATAGCATATGTGATAACTTTTTCACTTGTCATAGAGTGAGTTTTTCTACCTCGTGAGGGTTTAATATGAAGTTTTCAGAACACCAAAAAAAAAAAAAAACAGAGAGAACATGAAAAATATAAATGTGGAAGAGGAAACTTGTAATTCAAGATCCTTGTATATATTTTACTGATTTTGATCAGAGTGCATGCAAATGATGTCATAGCTCCATAAATTCTTCTTGGTTCTATCTTACCCTATAAATTTTTTATCTATATGGTATACACACCTGTACAATTAAACAAAAAGACCCAACTGACTTTCGTGACTTTTTCTATTTTCTAGTCTTCCATTATTAATTACACCTTTTAAATTTATAATTCTTTATCATCAACTGAGAATTAATCTATTCTACAATTACAGTTTGAGGAGCAGCAAGAATCTTCAACATGAACTAAGGAAAAATATCATAATTATCGTAGGACTTTTCTGGTGGAGCACACAACTATAAATAAAATAAAATAAAACCCAAAAGAGGCACTAAAGCTCTAGACTTCTAGAACTCCACTTCAGTTCAACCGAATTAAAGCAGACAAGGGGTTTTCTGTCTTCAAATATGAAGAATTAAAGCAGACAAGCCCTAAACCCTCCATAATAGTGATTCATATTCAATATATACAAAAAAATCCAACGGTGATTCACCAATGTAAATTTTGTACAAATCCAATAGTTATGAGTATCTAACTTGGACTATAGCCCATATGAGTCTTTTTTTTTCCTCTTATAATTAGGATATAGGTTTTACGGTTTAGCTCAGTCCAAAATCTAACATCCCACCCGTAAGGTAAATCTAGCATACCCCATTTTGAAATCCTGGGAATCCTAAGTCCATCCCTACTAACGGTGATTTTCCAATGTATAAACTATATTATTAAAAAGTCAACTCGTCAATCAAATCATTTGAAAAATGTTCATATTGAATACAACTTCTACATTGGAACAAAAAAATACGAATTCAACATACAGAATTTCCCGTAAAAAAGAAGCAAAACCTGGTGAAAAATATTGAAAGCTTTTGGGAACCCCAATCATATTGGTTTTGCTGTCTTTTGGTGTGCTCTTTGTTCTGTTCTGTGCCTTCTGGGTGGGTGGTCCTCTGTTGGTCACCTCTTTGCTGTGCCTTAACTCTCCTCGTGCTTGTAGTTTGGAGCTGTCTCCTTTCTTCTTTGTATTGCCCTTTGAACTGTTCTTGCAAGTAGGCTCCTGCCTGAGTTTTCAGAACCGAAGAAAAAAAATACAGGGAGTGAATGGATGCAAATGATGTCATAGCTCCATAAAATCTTCTTGGCTCTATCTTACCCTATAAAATTCTTATCTACATACTATATAGTATACACACCTGTACAATTAAACAAAAAGACACAACTGATTTTCTTGACTTTTTCTATTTTCCAGTCTTCCATTAATTACACCTTTTAACTTTTTAATTCTTTACCATCAACTTAGAATTAATCTAGAATTACACAATTTGAGGAGAACCAAGATACTTCACCATTAACTTTGGGAAAAGTCTCATAATTATTATAGGACTTTTCTGGTGAAGCACACAACTATAAATAAAATAAAATAAAACTCAAAAGAGGCACTGAAGCTCTAGACTTCTAGAACTCCACTTCAGTTCAACCGAATTAAAGCAGACAAGGGGTTTTCTCTGTCTTCAAGTAGGAAGAATTAAGGAGCTGCCTGCCCAACATTTATTTTTAGTTCAATGTTGCGTGGGTCTCGCTTGGTCAGGCTCAGGCCTTTTCAGTTCCAAGGGACAAGTTCAGATTGGCTGCCATCTTCTTTCAGGAAGGGCCCTGCAATTGCTGCTGCCACTAACACCATCCTCTTCTTGGGTTTCTTCGTAATTTCTGCTGCCATTTTGTGTTCTTATTGGATCCAAACTGTAAGTTTCAGTCAACTTTTAGCATGTAGTTTTGAGACTTTTGGGTCATTTTCTGAATGTTTAAATTTAGTTTGCCCTCAAATTTTTGTTTCATGTTTTGTGTGTCATGCAGTCCAATTTTCAGATTGGTAATTCTGCAAACGAAACCGTATTAATCTCCAACAAGTATCAGGAACCCTTTAAGGTGATTGAATTCCCACTCAACTGTTCTATTGGCAGCAATATTAATCAGACACAAACCGGCCCAACAAGCTACCCTACAACCTTTAGCAACCTTGATGATCTTGACTCTTCAACAAACCCGGTATGCCCGGATTATTTTCGGTTCATCCACCAGGACCTAATGCCATGGAAAGCCACAGGGATCACAAGGGACATGGTGGAGAGAGCAAAGGAAACAGCACATTTTAGGCTAGTGATTGTGAATGGCAAGGCCTATGTTGAAAAGTACAAGAAGTCCATACAGACAAGGGATGTGTTTACTATATGGGGCATTTTGCAGCTTCTTAGGAGGTACCCTGGGAGACTGCCTGACTTGGAGCTCATGTTTGACTGTGATGACAAGCCGGTCATCCAATCAAGCGACTACCGGGGACTGAACTCGACTCAGGTGCCGCCACTGTTCCGGTATTGTGGTGACAGATGGACAAGGGACGTTGTGTTCCCTGATTGGTCCTTCTGGGGTTGGTAAGTTTGAATTTTAGGCAAGGCTTAAAATTTCTGTGTCTTCTTGTTCTGGCATGAAAATGATGGGGCACCAACCTCTCTAATGTCCATTCATGTTGGAACGTTTCAAAAGTTATACTTGGTGATTTCCTTTTGCTTTAAAGAAAAATAGTACTTCATCAATTTAACCATACTCACTGAGATATGTTTGAGAATTGAGAAATTTCTCCGGGGACAATCTGTCATGTCACATGTCAACCTTGACAATAAAGTATAGGTGGTCCAAATTCATTGTCTCGCAACGTAATATACTAGATGTTACCGTTTTTAATCATGCTCGCTTATTACTCATAAGCTACATGCATTTTTGAAGGGCTGAGATTAACATAAAACCATGGGAAGGTTTGTTGAAAGATCTCAAGAAAGGCAATGACAGGAGCAAATGGATGGAAAGAGAACCTTATGCATACTGGAAAGGAAACCCCTTTGTCGCTGAAAGCAGGCAAGACCTCCTCAAATGCAATGTCTCTGACTCACAGGATTGGAATGCTCGCCTATTCATCCAGGTAACACATAAGCAAATTCTTTCAAGCTATCCAATACTTGAAAACAAGGTGAGCAAATTTTGTAAGACTCTGAAAATCGATCATTCGGGCAATTAAATCAACTAACTAGTTGGGTATAATTGCAGGATTGGATCCTTGAATCTCAGCAAGGCTTCAAGCAATCAGATGTAGCAAGCCAATGCACACACAGGTATGTCTCACAGAAGAGTAGTGTAAATAAAATAAAATCTTCTTGCTTAGTAAAATTTGATTTTCCATTTTCCATTTTATTTTCTCATGTGATTTATATAGGTACAAGATCTATATTGAGGGATATGCATGGTCTGTCAGTGAGAAATACATTCTAGCCTGTGATTCAGTAACACTAATTGTAAAACCACAATACTATGATTTCTTCACAAGAAGTCTGCAGCCAGTTCGCCATTATTGGCCTATAAGGCATGAAGACAAATGTAAATCCATTAAGTTTGCTGTAGATTGGGGCAACAACCACAAACAAAAGGTAACTTCTCTAACCCCTTTAAACTCCGAGAAAAACTATTTGTACCATATTTACGAAAGTGCGCTCGTCTGTATTAGAGATGCGGTCCATAGTGTGATCCATCTAGACCATTACCCAAAAATTCGGTGCTCCATAGTTTATAATACTTGTGGATTAATTATTTCACAGGCACAAGCAATTGGAAAAGCAGCAAGCGACTTCATTCAGCAAGAGCTAAAGATGGACTTTGTGTATGACTACATGTTCCATCTGTTAAATGAATACGCAAAACTCTTAAGATTTGAGCCAAAAATACCCGAAGGCGCGACGCATTTGTGCTCGGAGAGTATGGCTTGTCCTGCGGCTGAGTCTGAGAAGAAGTTCATGACAGAGTCCTTGGTTAAGAGTCCATCAGTGACAAGCCCCTGCACCATGCCTCCTGCCTATAAACCCCAAGCACTTGGAAACTGGTATAGGAGGAATATCAATTTAAATAAACAAGTGCAGAAGTGGGAAGATAAGTACTGGGAAAATCTCTCTAAGCAGGATTAGCCGTACATTTTCACATGGACTAGTTACAGATTACTTTTAGCAAGTATGCAAATTTAATGTAAAGTACATAAATTAATCACAACTTGTCACCTGTTTGAAACAATAAGAAAACCCAATTACCATCACCAAAATTTATCATATTCATGAGAAGGGGTCTCGGATATAAAATGGATCCGATGGTCAGTTATTTTTATTTTGGGTCTCCCAAAGTTTGGATTATCAAACAAACAGTTTTAACCCAAAACAGGAAAATTCAATAGGGGCAATTTATCCCAAAAAGCAATAACAGATTAAGGTTACAACGTGGAAGCATTGAAGTGAATTGTGGACATAATCAAGCAGAAGAAGCAAATTTTGTCCTCCAAATTCTCTCCTCCTCCACTATCTTAGCCTCCAAAATTCCAACTTCTCCACCTCTCATGCCTCCCAAAAACAAGGATCTATTTTCTCTTTTTTTGCTCCCATAGGCTCTCATTGTGCTTCTTGCCCCCACTTCCATTCTCTTAGGCCCCAATTACCTTCTCTCTTTTTTCTCACATTTCAGAAGCCCTTTCTCATTGGAGACAAAATGGTATGCCTGCATTCTCTCTGTCTTTTTGTTACACCAATTTATTATGGTTTGTACTGATCATAGATACAATTATAAGGATAGCCTTTCATTTTTTGGGGGGATTTAAAGAAATGATCGATTTGATATCTTCGATTTCAACCATGGCCATAATGTCAGTATTGAAGTGCATGCTTTGTGATTCTTCTTTTTTATTTTTTTCATGCTAGACTTGTTTGTTGCTTCATTTTGATGCATATTCGTTTATGATAACACATAACATGTTAGATTGACGATTTGAATCATAGTTTGAACAAATAAGAGAACATATACCCGTGTTAATTAACATCCAGTAAAATGCTTCTTTATATGATACGATTACATAACTCGCATAGAAAAAAAGATAAAAAAATCCTTAGTCAGATCTTACATGGTGATAATTTGATGAACAATATAGGTATACAAAGTAATTGACCAATTAATTAAAGGTTCTAATAATTGAGCTTTGTGATGGAATGGGACAGGCCAATGCAGCTTCTGGAATGGCTGTGCACGATGACTGCAAGCTGAAGTTCTTGGAGCTAAAAGCAAAGAGGAACTATCGATTCATTCTGTTCAAGATTGAACAACAACAAATTGTGATTGATAAGCTCGGGGAACCTAATGAGAGTTATGATGATTTCACCTCCAGTTTTCCTGCTGATGAGTGTCGTTATGCTGTCTTTGATTTCGATTTCACTACCGAAGAGAACTGCCAGAAAAGCAAGATTTTCTTCATTGCATGGTAATTAACTTCACACAAAGAAACTACGACTCATCTTAGATTTGCTTTTAGAAAACATCTTGAAAATAAACATGTACGGCTCATCATACAATAGTCAATCTCACGAGTCTGTATTTAAGAAGTAATTCTTCTATACAACTGGTTGTATATAATTATATGACTATCTTCTTGATCATATGACAAATTAATAGATATATAATTGTATACAACCGGTGGTATGGAAGAAAAATTAGTAATTTTTAAAAGTACGACACGACGCTCATGATGCATATTTGCTTCTTTCTTTTTCTTTGGACACTAAAAACCTATATGTGTACATATGTTTTTGTGGCACGGGTTAGGTCACCGGATTCATCAAAGGTGAGGATGAAGATGGTGTATGCTAGTTCCAAGGACAGATTCAAGAGAGAATTGGATGGCATTTCATTCGAATTGCAAGCAACAGATCCAAGTGAGATGAGCTTGGACATAGTGAAAGGGCGAGTCTTCTAAGCCAAGCCACCCCTTTTGCTCTCTTCTCCAATCTTTCCATGCTTTCCCTCACTGTTTCCTTTGGGGGCCACCAAATTTTATAGCCATTATTATTACTTGGATTTTTGTTTTAAAAACTCCAAATTAGCCAAGTGAATCTGTGAATGTACTATGTACTCTTCTGTATAACGTCAATAGCCATATTCGAAAAACAATATGGTTTTTGGGATTGGTCAAAGGCTCTCAAAACCAAATTGGCTGCAGCCATGAGAGCATTTGTTGATGCTTGTGGATGCTGCTTTGAATAGGGTTGCTTCCATTTGTCTAGTGTTGCTCTTAGACAGATTGTTATGAGTAGAGCATGATAATCTCTGGTTTATCGCAATCTCAGTTTTTTTTCACTCGGGGTGATTCTGTGTAGTGTGTTTTATATATTGTTGTCAAAGAAAAATTGAAGTATCTATATGTTACTTTCCATTCTTCTTTGTGTTGACTGTTATACCTTTGTGCAAAGACACACACACAAACACAAGCTATTGGGTCTTGGAAAAGGCTCAATAACAAACAACCTAAACTAGCCACAATTGACCTTGGGCCTAGTAACAAGGAGAAATGGCAAAATCAAGTTCACATTGAATGGGAGTACTCTCTGTCTCTATTTTAAGAGAAAAGTAAAGCAGCAATTGAAAACAAAAACAAAAACAAAAAGTGGTTTTTAGTACATAATTTTTTTAATTATTTTTATTTAACAAAGCCACATATAAATAAATAAATAAAAGCCAATATCAAATAACCAAAATGGGAAATCCCTTACATCAAACGACGTCGCTAGCGTTTGGCTTGCCTACTCCTCCCCAAGCATAACAAACACACAGCCTGTTTAGGGTTTATCAACCTCCCCTGCACCCCATTTCGTCGAACACAACCATGGACGAAGAAACTGCCCCAGCTCCAGCCCCAGCCCCAGCCCAAGACCAGAACCCGACCCCCAATGCGAACCCAGCTCCAATCTCAGGCTGGAGCAACATAGTGAAGAAGCAAGCAGAGCCAAGGCCCCAGACCTCGGAGTCAAACGCCACAACCCAAGTTTTGGTGGAGAGCTGCAAGTCCTCCAAGGGCATAGCCATAGCAGTGGTCGATGCCAATGCCATCATTCAAGGCGGAGAGAGCCTCAGCCACCGCGCCGACAAGTTGGTCTCCGTCCCCGAGGTCATGGACGAGGTCCGTGACCCTGTTTCCCGCCACCGGCTCGCCTTTGTTCCCTTCCAAGTCCAAACCATGGAGCCGTCTCCGGAAGCTCTCAACAAAGGTAATATATTTTTGTATGTGTATCAATAGAACTATGTTTACCTGTGAAAGCTTGAAGCTTTAGTATGCATTGTTGCTTAATTTCAAGCAATCATGGTTGAGAAGTATTGGTATGAGATGATTTTATGGATTTGTTGTTGGTTTTTTATATGAGTATGTGATGTATAAGGCGGTTGAATGTATGTGGGAATTGGGTTTGATGGGTTTCTGTGTATTTTTGGACAGTTATTAAGTTTGCAAGGGCTACCGGGGATTTGCAGACGCTTTCGGATGTGGATCTTAAGCTCATTGCTCTGACTTATACGTTGGAGGCTCAGATACATGGAACTGAAAATCTCAGGGACTGCCCTCCCCCAGTTCACACAGTCAATGTCAGGAGGCTGCCTGAGAAGGACTTGCCGGGTTGGGGCAATAATGTGCCCAATTTGGAAGAGTGGGAAGCTCTGGAAAATGCTGCGGAGGACAATGCGAACCCCAGTTCAAGAATTCTTCCGTTGAAAAATATAAGCCTGAATGTGATGGATTCCGATAGTCATTCTGTTGATGGTTCTGCAGTGGAAGTTAAAAGTGATGCTCATTCTGAAAATCAGGAGGATGGTTTGGGCATTGAAAGGAGACCTAGGAGAAATTTTCCCAAGAAGAAAGAGATAAACATCGAAGGGAAGAAGATGGTTTCGGACGGAATTGATGCATCCCAAGGACAGTTTGATGATAATGCTGGGGACTGGATGCCTGCTGTCAGTCGAAGTACTCATAGGAGGTTTTTGAGAAGAAAAGCTAGGCGTGAGTCTAATGAGGCATTATCTGAAAAGGATGCTCAGCAAGATGCAGAGGAAAATGCAAGTGGCGACATACATGAGGAAGCTAGAGGCCAGGATCAATCGTTGCCTGTGGACTCTAAGGAAGCATGCCCTGAAAATGGAATTTCTGAGGTGAGTGAGGTGACAAAGGCGAAGAATGGTGATGAAGGCCTTTCTTCAATCCTGAAACAAACAAGACTGGAAGAAGATGAATTGAGGGCTCTTCACGAAGGAAAGGAGCTCAATGATGTAGAGGCTAATGATCCCGAGGCAGAGGAAGCTACTACTGATAATAATGTGAATTTGGATGTTGAAGGAGGTGAAGTTGAAATGATAAATGAGGAGCTGGATCACTTGGAGATCTCAAGTCAGACTAACGAAAGCGTTGATACATCCAATTTGAATGATGATCATAGTGAGCAGAGCTGGATGGTTAGATCCTTGTCTGAGTCCAGTGTAGCTTGTATAACTAGTGATTTTGCAATGCAGAATGTTATTCTGCAGATGGGTTTACGGTTGCTGGCACCTGGAGGAATGCAGATCCGACAGCTCCATAGGTATATATTTGATACACTTTTTCCCATTTAATTATCCTTTGCATACTATTACAAACTCTTTTCTTTTGGTCCACTCATAAGTTTAGATACCATGATGTTTATTAGAGATATCTTACATAGGATCTGTATGGAACGGTGAGAAATAGGCTGTTCCAATTGGATTTAAATTTGTTCTTCCCCTCACTACGGTGTCTAAAATTACTTGATGAAACAACTGTATCATGAGCTTCTGTGGTGTCATCTTTGATAGGTGGATTTTGAAATGCCATGCCTGCAATACTGTGACTGGTGAAATTGGGAAAATTTTCTGTCCGAAGTGTGGAAATGGTGGTACTTTGCGCAAGGTAGCAGTTACAGTTGGTGAAAATGGCATTGTTCTGGCAGCTCGTCGACCTCGGATCATATTGCGTGGCACAAGAGTGAGTATATCTATATCAGCTTTTACCAGGAATTGGTCACCATCTATGATAGCTTAGATCTGTTGGATTATTGCAAGTAAAACACATATAACCTCTTTAATATGAAGGCCCCTATCCATTGGTTGTTAGGCATTTTGGTTGCCCCAGTGGTACTTTCCACACATATATTGCATACTCTTCGCTTGGTTATTGGACACTAGTCTTTTAACATGAAGATAATATTTCCTTGATTATGAGTGTTTAATGGTCATTTGTATGCTACTAACATTGTTGGTAGGTACTGGGATCACACAAACATGCAATTTGTTCACAAAGTCATGACTGAATTAGGATGTGAGGACAACATATCCCATCCCAATATATGTTGTTAGGAAACATAAGATATTGCATTCACGATTTCATCAGCCATCATACCTTGGTCCATCGCTTTGGTCCATCGCTTTGAGTGTTGGCTTCCACATGTGCATTTGTGATTTCATGTTCTACTTGTGGTATTTCACCTAAAGTTTCGTTGCTCATGTCCGCTTATGCATCTTGATGTTTGGTTGGTTGCAGTTTTCACTGCCTTTACCTCAAGGTGGAAGGGATGCCATTACTAAGAACCTTGTTTTACGTGAAGATCAACTCCCACAAAAGTTTCTTCATCCAAAGACGAAGAAGAAAGCAAATAAGGAGGTCATTTTTGAAACTCTATGGTGTTCCTGAATTGTGACTGCCTCTGATTATTGATGTGTGGATTTTTGCTTAGCTATCAAATATCTGATTATACTATATCTTACATCTGCAGGGGGATGACGTATTCACTACCAATGACTTCATCTTCTGCCACCATACTGATAAAAAAGCTCCTTTGCAGCCTCCCATTAGGAAGGCACTAGCTGTTTTCAGTGGAAGGAGGAATCCCAACGACAATCATTACTCGCCGAAGCATAAATAGCGGGTTTCTTTAGCTTTTGATTCCAATGGATTTTTTAAACCAGTTTTGATATTTTAGCAGTTTCTTTGTTAGGATACGTTGAGTGTGGCCTAATGATTTGTGGGTAATTTATGTGGTATTTATGACTATAGTATACGAGAGCAATTCCATGTGGTTCTTTGAGTACAATCATGCCTGTCTATTTTCAGACTATCATTTGTAAGGTCTGAAACTTGGAAAGGAATGCATGAGTTTGCTGAGGGACAAAAAAGGCTTCTTGAATGCAGCAAGACAAAATTCAACACAACTCTAATCTAATAGACAAACAGAGGAATTCCAACTGACACAAAAACCTAGTTATTAAAGAAAAATAAAATCAAGCATTAGCAATATTGCCTTAAAAATAAAACATAAAATCAAACTTTGTATGAAATCACATACCTCTCCACATAGAGATTCAAAAACACCTATAATTCCTCAAATTCATCAAAGAATTTTCACTTTTGTTGAGCAAGTGAGGAAGAGAAGAGAAAGCCACTTATCAGGAAAACGAATTGGAGTGTTGGTGGCTGGTTTTTTTTTTTTTCTCCAAATATTAATTCAACTGCATTTTCATCTATTCAGTCCTGAAGCTTTTTTCTTTCTGAAGGAGGTGGGGATAAAAATGGAGTGCGAAAATCACTCAACAATAAATCCGCATCTAAAACTGAAATGCATCATCATCATGCACAGGAAGAGACAATTTGATAAGATGACCAGAAGCAACAAAATCATGGAACATACTTGATTAGCAACTTAGTTTACTGTAACCTCAGGTATACAAAGAGATTTTGTCCTGCATGAATCCTTAAGTTCCCTCCTCTCCAATTACAAACATTTACAAGGAACAAAAAGTAAGTCAAGGCCAGAGTATTACAGTCGTATATTTCTTCTTTACAGTGTGTTAATTTAACTCATTTATGATGAAAGTGCAAGCTCGGCCCATGCCAAAGAAGATGCCTTGAGCTCAATGGACACCGATGTGTCGATTCTGCTCTCCAACATGGTGCATATTTCCTGCATGGAAGGCCGCTTCGTGGGCTCTGGATGGGTGCAAAGATTCACCACATCACATAAAACTTTGAGGTCATCGTAACTGAAATGTTTCAGTTCAGGATCCACCACATAAGGCATCACCTCTGGCAGCTCAAGATAGTCTTTGGCCTGCAGAAGAGAAAAGTCTAAGTTTGTGGTGCACAACTAGCTTAAACTACAGTTCTCAGTTTACCTTGGGAGCAAATTTGACAAACATTGCACGTCCAGAAACTTACTTACCCATTCTATCAAGCACCCTTTGTCCTTGCAGTAGGGAGGCCTGCCACTGATTATTTCAAGCAAAAGTATGCCAAAAGCATAAACATTGCCTTTAACATCCAGGTGGCGTGCTTCCATAGAATTTGGAAGAACACAAATATCACCTTGGCTGCTAATAGAGCCCGAGTTCTTTTCTGACCTCGCCAGAATTGTCTTCCAACTTTCAAAATCTACCAGCTACAGGTGAAATCAAGAGTGTTAATCTTATAGCCAGTGACTCTTATTCTCAGTCACAAAGATTTATGGAATTTTCATCTCTGAAATGATGTTTCAGCAAGTAAAAGAACAAAATGGGAGTTGAGAAGTTTTATGGCATACCTTGGGTAAAAAATCTTCTGTAAGATATACAGCACTAGAATTTAACTCGGATATGGTAAATGGTGGCTCAAGCTCTGTGTGAAAATACTTAAGTCCCCGAGCAATTCCTATAACAATTTTCATGCGCCGTGTCCAACTTAACTGGCATCCTTCTCCATCTGCAGCAAAATAAATTCTGGTTAGACCTCACGAGCCCTTTTATAGCAATTAAATGTGGTTAAAATAAAGGATCTTCACTCACAATGGAGGTGCTCATACAGTGTCCCATTTGAAGCATATTCAAAAACCAGCATCCTCGTAAATGGGGTGCTCTCACTACAATAACCCAGTAATTTTGCTGCGTTCTCATGATTTAATCTTGCCAAATCTGTCACCTCTCTCTGAAAATAGAGTTCAAGATAGCCTGTCCAATGCTCCTCCTTAATGCAAAGGGATATCACAGCAATCTCAGGCCCACCTTTCATGGTGCCTTTGTAAACCAAACTATCAGGGGAGGAGCCAATAATGTTGCTAAAGTCTTCACAGGCTACCTCAAGCTCTTGTCTGTTGAATCTGACAACATCTTTCAACATATCGGAATCTGTATAAAAACCGCTAACCAAATTAGCCACTGTTGTCTTTCCATAAGCAGTTAAAGTTCAATTGCACTGAGGCAGATGCAAGAAGTAACAAACCTATGTAGACTGCAATATGATCTTTTTCACTTGCTGATTTCTTCCAAGGAATTATGATAGAAGATTTGCTATTGCACCTCTGAAGAGCAGTGAAAACAGCAACAAGAAAGAGAGAACTGACCATGGTTCCAGTCACTATTTCCAGAGCCAACAGCCAGGCAGGTTTTGAAGTCTCCTGGTGTTTGGGGACATCTTTAGCAGGTTTGTTCTTAGGGTTAACTCCTGGATGTCCTTTAGAGGGTGGCGCACCAGCTACAAAGAACCGACAAAAGAACAGGTCACTAACTACAACACAACAATCAGTATTATAAAAATCAACGAACATTCGTTGAGAAACATTCAAAGTACATAATCAGTTAAAATGCGATTAAAAACATTAAATAGCCACAAATAAGCAATTCCAGCATCATTAAATTGAAATTAGGATGCTCACTCAGAAAGGAGCATATGAACATTTGTTCACCCTTTTTGTGTTCGTTATCCATTTTAAAAGTTTTCTTGCAACCACTAAGCATGTATAACCCTAGACAGTTCATCAACTTAAATCACACAATTATGTCATGCATACCACATAGTTCTACAGGACGCTGTTTGGGATCCTCTTTTTGGAGACAATTTCCTTGAAAACTTGACCTGCAAGCAATAACGAAAGTAAACGAAGGTGCGCAAGTTGCATACAATCAAAGGATAACTTAGGCAATTTTCAAAACACGCATGCAACACAAATATGAGATTACACCATTACTTGACAGTTGACACAAACATGAAAATAACACAACCCACTAACTAGAATTATAAATGGATCAGATTTCGTTACAAATACGAATAACACAATTTTGACACAACAAACTTGTTAATCTTGCAGAAAAATATATGGGAATGTAATGTACGCGCAATGATTTTGGTTTAGAGATAAGAGGGGTCCTAGTTTTGAGTATTTGTCATGTTCATATCATAAGATGTGACACTACAATTACACAGGTTAGGGTTGATTAATACTGGACATGAACACAAAATGATACAACCTAAACATCACTCTTGGTTAGGAAAGTACCTGGGAAGATACTCCAAGCACTTAGGTATGTTACCAACAAAGAAGTTGAATGAGAAATCTGCAACTTTTAACTGAGATGATCGACAAAGGCCCGTTAAGTTTGAGTTTGAGGCGTACCTGAAGCAGAAACGAACTGTGAAAAACAAAATTCCAGAAATAAAATCCTGATTTTTTTCCATCTTCAAAGCTATTTTTAGCTTAAAGGCATCTGTGTCAGTGTAAATACAAAGCTGCAGGAACTGTTCAAACACTTTAACACTCTGCTACTTACATTCCATGGAGATTAGCAGGTAAATTTGGATAGCTATTGGCAGGAACAGTTCCTTGAAGCTTATTCCTATCCAAATGAAGTTCCTCAAGGTATGCCAAATTGCCAAGTTCAGGAGGTAGCCTACCGGACAACCCATTTGACTGAAGATTTCTGCATCAAAAGTAGTAATTCCCACTATAAGAGAAATCCCAAACAACTCAAAAATTAAAGTATCATTCAGAAAAACGAATATTAAATTCCTAGTACATTTTCACAACACTGGTTAAGTTCCCAAGCTCTGGAGGAATTGGACCAGTGAGTTCATTCATCCCCAAATCCAAGATCCTGAGGTATTTTAACAAGCCCAGCTCTTTAGGTATTATCCCAAGCAGCTTGTTCCCATGCAAAATTCTATAAAACAGAAAGAAAAGTAATCAAGCTTCAGCCAAATTAGATCGAAGTTAAGAAAATAGAATTTCAGAATCAGTGTGGTGGGTGAAGCATACAGTTCTTGCAAGAAGCTGAGTTGACCCAAGTCTGGTACAAGAAATCCCCTTATTGATGAACCCGAAATGTTACTGCAAAAAGTAAAATAAAATCCAAAACAAAATGGCAGCACATGTTACAACAAAGTCTGTACCGTTCATTCTCAAACTCCCCTCAAAGGGATGTAATTGTGGAAACATTATACTATAATCTAGCACTAACATAGACAATGTCATATCTTACATCTTTAGAACATGGTCTCGAGACAGAGAACACATAATGCCGGTCCATCCACAAGGATCCACATCCAAGGAATTCCAATTGGACAAAACTAGATGTGGGTCTTCATATATAGCTTCCTTAAACGTTGTAAGGGCCCAAACTGTGCAAAAATCCAGTTTTCACTCAGAGAAAATCTACTAAAACAACAAATGGCCAATTAAACAAATAAACATACTAAATCGTGTTCCTGTAATTTTCATAAGTAGAGCTAGCTAATCTAGTAAGCCAGCAAATAACATAGTTGAACACTTCAACCAAACTATCAATACGGTTATATAGTGATTTAAGTAGCATGATCACCCTCACACTACTTCAAGACTCACTCTCTGTTGGTTAAGGAAGAAGTCAAACACAACCTTGACTCCTATACAATTTTCCATCGACTATAAGATAGGAAACTTCTTAGCTATGGTAAAATTTTCTGTCAATTTAACAACACTAAACGCAAGATTGACAATCAAATTCTTTTGTTCCCCCACACTTGCTTAGCAGCTAAATGGAGATTTACAGAAATCAAGATCTGAGAAACAGAGTGACTAAACAGAAACACATACCTTCTTTTGATGGAAATGATTCACAAGCCACAAAAAGAACCCCAGATACCAAGCACAGAAGCTGAAACGAGGCAAACGTTCTCATTTTTCTCTCAGTTTTCTCAACACAAACAGAACCAAGAAGAACTCATCTACGCATCACCCAAAGAGAAGAAAACCCAAGCAAAAGGAAAAGGAAAAAGAAACCCAATGGCCTAAAGCTTGGGACTTTATGAGAGAATAAAGCCTACACCAAGTTCAAGATCCTACTAATACTGTAAATCTCCTTCTACTCACTACAATGGGGTTGGCTTAACCAACAAAGTAGAAAAAGAAATGCTACCCAGAGATGAAAAATATGTTAAATTGTTGAAACAAATACCACTGAGTTCCAAATCCAAGGCTTTGGCAACTACCCACTAAAAAGTCCAACACAAATCAGTGGCCAGTGTGGAAACTGAAGCAAAATTTGGAAGCTGAAAGACACCCAACAGACGTAGACTAAAAACTTGGATTCGAAGAGAGGTTTGGTAATGCTGCTAGTAAAAGCTTAGCCAGAGCGAAAAAGCAAAAGAAATGGATAACAAAATCACCCAGAGAGAAAGAGAGAGAATATTTTCTTTAAAAATGGCGGTTCCATTTTTCTTTTTTCTTTATTTTGTTCTCTACCTTTTTTTTCGCTTTTGATTAGTGGGTTTTGGTGTCGTGGGAGTTTTTGGATCTTCGTTGTTGCCAACTGCTAAAATTTTGCGCTAACACTTGACAGTTAACAGGGGCTTCTCACTGGTAAATTCGAGTATACGATATATCGGTCCCCGAGATATCCGAACTGAATATCTCGCCCTCTGTTATATGGTGTGATGCGCGCACTGTAAGAAGGTAGGCTACATGGATCACATCGACGCGGTTTTGGATCGGACGGATAGGATTACGAGGCCGCTCAAAGGTGGGCCCAAGTTGCTGATCCTTGTGCTTTTGGTTCTTCTTTTTTTCCTTTAAATATAATTGGAATTTGGTTGTTACACTTGCTTTTTAAAATTAAATGGTCGACAACATTTTATAAAATAAATGAACACAAAAAATGGTTGACCACCCAATAATAAAAGATCAGAATAAAAATCGTTGACCCCATTGGTTGGCTGGATTTGCTGTATGTGTTTCTACCTAGAGAGAGTGTATTTTTTTTTTAAATTTAAATAAAGGAAGCAGCTAGGAAGGAGAGGAGAGTATCATTAAAAATATTTTTTTTAGAAATTAAAAAAAATTAATTTTTTTAAATGCTTTTTAAAAGTATATATATATATATATATATATATATATATATATATATATATATATATATATATAAACTGAGGGCTTAGAGAATCATTTTATGAGTTTATATGAATCCAGTTGTGAAATAAACAAATATTAGTTCTACATATTTATTTTAATGGTTGACTGGTTTCCATGAATATTTTTATTTTATTTTGTACCTATCACAAAATATTACCATTTAAAAACCTAACAGCAAATCATTGCATCTTATTTTCCTAACGCGCAATGCGAACTATTTGCATGTACCACATTAAAAAAGAAAATATATTGTTTATTATTCCACTATTTAATAATGAGCCTTTTTTTTTTCTATCAAGGAGAGTGTGTGTTGAACTTAATTTTTATTTTTTGACCATGGAAAATCAAGACAAGCATTTATTCCATTAAGTTTTTTGGGTTGTTGCTAAAGTTTAAAACAGAGATGAGGTTTTTCTCGCACACACTACCAAAGTGTCATAGAAATTCAAACATGAGACCATTGATATGCAAATCCAATGTTATTTTTCACTAGACTAAACCCTGATTAGCATTTATTCTGTTGAGTTTAATTTCCTATAAATTCCTTTCCGCGAACCAAACGCTTAAAACAAAACTTGCATAATATGATAATGAGAGAGTGAGGCATGTAATAAATGGATGGATAGTTTTGGATAAATGCATTGGCTGGTAAAATTTCTTAATTTAGCAAAACAAGCACCTTCCGGTATTTGCGGCAGCAATCATGTGCCTTTAATCTCATAATCACATCAATACACCACTTCCCCCTTAATTATTAGCACACGATACGACGTGCCTGCTCTTGTCGTTTAATAATGTCTTAATTTTTCGTGAAAATCAAAATCTCGTGAGACAACAGCTGTGAGTCTCTCAGTGACTTGTTACGAGAGAGTTGACCACATTGATTTTAGCCTTCTTCTTTTACATGCAAAGTTTTTGTTCATGGTCGGTTTCACTTTTACCTTACATAAATGGTAAAATCAACGCCCTAACCTTTATTTTGTTCTTCAAATTCTTTTACATGAAAAATGAAAATGCAAAAGGAAAAAGTTTGGTTCTAGAACATTTTCCAAGTAATTTACTTTGTCATTTGTGCTACTTTTTATTTATTTTTTGTTTTCCTTTGGCCACCTCCATGATGCTTTATTATTTATTAAACCCTAATTGTAGTATTGTTTTGAGTTTAAGGTAAGTTACACTTGAGACTTACAAGCATTAGCATCCAATGGTGGAGCCACTTTAAGTCTTAAGGCCAGGGGGTCATGGCTCCTAAAGCTTTTAAAACTCCATTAAACATAGGGAATTAATGTAAAGGAATACTTCCACAATCTTCTTAGTTAGTGGGCCCATGCCCAAGGCCCCCAAACATGAATAACTTGAAATTAGGGTTTTTAAGGTAAGTTTTGAGTATGAATGCATCTCTTTTATGTGTGTTTCATGTTTTGGCTCTCCCTCACTTTTTCTTGGCATCAAAAGAGGAGTGAAGCTCCGAATCCCATAGCCCTTTTGTTTACTTTTTGTTTGTCAAGACAAATATTGATCATGAAATTCAAATATGTTTGTTGACTATGAACAAGTAACTATAGTTATTTATTGACTTTTGTGTTTTCGACAATATTTCTTTTATTGATAGACTGTGATACGTAAATCACGCCTCTATTCAGAAATGTGATGTTGCCGAGTGAGTTCAAGTTTAAGTTTACAATACACTTTGAACTATAAAAATTCCAAATTGACGTCAATGTAAAATTAATTAAAACCAATCATTTGAACAATACTGCTATTAATGTTACTACCATACGTACGGCCATTGACTCATATTTGATTGTTTATATTTGTAATTTACAAATTGCATGCCTGCACCCTTCTTCCTCTTTGGACTTTAATTTTTGTTTTTCTCCTTCCTTGCGACTGTATTTTTATGCGTCTGCCGTCTCATTCATTATCAAAACACCTACAAACAAGGGCAGTCAAGTCATTCGGCCATCCTTTGAGTCCTTTTTTTTCTTCTTAATTAGTTGAGAAAAAAGTCATCTTTGAAATAATTAAATAAATAAAAAGAGGCCAAAGAGATTGAAAATTCTTCTGAAGTTACACAACATCCAGTTGTTCTCCATCAACCTAAAGCATGTGATCCATCAAAATATTCAAAGGTTTTGAAATACACCAACCACCATCACTCGGTTTCCTTTCTCTCTCTAGATTGTGTTTTTTGAGTATTAAGAATCGACAAACACCTTATTAATATTGGTGCATCTGGTAAAATTGACTAATAATGTATAAAAAAATAATAATTGCCCATGATTAAAAAAAAACAAGTTGTTAAATATGTGGGCCAAATATATATATATTTATTTATTTATTAATATTCCAGTTGCTTGCAGCTTATATTATTATGATTGCCTTTTATGTTTTGGCTTGATGAGAGTCATCTTTTTTTTTGTTGTCCAATTTGGATTTGACATAAGAACTGGACATTGTTTAAGCATCAAGGGTCCTCCCCCCATACAAAGCTTCCAAGCAAGACACTCTAAAAAGGGATTTGAGTAATTTTAAAGGGAGAGAGAGAGAGAGAGAGAGAGAGAGAGAGAGGAGCCTCATGATTTGGATTTTTGAATTAAGACACTTCGCACTGATCAGAATTCAAAAGTGAACCAAAACCCATTTCATCTTCAACGAATAGGTGTCAAAATGTTACTGAATCAAACATGATCAAGGCGCCAAAAAGTGAAAGAGTCAACAAACTTTTGACAAAGCCCTCGCATTTCATATAGAACATAGGACAAGGTGGGCCCTCCAGAGCTTGGATTTTTTCCTTCCTTCCTTCCTAAGTAGATCAACACTCGCATGAAACAGAGGAGAAACACTTTGTTGCATTGCAACGTACTATTTTGCTATCTCTCCCGACAAATAACACTATGATATGCGTGATAATATTTTCGCAGAAAATAGCGTTATCGGTCAAAGATGGTAAAATACTATCCCCGTTGCAACCAAGTTTCACCCTTAATAAAGCTAGGGTTTTCCTCTCTATGATGGTTTTGCAATTAAATTGGTTCCCTCAACACCACAATACCACATCATTTCATCTTTTTCTTTCTAACTTTCTCTTCTGATTTTATCCATTTTTCTGATCTGAATTTGGACCTTGTGAAGGTTAAGAACATATTAAAATGCCAAAGCTTAAGTTGATGAACTCAGCCAGCAAAATGGGACAAAAAAATCTGAAAATGAAATAAAATTTTGGGACTTGTTTAAAATTATATGCAAACAAAATATTAATCCTGAAAATTTTGGAACAATGACTATTATGTATGTTAATTATATGAGTTAGTTTTTGGGTTAATGATAGGGTACGAGATTATCTGTCTTCATCAAAGTGGATATAAGAGGAAGAACGTTCAACGTTTGGTTAAACTTTAGAAAGCAAGAAGAGCTCCTTCCTTGGGTTGGGTTGGTAGCGACCATCAAGGTAGCGTACAGAAACAGCTTGCAGGTGGTTCCACCAATATATATAATATGAAAGTGACTTAATATTGACAAGATACTAATCTACCCAAAAACAAATAGAGGTGTACATTATGTAAAAAGTAGCTATTTGGACCACCTCAATTTATCATTGAGTGAACTATCTCTCCGTTAGAGATAAGAATCATAAGTTTCGTCTACGGGGTCTAGTACAGTGAAAAAGTGCGAACAGTGATAATGTTTATACTTAGGGCGTTAACGTGTGTGTTTCAAGTAGTATTTTTGTTTAGAGTGGTAGTGTTGCCCTTGGAATAGTAATGTATTTGTTTGAAGACCTAAACTGTCATTCCTAGAGAGCAATGCGCTAATTGAGCTAATTGAACGATGTGAAACTGCATTCGCACCGGTTAATAATGGTGATTCCTGGCGAATTACTTGAGTGTTGGCAAAGCAATTAAAATTTTTAAGCCACGACTTGTGGTCCTGTGGCCACCTAATTGATATGTTGAGTATCTGAAGAACAAATATTATGTGTATTTTAGTTCTACATGGCAATGTGACATGTGATTTTTCATCTTCTTGTACGTGGAAACAAATACATGTGTGGTGCACCAAAGCTGCTTCTGTCGCTTCGTTATTAATGTGTGAATTTAATGAAGAAAGACTGTCAAATCCACATGTCAATGTCCCCAACTACAATTTCTTCACCCCACCATCTGAACCAGAATTCAGAGCAGGAAGAAGACGACATCTCTCAACCATTCTTCAAACTTCAAACGGTGGTAGACATGGATATACATACGGTTCTGGGGGGAAAAGATATATTCATATTGGTTCCTGATTGGCTAAACACAGAATTTTAATCTGATGGCTCTGGCCTTTTAATAGAGAAACCACCACAATTGGCCCATGAATATGACATTGATGCACCAGTAAATAAATTCTGAACCACAGAGTCACACAGAAACATGAGACTTGAACCATTATAAGTTCGAGTCTCAAGTTCAACAAGTTCAAATCTCATGGACGGCAGTTGTTATATCCCGAAAAAAAAAACAAACATTGTACAAGACTGAAGAATGGCTTCAACACCAGGTTATTTAGCAAAAGTTTGTCCTTCTAGGGTCCGATTTAACTCATTAATTTTTGGACCATTCACATCTCAGTGGTCCCAAATGCTGGTAAATAAGTTAGCTCATTTAATTGTTAGCGGTGCTCTGCTTAACCATAGTACATCAACTTGCCTATTTTGCTAAGCCATATAGTACAGTGGATGAATGAATAGCAGACTGATCACTTAAATATCACAAATTGCTACAGAAACAATGGAACTGCTAGAATTGGATGCCTTTCGTCTCTTTCCTTTCCCAGTATTAAATGTAAGAACTGAGAAAAAAATCTAGCAAAGAAATTCTTACCACCTAGAAAGTTTGTCAATAAGTCTTAAAATTTTATTTGGTTTTTATAAATCCTTTCATCCATACCGTGGAAGTGAAGGAGTTTGATTTGGTGTTCGTTTTTGTTTCTCCAAATTTCATTGGGCCGAGCTCAAGCGAGCTAGGCCTTGCTTTCAGCTTCTTGACAGTAAATTCACACTTGGCCCATGAATATAACCTAAGGATTTTCTACAAACTGTGAATATATAACAAGCTTTTTTTTCCCTTTCAGTCCTCAACTTTATAGGGCAAAGATTGCATTCAAGCATGTATACTAAGTCTCTCAAAAGTTAGCACTATAAATTCCTATCCAAGTCTTGCCTATTTAAGGAATATAGAGGAGGTATGCGTCCTCTTGGCCGCCTTGACTAATCACAGATCAGCTTGAAAGTACCCCACATCCCCCCTAATGAGAGCCGTGCATCCAATCCTGATCTGGAGAGTCCTAATGCTACTCCTTAGTTTATCTATTGTATTCCTCACGTGTCCTTATCCTAGAATTACAGTTGTATACCTCTTTATCTTGTAAACGTGTAGTTATCTCCTACTGGTGTAGGGCTCTTGTATAGCATTATATAATCAATATCAATATACACGACCTCTATACAATTCCAGAGGCTTATAATATCTCTTCACCCCCATCAGTTTACTATGAAGAGAAGAATCAAAAGGATTGAACAGGAAGTTCTAAGCAATTTTTCTCTCCTATGCCTATGGCTAAACCAAACAATGAGTGAAATAAGTATATAATAAAAGAGGACAGCTTGTAAAATGTCTCAAGGTATCAAAGGAAAGAGAGAGTTCACAGACAGACAGGAACAAAGTTACTTCATTTTCTGTAGGCATCCCATAGGATGCCTAGATCTAGATTACCTCCAGAAAGTATAATTCCTATGTTGCTGCAATCCTTCCAAGCAGAGTTTTTCTTGAAACTATCGGACAATACAGCAGCAAGGCCTATTGCTCCGCTAGGTTCTACTGCAACCTTCAGAATCTCATAACAGAGTTTCATGGCGTGTATTATCTCCTTGTCCTCCACGGTTATAATGCCATCAACAAGATCTCTTACTATGGGCCTGGGGGCAGTGAAAGAAAGATCGAGTTACTTACGGCAAATTGCCAAAAACATGTAAAAGCTCATTTGATACTGAGCTAGGCAAGATAAATACCATTTAGACAAAATGAGATTTTCCTTTACCAGGTAAGATCTCCAAGAAAAGCTCGAAGACCATCTGCTACAGTGTTGGTCTCAGACAATGTTATTATCCTCCCAGCTGCTTTGGATTGAGCTGCATCGTTGGCTCCCTCAGGCTCAGCAGCTAAGACTCGAATTGCAGGGTTGATGGACTTGGCAGCCAAAGCCACACCTGATATCAAGCCACCTCCTACACACCCACCCACAAGCACACATATATCAACGCCAGAAAACAAAGCTCAGAAGTCAACAACAAAAATGTGAAGGAACAATAGTGAACTAATTTTAAAAATGATGATTAAATGTAACTGAACCAACCACTTATGGGAACTATAATAGTGTCTAACTGTGGAACTTGTTGCTCCAGAAGCTCCAATGATATGGTACCCTGCCCACTGCAAGAACATTTAAACATGCCATAAAGGCCCTAACTCCATTAGGTATGCTAATGAATGGTACTGTCCTCACATTACTTTAATAGGAACTATGATATTGTAAAACAGTATCCAATGCATTCACCTACAAGGAAGAAGTTTCGTTAATGCATCTGAATTGTTTAAGTATTATGAATTAGGCTAGGTAATACTAATCAAGGAGTAGCCGGGGTGATATTATATATCACCATAAAATTCAAGGCAGCATCTATGATTGTATTCTCAAGAAAATATGGTAACCATGACACACATATCGATCAACAGTTTACAATTCATAATATGATTTTGGTTTGGTCATTCTCGCACACCCTCACTGTAAAGCAACCTTTTTATGTTGTCTTATTTTGTATCAACACAGTAGACTCTGAAGATACATCCTAAGTTTCAATAATATTGATACAAAACAAGGTCATCTTTATGCAAAAGATTTCTACTCTTCCCTCATCTAAGGGCCAAAATTCCAAACATATGCAGTTAAAACAAATGAAAGTTGCATGTGTACCTTATTATGCGCCTATCGTTGTAAGGATGTAAAAGAACTGCGCCAGTTTCTTGCAACACCTGGGCTGCAGTACTTTCCCTTGACTGCATTGTGGGCTCACTCCAGATAACCCGACCACCGTAACGAATGACATTCTCAACTTTGCATTTCGGAGCATTTTTTGGTATAACTATATATGCAGGGATTCCGCGTAGTTTTGCAGCCAAAGACAATGCTGCAGCATGGTTACCACTGAATTTGGAGGACAATATCAAGTGGTAATCCCACAAACTGGTCAAAGGAAATACCCAAGAAAGACAAATGAGCCGAAAGCAAACCTGCTGTGTGTTACAACCCCTTTAACAGCCTGATCATCATCGAGTGAAAATACAGCATTGCAAGCGCCTCTGAATTTGAAAGCACCACTGCATAGCCACATAATAAGAAGTCTTATTGGCTGAGGAAAACTAAATGAAGTCCAAACCAATCTAGGAAAGAAGTAAACACTAACCCCTTTTGAAAACATTCACATTTGAAAAACAGCTGCCTTCCTGCAAGAGCATTCAAAGATTCAGAGGACAAGACAGGAGTTTGGTGTATGAATGGCTTGATGCGTGCTTGTGCTTCCCTTACAGAGGAAATATCAGCAGCATATTTTACCTCCCTCATTTGACTCTCTGCTTCCATCTTTATACCACCAATAACAAAAACTTGATTTTTTTAACTGGGTAAGAAACAATCACACTGAACTTTTAGCAACACCTTCAACAATCTAAGAATTTAAAGAGATATTCAAAAGTTCTCATAAATCAATCAGAACAAGTTTAAATTTTGAAGAATATGAAATGAGCTAAAATGAATCACACCCATTAATTCCTGGATGTTAAAGATTATGCCTTAAAGCCTCTTTCTCAATCCTACTATCTACAAATCACTTCAATTTTGTTGTAGCAGTGAAGTGTTCAATGGGTTTTTACATTTTCATCAAATTCTGGAGTAGAAGTAATTATATAGAATTCGATAATTCATCAAAGAGAGAAGACACAAGAAAAGAACTTTGAGAGTTTCAACTTTCAAGGACTTACAGTGTTGAGCCAATAACCAAAACGCCTAATTTCCCAGCTGATTTTTTTTCATCTGCTCCGCTATTTTCCCAGTAAGCAACGGCCAACGGGCACCAAATCAAATCATCTTCTAAAACAAAAAACGACAAATAAAATCGCGTCGTGTGGTGAGAGCAACTAGTGGAGTCGAGAAAACGACCAAAATTAGCCTACGTTTTTATGAGTGTGACTTATTCTAGCATACCTTCATATATTATTTAAATAATTCGCTAAATTATTTTAGCATATCATTTTAGAATATGTGGATTTCAGTATTGCCTTTTATTTCTTGTTTCTTGATTTATGTACCAGTGTAATTTGCGTAGGATCCCAAAATGAGTGAGATTTAATTTAGGGATAATTTAGGAAAAGAAATGCAACAATATGTATGACAAACATTTTGAAAATCGCCAATGAGGGCTGATTCAGTTGGTAAGGCCCCTGCACTGTGTGTAGCTCCACTAGTGTTCAAGTTCTGCTGCCAGCAGCCAATACTTGGCATTGGTGGTGAGAGTAGCCAATCTCTCTCTAAACTTTTTTAGCAACAACATTTTAAAAATCGAAAGTCTTTTGATAATGTCAAAAATTACCCTTTTTAACTTTAGGAATGGACTTTAAGATTAAAGACCTTATAGTAATTTGATTTCACCCAAAAAGGGGATTATCTTTAAATGGCTTGGACACTTTTTATTTATTAATTATATTGATGATACTATCTGAAATAATGGTTCAAAATTGTCACGTCCCGACTCGAAAATTATGAATACACACACTAAGATCTTTAACAATAGCTTACTACTCACTAATATTACACAAATCAACAACACACAACTAGTGCTTAGTGGCTTGGAGGAAAACTCGATCCCTCAATCTTCGCCTTGAATCCTACACAATTTGTTATGGTATGAGCATTTTAATGCCCAATAGAGTACCATCAAACCCCTCAAGGTCAGCTTTCACAGTTAATCAAAATGTTATATATCAAACAAGACAAAATCAATAATGAAATTTAAAAACAAACCATAACACTACTCAAATTGTAACAAAATTAATTAATATATTTACCTATCAATCCTCCCAATTTTCAAGCAATAGAAACTAAATCTATCAAGATCCAAATATTAATTTTCGGATGAGGTGCAAGACGAAAACAAGGAACATAGGTAGATATCCATTCTATGCTGGAGTTAATTCTAAGATATAACGTTGTTCTCTATGAGCCTATACCACAAGAATAAAATGTAAATGCAATTTACCCAAAAATACAACAAAAAATAATGCAAATCATAAACTTACCTTTATGTTTTGCTCCACGGTATTTCGGATCACAATCAGAAGATTGATGAAATGTTTAAAAATCAGACTTTCTGTTCTTATCAAATACACCGTGACGTGACAATGTTGTACACCAATCTGGAAGGTTCTTCAAATCATAATTTCGTCTCATGCATCACACATATCCTCAGACACAGTACTAGATGAATCATTTCTCCCCTCGAACTCAAGAAATGTTTAGGATATCCAAAACCAAAGCTCCATTTTTCCTTCCAAATCTTTAAAGATTCGGTGGCACCCAATAAAAAAGATTAATACACTAAACAAATTCAAATAGGAAATTTACAAAAAAATCATAACACTACTCAAATTGTAACAAAATTAATTGATATATTTACCTATCAATCCTCGCAATTTTCAAGCAATAGAAACTAAATCTATCAAAATGCAAATTTTAATTTTCAGATGAGGTGCAAGTATGAAAACAAGGAACATAGGTAGATATCCCTTTCATGCTGCAGTTAATTCTAAGATATAAAGTTGTTCTCCATGAGCCTAGACCACAAGAACAAAATGTAAATGCAGTTTACCCAAAAATACAATAAAAAACAATGTAAATCATAAACTTACCATTATGTTATGCTTCGCTGCATTTAGACCCACACTAGAAGATTGACGGGATGTTTGAAAATGAGATTTTGTTCTTATCAAATACACCATACTTGTCACCATAACGTGACAACGTGGTACACCAATTTGGACGGTGTAAGACAATAACTTGTCCTACATGATTATGGTCTTCTAATCCTATAAGGACTTGGGAATTTACACTGATCTAGGAGTATAGACTTAAAAATTATCTGCGTTTCTTTTTCTAAGAGTGTTTTAATAGGAAACAAGAACCTAGAGAATTCCTAATTCCATATGGATTGAAACAAACTATCCTAATGCAAACTAGATTGCTTAAGTGTTTCTTAATGGGCAAGAAACTTAAGTAAATGCATATAAATAGAGGTCCCTTCTCTAGCCGTTAATTACCTACTCATACAGAAATCTCACCCCATAAGAGAAAGAGCTTAAGGATTGCATAGAAGAAGAAGATCTCTATCTTACCTACTGAAGCCATGTCTGATCAAGGTTCGTATTATTGAATAAAGACATGAAATAACTTACATGTGGTATCAGAGCACTAGGTCTTGGTCTTTAATCTAATCTTTCGAATTTTATAAAGTTTGCATACAAGTTTACAGTTTCAAGTTGATCATTAGTCATGAAGCATGTATTTTAAAACTAATTGCATATCTTATTGAGAGCATCAAGTTTTCTGCTCGATCATGCTTGTAAGACTTTTGATCAACTACTGAAAATTACAGCTGCAATAGTTGAACGAGCCACATCAGTTTTCAATCAATAGATTGATCAAGAATTGCATCACAACTCGTAGCCTTGTGTGTTGTTTTCATCCACAGATGGAAAAGGCACAGATTGATGACAGTTGTGATGGAACAACATGGAAAGGGACTGTGTAAACTACATGAAATTTCTTGATCCACGTATGAGAAGTTTCTTGCAAAGGAAGTTTATTCAGACCTAAAATTTTCAGTGTTTTGGAACATGTTTAGTTTATAACCTATAGGTATAAATTGATAATGTTTAAGTAAAGATTTATTTGGGGACAGTTCATTTATTTTATCATTATGTTTCATTTAATTCCTCAAGCTATCAGTCCATTGTAACTCTAACTGGATCAAATTACCAAAAGTGGAAGCAATACCTGGAAATTTCTTTGGGATTTCTGGATTATGACTTTGTCCTCAAAGAGAACCCACCTCAAGCACCATCTACAGATGCCTCTACAGAAATCAAAATCAAGTATGCTAAATTGGAAAAGGCAAACAAAATGACCATGTTGATTATGCAAAAAGCTATGGTATCATCTGTAAAAGAAAGCATCCCTAAATCTGGGCATGCTAAGCAGTATTATGAAGCCATTGCACAGAGGTTCAAGGAATCAGAGAAAGTTGTTAAGAGTACCTTGCTGAGTCAACTGACTGACATGAAATATGATGGAAAAAGCTGTGTTAGAGCTCACATCATGAATCTGATCGATATAGGGACTAAGCTGCGAGAACTGGAAATGAATGTGGATGAAGATATGATGGTGCACTTTGTTTTGAATTCACGGCCTAAGGAGTTTAAGTCTCTCAAAGATACATAGATAGCTCAGAAGGAAAATTAGACACTAAATGACCTCATAACCATATGTGTTCAACAGGAACTTAATATAATAAAAGAAAGAGGTGATAAGATGGTGAATCTGGTTCAATCCAAACAAAACCTGGAATTTAGGAACAAAGGAACTACTGCTGGAAGAGAAAAGGAAAAGGAGAATAACAGTTTGAAGGCCTTGAAATCAGTGGGACTGAAGTGCTTTTTCTACAAGAAAAATGGACACCTGAAGAAGGAATGCAGGAAATACAAGAAATGGTTGGACAAGCAAAAGGCTAAAGGTAAGAATGATCAAGTTCTAGTTTGCTTCGAATTTAATCTAGTTAATATCCCAAATAATTCATGGTGGTTAGATAGTGATGCAAGCATTCACGTGACTAATTCTTTGCAGGGGTTAACAAGGAGGAGGCTGCCAAGCAAGGATGAAGTGAAGGTGTCCGTAGGCAATTGAGTCAGAGTTAAAGCAGACTTCATTGGAGTAGTTTGGCTTGAATTAGATTTTGGTTTTATTTTGGAATTAGAAGATATGGTATACATTCCTACTATAAGGAAAAACCTGATCTCAGTTACTAGGCTTGTAAAGTCAAAGTTCACTTTGAACTTTGATGATTTTGGTTGTTCTAAGAAATAAAGAAATAGTTGGAAAAACAAGCATTGTTGATAACTTGTTTCGATTGAATTGCAAAACAACATAAATGGAAATCAATGTCACCCAATCCAATCCAATCCAATCCAATCAAAACAGATACTTTTAAAGCATGGCATAAAAGGCTCGGACATATATCAAAGGAAAGAATGAAAACCTTATGCAAAGAATTAGTTCTACCACCATTGAATTTTGACACAGATGAAGTCTGCATTGAATGTGTAAAAGGGAAATTAACTAACTTGAGAAAGAAAGGAGCTGTGGGAAGTCAAAGTGTTCTAGAATTAATCCATACAGAAATATGTGGACCATTCCCAACTCCAACTCACGAAGGGTTCAACTATTTCATTACCTTTACAGATGATTACTCAAGGTATGGACATGTTTTTCTAATCAAAGAAAAATCTAGCTCTTTGGACATGTTCAAGATCTATAGGGCTGAAGTAGAAAACCAACTAGACCTAAAAATTAAAGTTGTAAGGTCTGATAGAGGAGGGGAGTTTTATGGGAGATTTGATGAAAATGGAAGAAATCTTGGACCATTTGCAAAATTTCTACAACAAGAAGGGATAATTGTTCAGTACACAAATCTAGGAACTCCACAGCAAAATGACATTGCAGAGAGAAGAAACATAACACTAAAGGATATGATTAGAAGTGTGATATGTTGCACAAATCTACCTATGTTTATGTGGGGAGAAGCACTGAAAACAACCAATTACATACTCAATCGATTTCCAACCAAGAGAAATTCCCTATGAAATCTGGAACAAAAGAAAACCAAGCCTAAACCATTTAAAAGTATGCAGATGCAAAGCAGAAGCCAAGCTTTATAACCATATGGAGAAGAAGTTGGACTCAAGAACAACAAGTTGGTTATTTCATTGGATGTCCAGAGAAAACAAAGGGATACATATTTTATTGTCCCAAAAACACAACCAGGTTTGTGGAAACACAGAGTGCAGTGTTTATAGAATCTGAAGATGAAAGAATTGAAGATAACAATTTTGAGTTTGATGAAGTGATAACAGAAGTTGAGAATTCTATTGCAACAAACGCACAAAGTGTGATTGTGATCCTACCAAGTTTAAACTTGAGTAACAACCAAAATGATGCAGAAGAACAGATAGAAACAGATAAAATTCAAGAACAACAAATCGTGCAACCAGAAACTCGAAATGCAGAAGAAGGAAACAATGCATAGTTAAATATGGAACTGAGAAGATCATAGAGACCAAGGAAAAGAGCCTTACATGATGACTATCATGTCTATCTCCAAGAATCTGAAAATGATGTGAATGGTATAAAAGATCCCATTAATTTTAAGCAAGCAATGATGAGTGAGAAATGTGAAAACCGGTGGGCTGCTATGAAGTCAGAATTAAGCTCTATGGAAAAGAATAAAGTTTGGGAATTAGTGCCTTTACAGAAAGGATGCAAACCAATAGGTTGCAAGTGGGTTTTCAAAACCAAAAGGGACTCAAAGGGACAGATGGATGTAAAGACTACATTCTTGAATGGAAACCTAGAGGAAGAAATCTATATGTAACAACCAAAAGGTTTTATTCAAGAGAAGGGAGAAAATCTGGTTTGCAAGCTGTGTAAATCGATTTATGGCCTCAAACAAGCATCTAGACAGTGGTATATAAGGTTCAATGAAGTTGATAAGCTATATGGTTTCACAGAAAATATCTTGGATGAATGCATTTACATGAAAAGGAGTAGGAGTCATTTCATAATTCTAGTTCTCTATGTTGATGACATATTGTTAGCCTGCACTAATATGTTATTGTTGCATGACTGCAAAGCATTCCTTGCTAAGCATTTTGACATGACTGATTTGGGAGAAGCCTCTTATGTATTGGGAATCGAGATAAGCATAAATAGAAGCAAGGGTCTACTGGGACTTTCACAGAAAGCTTATATAGAAAAGATACTTAATAGGTTTAATATGTAAGACTGTGCAGGCACGGATGTGCTTATTTTGAAGAGAGACAAATTCAGTAGAGACCAGGCACCTAAAACTAACCAACAAAAGTTGGAGATGGCTAACAAGCCTTATGCCTCTCTAGTAGGGAGTTTAATGTATGCACAGGTCTGCACAAGACCAGATATAGCATTTCCTATAAGTGTATTAGGGAGATTTTAGTCAAACCCTGGACAAGCTCATTGGATTGCAAGTAAAATGGTTATGAGATATCTGCAGAGGACAAAGGGTTATAAGTTGGTTTTTAGAAGAAGTGACAGACTGGAATTGGAAGGTTTTGCAGATGCAAAGATGATCTAAAATCAACGCCAAGTTTTGTTTTTTCGATTTGCAGGAGCTGCAGTATCATGGAGAAGCATTAAACAACCTCTCACAGTTGCATCAACTATGTTAGCTGAATTTCTAGCCTATTATGAAGCAACCTCTCAAGCCATGTGGTTAAAGAATTTTATCACAAGCCTAAATGTGGTTGAATTAATTAACATACCTATACAACTATGGAATGACAATAGTGCAACGATTCTTTTTGTAAAAAGGAACAAGAGGACCAAAGCTTCAAGCATCCTAGAAGTTAAGTTCTTTACTGTTAAGGAGAAAATCAAAGATGGATACACTGCATTGGATCATATCAGCACAAATGACATGGTTGCTGATCCACTCACTAAAGGATTGCCTAATAGTGTGTTCCACAGACATGTGATTAGTATGGGATTAACAACTGAAATGAGTGGCTAAAATAGTGAGAGCATTGATCGGTTCATAATTGTATATTATTTCTTACCCTTCTAGCTTATGATTTGGTTATGTTTTTGAGTTAAACTTGTGCTTTTAATCCTTTTTGTGTTTATCTTTCAGTTAATTGAGCTTTAGGTAACAATGATGGCTTTGGAGAACATAATTCATGCAATTCAAGCATGTTAAGGCCTAATTTGGATGAATTGATGAAGAGCTTAAAGACAAATTCATTATGGCTACAGCCCCCTGCCAGTCCAGTTCCGTAGGTCATATTGCAAGCTTTGTTTCAGCAACCTACATAGCTCGGATGAGGCCACATTCTTCATGAAAGTTGCTCCAATTGGTGTGTACTATAACATATCCAAAATTCAGCCTCATTGGATAAATCTGGAGTCCGTTACCTAGCAAAACACAGAACCATGCTCAGGATGGATCTTATCAGCGCGGAAAATGAGTTAGCAATTTGTTTCGGCCTTAACTTCTTCCTCCGACCTTGGATTGGCCCAAATAACATATGGCTGGAAAGAAGACATTCTGAACTTCAATTTAGAGTGCTTAAAGTCCTAATTTGATTAAGAGAAGCCCAAGTTGTAAGCCCTTGAAGTTGCTGGTCATGCTGACCTCAGCATGTGCTGGTTGGATGCTTGGTCATGGTGAGCTAGGTATGAGCTATCATTTCTGGTTGGAAGCTTGGTCATGGTGACATGAAGATGAGCTAGGGCTGCTGGTGGGATTTAGTGGTGAAGTGCATCAACCAATTCAAGATTTTCTAATACAAGTGCATCACCCATTTCAGATTTTCTAATACAAGTGCATCAACCATTTCAGATTTTATAATTCAAGTGTTGTATGCATTAGTCTTATTGAATTCTGATTTTCACTTCCCCTAGGCCTATAAATAGGGATGTTCTCTAAGCTTGTAATAACACCCCAAGGGGGGGGAGCTCTCAAACACTTCTCTAGAGCTCCCTTCCCTTCTCTCCCTCAAATTCTCTTAGTTTCCCTTTGTAGTTCTCAATTGTTGTAATAAGATCATTCTATTAAATTTTCTTTGTACTAAATATCAAACACTTTTCCTTTCTCTTCTTCTAATTCTCTAAAGCTTTCAAACACATGTTCTTCCAAAATCCTCAAAGTTCTCAAACATCTCTCTACTTCCCTTCTCTTCCAAAAGCCTCCATGTCTCAAACACTTCACAAACACATTTCTCTTCCTTCCCTAAGTTCTCAAATTCTCCAAGTTCACAAACATCCTCCAAGTTCTCAACCACTCTCTTCCAAATCCTCAAAGTTCTCAAACATCTCTCTACTTCCCTTCTCTTCCAAAAGTCTCCATGTCTCAAACACTTCACAAACACATTTCTCTTCCTTCCCTAAGTTCTCAAATTCTCCAAGTTCACAAACATCCTCCAAGTTCTCAACCACTCTCTTCCAAATTCTCAAAGTTCCTAAACACTCTCTTCCAAAATCCACAAAGCTCTCAAAACACCTCTCTACTTTCTTCTCCAAATCCTCCAAGTTCTCAAACACTCTCTTCCAAATTCCCCATGTCTTAAACACATTCCCTTCCAAAATCCTCAAAGCTCTCAAACACATGTTCTTCCAAAATTCTCTAAAGTTCCCAAACACTTTCTTCTCCCTCCTCAAAGTTCTCAAACACTTCCTTTCTTCCTCAAAGTTCTCTTAGTTTCCTTAATGTTTTCTTAGTTGTAATTTATTTTTCTTTGTTATGTAAATTCTTTTCTTAAGTTTTCAAGTTGAATTAGTTTCCAAGTTTCAATTATGGTTTTTGTTCTTATTCATTATGCTTATAAGTTAATATGCTAGTTTGAATGATTGATCACCATTTAGGCTTGCATGTTAGCTATCTTGGTTTGAATTAAGAGTATACACCATGCTTTAATTCGAATTGAACTATGAATAGGAAGAGTATGTATGGACATTCGACAACAGGGATTAGATACATACTTGGTTGTTTAAAATGTTCTTCTATGCTTAATGGGTTCCTAATGCTTAATTTTAGGTTAGACAACAAATGATCAAATTAGGGAATTAGGAACACAAGGTTATGACCACACACCATGGCTTAATCATACTTTAGCTAGAATCAATCCATTAATCTAAATTGAACTTGGGAACTTATTTGCTTGAGTTACTTATTTCTTTCTTCCTTGTTTTATGTTCTTTGTTTTTGTTTCTATTTTGTGTAGGGAAACTAAATTGGATCATTCAATCACCAATCCCTGTGGAATCGACCTCGCACTTACATATGCTATACTACCAACGGTTCGTGCACTTGCGAGTATCACAAGTTGAGGATGCAGCTTAATCCATTTTGGTGGAGCTAAATCTACGCAACAAGCATCAGTGGGAGTTTGTTTTTTGTTCAGCATTTTGTTAATCAGCCCTTTTATTTTCGTTTTAATTTGCTTAACTAGTAGAGTTTCGATGAATGATTTCAGACTTGAGGTTAATAAAGTTTTATATTTAATTTAAATATTGGAATCGATTTTGTGATTGCTTGAACACATATTTATTGCAACATTGCTAGCATTAAGGCAAGCTATATTGGTTTTGTGTTCATGACAGTTGTGTCTTTGCTTGTTCAAAGATAGACCTTGGTAGACATTTGCAGGACAATAGAGTAATCATGATATAATTAAGCACTTCCAAGTTTTGTCATAATTATTATGAAGTTTTAGTCTTGAGCAAAGCTTCATGTAGTGTTGGAAGTGTGATTATAAAGGTTTTGATGATTGTATGTTCAATAAGCCTCGATAATTCCTTATAGTTTTCCAAAATTGACAGTTGCTTAGTGGGAATTTTTGTTTAGTTGAAACTCCACAAGGCCTTAAAGTGATCAGTGAAATTTGCTTTGTGATTATTGACCAAGTGGGAGACTGTAAGACAATAACTTGTCCTACATGATTATGGTCTTCTAATCCTATAATTAAGGACTCGGCAATTTACACTGATCTAGGAGTACAGGCTTAAACATGATTTGTGGTTCTTTTTCTAAGAGTGTTTTAATAGGAAACAAGAACCTAGAGAATTCCTAATTCCATATGGATTGAAACAAACTATCCTAATGCAAATTGGATTACTTAAGTGTTTCTTAATGGGCAGGAAACCTAAGTAAATGCATATAAATAGAGGTCCCTTCTCTAGTAGTTAATTACCTACTCATACAAAAATCTCACCCCATAAGAGAAAGAGCTTAAGGACTGCATAGATGAAGAAGATCTCTATCTTACCTACTAAAACCATGTCTCATCAAGCTTAGTATTATTGAATAAAAATATGAAATAGCTTACAAACAGTTCTTCGAACCATACTTTTCGTCCTATGCATAACACATATCCTCATACACAATACTAGATGAATCCTTCCTCCCTTCCGACTCAAGAAATGTTTTGGATATCCATAACCAAAGGTCCATCTTTCCTTCCAAATTTTTAAAGATTGGGTGGTATTCAATCAAAAAAATTAATACACTATAAAACTTCAAAACTGAAATTTAAAAACAAATCATAACACTTGTAGAAGCAAAATATCTCAGATCCTAGGTCAAATAATTAAGCCAATCAATTTAGGAATTATTTGACCTAATTGGGAGTTACCTAATTTAATTGGGATTTATTTGATTCTTGCCTTAATTAGGGATTTGATTTACCAATCTCGCCAAATCAGAGAAGAATAATTCATTTCCATATGTGGAATTATTCTTCTAAAACCCTAGCCTCCGAGGCCCTTATAAATAGATGGCTACTCACAAGGGTTGAGGTGCGTCTAAAATCCCATCTGAAACTCTGCAGAAATTCCCTCCCACAAACCCTAGCTGCCATAATTCTTTCTCTCTCACACAAGGCTCCGGCCACCTAGTTCTCCCCACGAGAGCTCCATACCCTTTTTAGCTATTGTTTCTCTACGAATCAATCGAACTAACTTAGGGATCAGAGGGCCTTTGGCCAACACTCCTCGGGTGTGGTCCTCTTATTCTAATATATTTTGCAGGAATAAAAAGACGACGAAAAAGAAAGGGAAATCAATCAATTGAATATTCTTGTGGGACGAAAATCGCTCCCACAACACTACTCTAACCGTAACAAAGTTAATTTATATAATTGCTAAATGGGTCACCTCTTCCGATTCCGGTTTCTCTTCAGAATGGATAGCACAAATCAAGTCTTTAAACACCTCAACATCATATCTCTCCTTTGCGTCTATCCCAGGAATCTTAAGCCACGTCAGATAAGCCCTACCATCAATCAGTCTAATAGACTGCAACGTGATACCACCGTGATTCCTACGTGTATATTCCACACATGAAGAATAACCGTAGTATTGTCCCTGAAAAAATCGGATAAAAACAAAATCAAGAGCTGGAAAACCACTATGTTTTCATTAAAGAAAATATTGTAGTTGCACTCACCTATGTGTATGATTTATAAATCATGTGGTGGAATCCACCAACGGCCATATTTGTGGTATATATTATGAGAGCTTGTGACCAATCATAGATCATCAAACCGATAAGATTTCAAATCTATATGAAACGCCACATTAATCTTGAAAAATTCATTCCGGCCCGGGTTGTGCTTAGGCCCTAAGTAGGCAACAAAAGGAAATCTTAAGAATACAACTATTGAACACGACTTGAATTTCCTCAAAACGTTTTTTGTTTAATTACTGTGAGAGAATTATGTTTGTGTGAATGGCATGTTTTTTTTTGGCAAAAAGAAATACAAATGACATGTTTTTTTTATATTTTTAAATATTAATAAAAATTGAGGAATTCAACGCCCTACTCCATTGCCCAAAAGCTAAAACAAAATAGACGACGCCCCATCTTAAACAAGATTATTTCATGTGCAAGGGTCCCACAAGGTCAGGTAGGCAGGGGAATCCATGCATTATCGAGCACATTACATTAAAAGTTGCAATTGAACTTGATGAGTCATGATCTACTACACAAAGGTAGACCTAAAAGATGAACAGACATTTGCTTTCTCAGTTTATCAAAGTAAAAAATCTCAGCTCCATTGGCTGAGAAGCCTCTTTTGCCTTTATTTTATGGAAATATGGTATCAGTGGAGATCGAGTTAGCATGTGGCAAAGGTATCATTTTAACTATTTACCACTACAAACCCAAAACGAATCAAACAACATGGTTGTCAATATTTCCTCATTTGAACATCCGGATCAAATAAAAATAAAGAGATACAAAATACACAACAGCTTCTGTAGTTGTATGGTAGGGCCCTCAGTTCATCACTTCATCTTCTCCATCATGAAAAGAAAAGAAAACCCTGATGTGCCATTTGAGAGGTTTATAATAATGGAGGCAGCCTAAACGTGCCCATGTGCCTACCATTGTAGACAGCAGTAGTCAAATGGGATATACTTTTGTGCCATTACAAACGTGCACGACTCTTTTAGGAATTAGGAAAATTAAGCACCAAACTTGGGAACTTTGGCAGTGGAGATTTGTGCAAGGAAATGCTCGGCCACAATTCGACGTTGGATTTTCCCCGTTGCAGTTTTAGGAAGAGAGTCAGTGATGAACACCTTCTTGGGTACTTTGAAAGAAGCCAGATTCTTCTTGCAAAATCGCAGCACTTCTTCCTCGTCTATGCTTGCGCCTTCTCTTGGGATTATGGCACAGTTAATCTGCAGATTACCACATATTGAATAAATAATTAAGAACAATTACAACCAGAAACACAAATACAAATAATATCATATAATGTAGGCACCTACCTCTTCACCATATTTATCATCAGGAACTCCAAAGGAAACTCCTTGCTCAATTCCTGGATGTGACAAAAGCACTGAATCTACTTCAATGGGTGATATCTTCTCCCCTGAGACAATCAAACAAACACATTGTGAGCTAAACTTATCTCACGCATTTTATTAAACACTTGGGCTTCAGTTTCTATTAATTCATTACCTCCGCGGTTAATTAGCTCCTTGATTCGACCCACGAGGCTCAAAAACCCATCAGAATCCAAAACGCCGATATCTCCAGTATGAAACCACCCGAACAAGAAAGCCGCTTTGTTGGCTTCTGGGTTGTTCTTATACCCCTTGGTCACATTGGGTCCTCTGATACACACCTCGCCGTTCACGCCCTCTGGCTGAACCAAACCCTTCTCGTCCAAAATCGCCAGCTCCTGACCCACGGGTCGCCCGACCGACCCGGGCTTGTGGGGCCCGTCTTCGGGCAACGGATTCGAACACATCAAATGGGTCGCCTCTGTCATCGCATAAGCCTCCAAGACCGGCGCTCCAAACGACTCTTCCAGCCGCTCCAATATTGACGGAGCCAACGAGGCGCTGCAGCTTCGAATGAACCGGAGCTTCGGGTATTTCGGTTCGGGTTTGCTGCCATGGCGGTCGAGGATGATCTGGTGGATGGTGGGTACCGCGGTATACCACGTGGCGTTGTACGAGAGCATGTCGGCCCAAAATGTCGAGGCGGAGAATCGGCCCGCGGCTGGGAGAGTCACGGAGGCTCCGGCGACGAGTGAACTCAGTAACGCGGCGATTAACCCGTGCACGTGGAACAGAGGGAGGACGATGACGGTCGAGTCAGACTCTGCGAGTTTGTAGACCGATTTGATGTTCTGGACCGACGAGGCCAAATTGAGCTGGGTCAAGGGCACTCCCTTGGGTCGGCTCGTGGTGCCGGACGTGTGGAGGAAGAGTGCCACGTCGGACACGTCGTTGACGAGTTGCGAGACCAAGTCGGGGCTCGACTCCGCGGCGGAAGAGAGAGTCGCGTGGCTGGTGGCGCTGGCCAGGTTGGCGGTCACGTGAGGGATGTTGAGCTTGGTAGCCGCCGCTTTAGCGGCTTGAATCGGATCCTCCGGCGTGATCAGAAGCTTCGATTCTGAGTCGGAGAGGTAGAACTCGAACTCCTCAGCCGTGTAAGCAGCGTTCAGCGGCGCCGCCGTGGCTCGGCACCGAACCACCGCCAAAAACATCACTACAAACTACAGAAACAAACACAATCTTATTTAATTTTTTTAAATGAAAAACTTGTTTGGTTCCCGAGAAAGTTGAGGAAAGTGAATGGAAAAGAAACTGTTGCAATACAATACCTCGACGGTGTTGGGGAAGGTGAGCGCAACGGTGTCGTTTGGGCCAATTCCGGAGGCGATTAAGAGAGAGGCGGCGTGATCGACGAGCTCTTGCAGTCGCGCGTGGGTCAAATCGAACTTTCCAGAAACGGAAAGCGCGCGGCGGTTCGGAAACTCCGAGGCCACCTTCTTCAACAAACCTGTTAGAGTTTGATTTTCCATTTTTTCAATAAGATAAAATTAAGAGAAATAATTAATGGTTTGAGGAGGAAGAAGAAGTGAGGTTTGAATTTATAGGATTGTGGAGAGGGAAGGTGCGGTGGGATGCGGTGGAGGCAGGAACCGGAGGAGGATGAGTGGACACGTGTCTCACTGACGACGGTCAGTTTGAGTGTGCCGCACCTCGAGAGGTGTAGTTCCACGTATCTGCGCCGTGTCGTTTTGTATGACACGTCATCGAGTTGCTGGGGTGGGAGACGTGTTTGGGCCCACCTATGGGATTGTTAGGAATGATATGGATCAAATCGGAGGTGGATTTACCATTCCCATCCCTATACCTGTTTTTCATACTTTCAATATTCATATCGAGAATTCCTCATTTTCACTTTCATTAGGGAATGGATTTCCCGATCCGTCCCATTACGAAAGAAAAAATCAATATAAAACAACTTTGTTGAAAGAAAAAAAAATAAAATTAGGATAATATAATGAATATATATATAAAGCAATATAAGAATGTTTACATATTGATTGGAAGTTAACTAAATATATAAGTAGTGTGGCTTAAGATTCGTATAAATTATATAAATATACGTCATAATAATAGGAAATATAAAATTTTGTCAACATAATCACTCCAATATCATATATATTTATATATATTGATGGATTCTTCAAATAAAAAATAATTTTATTTGAGGGACACTCTTTAGGGTTTCCTACAAATATTTTTTCAACGATTCGAACAATCTATTTTTTAAGTCTAAATTCATAGATCATCTTTACAAAAAATTAGACAAATCGAAAATCGTTTCGACATCTAATTGTGTCATACAAAATCAATGAATACGATTCTTTAAGAAAGTACTAAAATTTCAATAATTCAATTGAGTGGTCAAATGATATTGAATTCAAGTGATTTTTTTTATTTTATTTTATTTTATTTTTATTTTTTTTTAGAGATGATCTTTGAATAAATATCTATAAAATAGATGTTTGGATTAGTGAAATACAATATGAAGTGGGCCTATCCCACAAAAACCCTTACCCGCAAAAAAAATTGCCATCCCTAAATCCAGTGGGGATATATTAAAGGTGGGAGGAGAGTTCGAAATAGTCGTTGGGGTTATGAGTTTGCTTGTGTTGTGGGCCAGCCCATAAGACATACATGATGAATAAGAACTCTATCAAGTGTTTTACGTTAATTTTGCTTCTCTCTCTTTTTCTTGTTTTATCTTTGTTGTTGTACTTTTAGCTTTACTTTTTTAAGGACCTTTCTTATTGAGAGGGGCGATAGCATACTAAACTCACACACACTACACGGATGCTAGGACTCGAACCCAAGATCTTGCCTGAGGGAGTAAATACTCCAAACCACTACATTAGTGGGTCCTTTGCAACTTTACTTGATCTTGATAGACTTGATTATTAGGGTAGCTCAGATCACAAACTCAAAATTTAAAGTCCAAATTCTCATATTTGGATCTTAAGGTGCTGGTCGTGAAATTTATAAATTGTTTGCTCCAATACATATTACTCAATTTTGAAGTTTTTGGGTTTTGAGACAGTCGTCGTTGTAGGACACACGCGGTTAGGGATGGCAATGGGTCGAATCGCGGGTGGGTATGCCATTCCCATCCCCATCCCCATTAAGCTTTTTTCCCCCATCCCCGCATTCATACCCGCAATATTCTAAGCGGGGATTCCCCATCCCCACCTTCATTGGGGAACGGGTTCCCCTACCCGCCCCATTATTGAAGAAAAACCAATAAAAAAAATACTTTGTTGAACGAGAAAAAAAACGCTATAAGCGCAAACATATGTATCAATTCAATTGTTTTTATCTAAAAATCTAGACTATATTAAAAAATTAATACATATCAAAATTACATGTCCAAGACATGTTCATCATTATAGAGGTAGTCATCACACATCTCAATCACACAAAGTGATGCTTTCAACTTCTTCATTGTAAGATCCCTGACACAAATAAAACAAAATATAAATTTTACAATCATGTAGGGTAGGATATTAAACATCATTATCAATTATATAATATAATTCATATTTTACCTCATTCTCAATATCATTATCAGATGTGCAGCCTTGGGACAATGTTGTAGAGTTTGAACCTATTCACAATAAACGTGAATAAATACTAAGTAATTACAATTACATTTAATAGTAAATTTATATAACATATTTTCAATACCTTTTATCTCATTCCATAGCCAATCTCGAGCACACATCAAGGCCTCCACAGTTTTTGAATGAAGTCGATTACGATGAGGGCTTACAATTCTTCCACTAGTGCTAAATGCCGACTCTGAAGCAACTGTAGACACAGGAATGGCCAAAATATCTCTAGCAATATCATGCAAAGTAGGATATTTGATGTCATTTGTTCTCTACCATGATAATATATCAAAATCAAGAGTCCTAGGTAAAAGAGACTCTTCCAAATAATGGTCCAACTCTGATTTAAAGCAGTTGCTATCTTCACTTTTCTCTCTTTTGGTCTAAGACTCACCAGTTGGGCCTTTGAATTAAATTCAACCTTGGAAATGAAGGAAAAATTATATATGGTAATGGTACAACTATTGCGGCTCATTATATTTGACCGACATACAGGATTTGGTGTTATAATGTTTTTTTTTTGGTTGCTAAATCTTCAATTTGTGTATACAAAAAGATTCAATTATACGAATAGGGAAAACTTTTACCCTTTTAACAAATGTCGTGCACTTCATAGATCTTCAATGAAAATAAATCAGATGAGTTCAACAACAAAAAAAAAAAAAAAGGTCTGGCACCCCAAAAAGTACATTGGGTCAAGTGGCTCATGGTCTCATTTGCTGCCATAACTTGTCCTCGTTCGAGTTTTACTTCATTTAAATATCTCACTTGCATACGAATGACCAAGATAAATCACCATATAGCACACATACAGATCTACATTGCCCCTCTTAAATGTGTTACATTTTGTAAATCTAAACAATGCATAAAGATTGAGTAATAATTTCTGAATTAGAATAGAATGCAAAGACCCGGACTTGTCTTCACTTTTACTATAATTGATTTAATTATAGTATGGTAGTAATGGAATACGGCCACATGGTACTATCCTTCCACGCGTTACATCATGAGTATATGGCATGATTTACATTTTCCACTTTTAAGATATAGTAGTAATAAATATTCACTTACTATAACATGTGAGCAAGTTAATGAACACGCAAGAATATAATAGATATATAAATTTGAAAAACACATAGAAAGTTAAATTCATTTGCTGTATTAAATTGGAACATAAAAGGCTGTAATAGGTCATCATCCTTCAGAATAATAACATTTATATAACTAATAATAATCGTCTATGTTAAGATAGATATTATTTCGAAACCAAGGACGGACCCATTCCCAGGCTAACCTGGGCTATAGCCCATGTGTCTTGATTTGTTCTAGACTATAGTAATACTCCCAGCCCACCCAAGCAAACCCCACAAACCCTTAGCTAATGCACGCAGAGAAAAAACAAATTGAAGAAAGAGTCAATCATCTCTCCTATTACACGCTCTTCAATGCTTAATTAAAGAAAACCAAATTAATCTTCAATTATTAATCTTCTTTTATTGTCTTAATTTGTTGATGTTGAAATTTGGTACTTTTTAGAGTTTATGAAGTATCAATTAGGGATTTACAATTTTTATTTAAAAAAATTCTATGTAATTATTCTCTTACCAAACTTACGGTGATAGACTGTGTTCTAGTAGATGCACGACGAACTAGCTACTACTAGAATACAAGCGCATCACAATCTTACAAACTTGGTTGAATCCACAAACATGGAGCTGGGAATCGAGAACCTTCGCCCAAGTGTGGCACAACGTTTCTGCTCAGATTAAAAATACCCACGTCCCTGCTCACATTGAACCAACAGCCAACCTAGAGAAGAAAAACACCATTTGTCCTTGGCTTCTTCTGGGAGATTGAGGTTGTCAAGCAGCTTACCTTTTTTGAGGCTGAAAAAGCCATTGACGCCGCCACCAGTGCCCTTGTCTTGGAGCATATCAGAAATGGAACTTGATCTGTTATGTTGAAGTCTTTCTTGGTCAGGCTAAATTCCAGGATTTGCAAACTGCACTAATAGCAATAAAATCTTCTATCAAGACCATCTTTTGGGCAATAGCCGCAACCAGATCTCGAGGAAGATTCGACCAATTAGCTTGGAAGAGTTTGTGTGTTTTTCAGTCTCAGTCAGGTATCAGGCAACGAAAGGTCTTGTGTTTTGCGGCTGTGTATGTTGACTATATATAATGGATGCAGAACAATACGCGAGATCTTAGAGCTTGCCCTAACCCTAGGTAGGGTTTATTTTCCAGCTATTTTCTTAGGTCTCTTTTAACAATATTCAGCTAAAATTTATTTATTTATTCTCGTTTCATCAACGGTGATTTTAAACAAATCAAACAAAAAGAGAACGAAAAGCCCAGGAATGACAAGCCCGCGTATTCCAAAATTATATTTGCACCCAAAATCTATGTTCGTGTGTGTCTCTCTCTTTTTCTTTTTCTTCTTCTTTGAACAAGTTTTTTTTTTAAAATTTTTAAATTTGAACATTTGATATCTTTGGATAACAAATTCTGTGTGCATGACGTTTTGTGTTTCTTAAAGTTAGGGTTGAGAAAATCTCCATTCTACCCAATTTTCTTAACATTTGTACCATCGTTCTCCTCAATTTTTTACATTCGATGAAAATATTTTGTAATTAATGATATGATCAGACTCGCACTGGTTAGGGTACACCTAACATATTTGGTTTTTCTTGGATGCTTTCATTGCCCAAAGTCTGATGAACAATGATAATGTCTATGCTTTGGGTGATAGTGTGCGTGCTTGGAGTCGTAGTGTACCAGATTCATGTGTTTGTGCTTGAATGGTACTAGGTTTGGACCCCGCCAAGTTATCATTATGAGGGAACAATATGTTAATTGATATTAAAATTCATGATCACGCTCAAGATAATTGATATTAAAATTTTGATCACTATCGACTCTTTGGGTCTCAACTCTTTCAACTTGAGGCTTGATAATGGGAGAGTCAAGAAGATTTTGCTCATCACAAATGAGAGGCATTCTACTAGATGATGACCCATCATTCTTTTTCTTAAAAAAAGAGAATAAATTATTTGTTTTCTTGGGGTTCCGATTGTGATCGGACATAATAAAAGATAACCTATTTAATCAAACATCCCAACAAAAAATCAAACAAATTCTCATAATAGCATCAATGCATTTAATCAAATATTAACATACCAACAACAAACCAAACATCTCAACAATACCAACATCAAATCAAACATCTCAACAATACCAACATCAAATCAAACAGCTCAACAAAATTCTTAAAATCAAAGACCTCTAATTAATTTCAACAAAATTCCCAAATTATAATTCATTCCTAATTAAACTCTAGAATACTCAATTTCAAACTAAAATTAAAAATAAGATGCGTACATTTATTTTAGGAAAAACCCAATAAAAAGAAGGTAATTAAAGAGAAGAGAATAAGAAGAATACTTGTTTTCTTAGATATGAGAAAGATGATGCCAATAGAGAAGGTAATTGGCTGCTTATATTCCCACCAACCCCACCCCACCGCCCCCCCCCCCCCCCCCCCCCCCCCCCCTTTTTTTAATTTTTATTTTAAGTTTGATTGGGCCATCCCATAACACAAGATTGTGGGCTGGTTATAATTTGAAGTTTGAGTGGGCTATAACACATGTGTGTTGCTTTTAAGTTTTTTATTTTTTTTATTTTTATGTGTTTGGGTAGGTATGGGTTTACACCATCACATGGACTGGGTAGAACAACTTTGCTTACATATAGGTTTTTCTTTTAGTGAAAAAACTTGGGGTAGGCAGCCCTGGCTGTAGGACCGCCACTGCCTAGGTAGGGTTTATTTTCCAGCTATTTTCTTAGGTCTCTTTTAACAATATTCACCTGAAATTTATTTATTTATTTTCATTTCATCAACGGTGATTTTAAACAAATCAAACAAAAAGAGAACGAAAAGCCCAGGAATGACAAGCCCACGTATTCCAAAATTATATTTGCACCCAAAATCTATATATGTTCGTGTGTCTCTTTCTTTCTTTTTCTTTGAATATGTTTTTTTGAAATTTTGAAATTTGAACATTTGATATCTTTGGATAACAAATTCTGTGTGCATGACGTTTTGTGTTTCTTAAAGTTAGGGTTGAGCAAATCTCCGTTCTACCCAATTTTCTTAACATTTGTACCATTGTTCTCCTCAATTTTTTACGTTCGATGAAAATATTTTGTAATTAATAATATGATCAGATTCGCACTGGTTAGGGTACGCCTAACATATTTGGTTTTTTTTGGATGCTTTCATTGCCCAAAGTCTGATGAACAATGATAATGTCTATGCTTTGGGTTTGGGTGATAGTGTGGGTGCTTGGAGAAGTAGTGTACCAGATTCATGTGTTTGTGCTTGAATGGTACGAGGTTTGGACCCCCCAAGTTATCATTATGAGGGAACAATATGTTAAAGGGCATTTGCTCTAATGCAATGAAGAAAAACTGCTGACACATTGAGCTTTTGAATTTGGAATCCAACAGTATCCCGTTGGAATTATATTATTTCTTAGATACAAGCGATAAACTAAACTACTCTAAATTAATTAATCTAATCTCTAATCTCACGTATGCCCATTGGATCCATATTTGATACTGAACTTGTAAATAGAACTAGTAGTTTCTTTTTTTTCTTTCTTTATATACATAGCTAGTAGTTTTGGACTTGCTCTTATGGTCCCAACCAATTTCTTACATTTCTTTACTGGTTTGAGAGCTTGGCTCCTTAAAACTAAGGAAGAAAAAGAGTTAAAAGAAATTTTTTTTTATTTTTAAAAGTTAAATGAAATTGACATGCGTCAAAATCCCTTTTTTTTTCAGGAGTTTTATAGCCAAGCTTTTTCCCTAGAGTTCTCCCTCTCCCATTTTTATTTCTCTCGGTTTTTTAATCTCCAAGTACAGAATGTAACAATTTAATTTGTATGAAATGCTGTTTAAAGGGGAAAAACATTCATCTGATCAACTAAATTCTAGATTTTTTTTTAAGCCCCAGTTCAAGAGATTCACTACTCCTCAGTCAATAACGTAATAGAAAATATCAACTGTTTTGCTTCTGTTGGCACTAACAAGTTTGAGAAAATGAAATTTGAGAAAAATAAAGGAAAAATAAAGGGAGAGAATATGAGAGGATCCAACTCCCTAAAGCTTATGAACTTTTGTACAACTTTATAGTAACATTGAAAATTTTGATAAAAGAAATAAATTATGACAAGCATAAAATCATGAACTGCAAGAATATTCCATAATACCAACTAAATTAAGAACCATAAACACATATGATGTTTCTCATACTTTTTTAAATAAGAAGATTTCATTCATAAACCATAAAAGGTATACAAAGACCAGCATGATTACAAGGGCCTCGTTAAAACCTTCCTAAGAAAACCACATGAGACAAACCCTAAGGTAGGAAAGAGTACCACACATGTCATGGACTAACAGGAGAGTCCGACTCAAGCCCCATAGGACCGCTACAAAAACCAAAAAAAAGAAGAAAAAAAACCTACTAAAACACCAACACATTAGACCCACAAGAGAGAATCGCAATGCATCCCAACTATCAAAGGAAGCCTTCTTTGAGAACTCATTGTCCTTTGAACAACACAAGAACTGCATAGCACACCAAGGGTCAGAGACACAAGAGAGCACACGAAGGAAGAACAACAGACGACATCAAAAAGGAACCCCAGAGAAGCACATCAAACTCAACTCGGAGCCTGACAAAAAAAACCTCTTATGGCCAAGCATAGTTCTTCATATGATGCAGAGATGAGAAAATCTGCAAAGGGTCAACACAACAGAAGGAGAGACAAAACGACAAACAAAACAGGAAACCAAACGACGAAACCCCTAAGAGGGCACACCACCACATCCCCAACAACTACCACTAGCGTCGTTGCTGCCGCCATTGTCGAAACAGAGACAAAACATCAACCACCAGGTTTCGCAACTCTCCCAAAGAGAGACCCAATCCAGTGTCACTACTATCGCCGCCACCAAGACACAAACAATACCAACCATCTAGAACACTGCAAAAACAACCAAACAAAACAAACATACAAATAGACCTAGATCTAAACAGATCTAGGCTAAAAACCCAATATCCAAGTATATCTGGGGAGGGGAAGGGGAGGAGAAGAGCCCCCAGGAAGTGGAAAGAGAGGGAGAGAGGATGAAAATGAGGGAAAAAGAGAGAGAAGAAGAAGGGGAGAGGAAGTGGAAAGAGAGGGAGAGAGGATGAAAATGAGGGAAAAAGAGAGAGAAGAAGAAGGGGAGAGGATGGGAGAAGAAGGGTGAAGGGGAGGAAGGGCAGTGGCCACTCCCCCCTAACTGAGGAAGGGTTAGTTGTTGGCAAAGAGAAAGAGGACTAGGTTTAGGGTTTCAAACCTTAACACGTTTCTCATACCTTGTTTCACAATTTTCTTGCATAACTCATTTATTTGAAACTTTGGGTACCTATGAGGATTCTTTTTGTGGAAACTTAATTGGATTTGCAATCCATTGTCCAAACCCACGTACATTCAATGGATTTTTCTTGTGCAATTTGAATTCTTTCACCCACTACCCCCTGATCACTATTTACTTTATTATTTTGTAAATTTTTATATTTGAAAATATTCATTCAGAGAGCTTCCATTGAGGGATCCCTCAAATTAGCTTATTTGAGGGACACCCTTATAGGGCCCACTCCGCATTGTATTTCACTAATCCAAACCTTCAATGTTTTAGATAATCATTCAAAGATCATCTCTACAAAAAATCACTTGAATCCGATATCGTTTGACCACTCAATTGTGTTATAGAAATTTTAGTACTTTCTTGAAGCACAATGTTCATTGATTTTGTAGGATACAATTGGATGTCGAAACGGTTTCCGATTTGTCTAATTTTTTGTAAGGATGATCTATGAATGTAGACTTAAAAAATAGATTGTTTGGATCGTTGGGAAAAAATTCGTAGGATACCCTAAAAGGTGTCCCTCAAATAAAAATCATTTGAGGAATCCCTAAATAGAGGGGACTGTATATTCATTTATTACTTACAACTAATAATACTTGTTGTACAACTTTGACATGATAACCATCATAACAATATTGGGCTAGAGAGAAAATAGAGAATATTTGAGAAAAAGAATTGTAACTATGAAGACCCTTGGTGAGGACATCATCAATCTGCTCAGAAGTAGGAACATAAATCTGCTTTTTGAACTCTCTCACGAACGGAGTAATAATCTGTTTCAAGGTGTTTAATCCTTGAATGAAATACAAGATTAGCACTAAGTGCAATGGAAGACAAATTATCATAGTGGAGCACTGGTGGTGTAGAAGAAAGAAATAGATGTAAATCATGTAAAACCAGACGAATCCATGCAAATTCTGAAGTTGTGTGGACCATAGCTTTGTGTTCAGCCTCAGTAGAACTACAAAACACAAAAGTTTGCTATGGGATTGTTGCCCAACAACAAACCATATTTCGGAAAATTTACAGAGAAAAAAAAAAAGTATTCTTGAATGAATCTGCTTCTTTTTCATTCCTAATGATCTATTGTACAGAAGTCTTGGTTTTTTATACTTTCTTTTCTACCAGTTAGCTTCCTGATAGCATAACAGCATAAAACTGCTCATCAAACTAGATAATGCATCCCTTTACCATCTTTGTCCGTCCAGTCTTCCATACCGAAACTGGTCTCCAAAAAGCTCGGTAGGTTGCAAACAACTTATATTCTTACAATTACCAAACATATTTAGTTCACTCCAATATCTTAGAAAAACATATTTATATTCTTGGAGTGCTGTTTTTACCACAGACGACCAGCATTAAAATTTAATTTACTCTAACATCTTAGTTCCAACAATCATTAGATATTTTATATTCTTGTAACATATCATACAAACTCGTAAGTTATTGTTTCAACGTATAAAAACACGACTTGCATGATCTGTTTGTTCATATTTTTTGTGTTTTCGACACAAACACTTTATTGTGATTTTTTTCACAAAGAGTTTTACACTTTCATTATTGATGTATGCTGTGAGTGACTGGCTATTTGGGCTTGGGTTTGGGTTTGGGAAGTGGGGTTGGGTTAGAGAATGAAAAATAAAATAAAATAAAAGAGAGATTGACTCAATTTTCTTAAAGTTTGTATAGCATTGTTCATTTAGATTCCCTAATTTATTTGGTTCGATGTAAAGAGTTCATAATTAATGATACGATTTGATGCGCACTGACTAGAATTCATAACAGTGATAATGTCTATGCTTTGGGTGCTAGTGTGTGTGTGCGCACTTGGAGGTAGTGTATAGCAGATTCAAGTGTTTGTGCTTGAAATGGTAGTCTGGATACCTAAGTTACTATTCTGAGGAACATGTACAAATTGGGCGATGTGAAAAGGAGTTTGCACTGAAGAAAACCGCTAATAGCAGGTTAAGCTTGTAAATTTGGAATCCAACACTAGCCGCTAATATATTATTTATACAATCGATAGTGTCAAAATTAAAATTCATAAGGAGAGGTACTCGAACTTAGGTATACTAGCCGATTGAATTCATATTTGAATTAGTAGTAGTTTCTTTAAATAAATAAAAAATAATTAGTAGTTTTGGACAATGTAAGGTTGGGTTTGAATATTTAGTAGGATCAAAACAAACTTGCTCGTATGGTCCCGACCAATTTCTTACCCTCTTCCCCTTCCTTTCATGAGACACAAAACAACACCCAAAGTTCTTCTTCCCCCCGTTTTTTCTCCTCTCATTTTTTTTACTCTCCAAATATTGAAATCTTACTCATTTAACGGAATGTATAACAATTTAATTTGTATTAAGAAAATACTATTCAAATGGAAAAGACACTCATATGATCAACTAAAATTCTAGGGTTTTTTTTTCCCTTTAAAAAAGCATTCTAGATTTTATTTGAAGGAAAGCTCAATTCAGACTGCAAACGTGTAGTGATAGCGATATTAACTTCTCTAAAAGCAAATTCTTAAACAAAAAGATTTAGAGAACACCTGGTCCGTTGGTCCTTCCATGCCCTAATTCAAATTTATAGAAGATTAAAGAAGAGTTTGAGAGAACATCTTAGGGGACACAACGCGCATGCGACATGAGTCAGATGAAAGATGGTGACATGATCTTTGTCGGAATTCAATTGCATATTTGCAAACTTTGGACTCTCTTATATATTAAAGCTCAAAGTTTACTCTTCTATTAATGTAGTAAAGTTTTCAAATAGAACTATTACTATATTAAATCGATAATATGATTAGTATCGAGAAAATATTATTTATCTTATATCAGGATTATCATAAACCGTTCACCATCAAAGTAGTGGAAAAAAAGAAAAGAAATAGTGGAACAATATTGACAATATTGATATAAAGGGACTATTGTTGCAGTATAGCATGGATTAATTTCAATCACTTAAGTTACAAGTCTCTTGAAACAATTCACAATTGAACGATTTTTCCACATTTGACAAACTAGTAATTAAGCAAATCTCTAAGGAAATATAATGCGACGACAAATCATAAGTGACTCATTGCATATTATGGCAGCACTGGAATGCCATTAGAGTTTGATAAACCAATTGATCTTTAGCCCTTTGATAAATTAATGCTAATGTCAATGTTAACCTTGGATTAAGAAGGTTCTCCCTTGTGATGGGATTCTATAAAATAAAACCTTGGTCAGCTCCTTTCTTATCAGTCATTTGTCTCATTACATTGTCCATGTTTTTCGTTGCAAGATGCTTTTTAAGCAAAGCAAGGAAAGGATCCAAAAAGTCAATATTTAACCAAAGTCAATATATTTAACCCTTCTTGCGACTGACTTTTTTTGTCTTGTTGGGCTCAAAATAATAGGATTTGAAAGTGATTTCCTTTTTCCCGCATATAAAAAGGCTGTGGAAAGATGTATGAGGATTCGTTCTTGTCCAAATTCGTTCATCTACCACCACCTAAGTTTTTCTTTGAAAGTACAAACCCTAACAATCTTAAATTTATTTTTATAAATAAGTCTTAGGTTTAAAATTAGTTGCAAACAAAATGGTTTTGGACTTCTTTCCAAACGTACGGTTAATTCTAAGCTAGCTGTATCAGTCTGCATATATATGATATGATAATAGTAAGACCTTTCTCCACCAAAGAAAATGGCCCCTAAGCTTGGTCTGGACAAACTAGTCTCATCAGTTATATACATGTAAGCACACCAGTACTAATTATCTTTAAAAGAACGACAAAAATTGAAAAAAATGAATCGAACATAGAACTTTGAGTGCATATATAAATATAATTAAAAATTCTTGAACTACAAACCTTATGTACGATAAGTTGCTATCTATCGGCTATTGCATAATATCACTTATTTTCAAATGGGCATAGTTATCATTTTATCACTCACATGTGATGTGAGTTTAATTAAAGCTCGAGTTGAGTTTGGTCGAACTTGGGAAATACGATTATGTTTGAGTTTCAGGTTTACTATAATCATCTCTATTTAGAGTCTGTTTGAAACTGCTTATGTAAGAATCACTTATGTTCATAAGCGCTTTTGCTAAAATTTGTCCTTGTGCTGATACTTTGGGTGTCTTGAGTGCCTGCTGAGGTGCAGCTAATTAGGTGCCTTGAGCAGCTTGGAGGCTCTTTAAATTATTCTCTCTATTATAGATCAGATGAAATCAGATACGGTTGCAGTTAAAAATGATATGTTGCTACACTCCAAAATAGATGGAGGGCACACTGCTTTAGTCAACTGTCCTAAACTCACATTTATAATATAGATCACAATCACATATGCGATCATATGTGATCGGACGCAGTTAAAAACAAATGGTTATATGTGGTCGCACTCTCCAAAATATTCCTTCGACATGTAGTAAACACAAATTCCATATCTCGTTAATTATCTATAATTGTTTCTGTTAATTAGGTATTTCTTGGAGTTACATACCTTAATCATAGATTCATAGTCATATTTCCCTGCCTTTTCCCAGCTTAGTTTTTTTTTCACGTGCACTGCATCTAAGGGCGGCTGCAACAAATTAAAGCTCGACTCTAATAACTTCCCTTTTCCAACTATTTTAGTTGCTGTGAATCTAAGGTCGTCTGTAACAAGGAGAATCTAATATTATATTAAACTCATATATCTTGCCAAAAGATCCCAAATTACTGAGGATCTTATTTGCCAAAGATACCAAATTACTGAGAATCTTATTTGTCAAATCTAACAAATTGCGGGATCAACATTATATCAAAGATATAAAATCAAATACTAATAGATTCGTTTAAACAATAAAAATAGAGGTGCTCCACTCCACTAGGTCATTGATATAATGAGGATTCGACATCTAATTAAGGTCAACAATATTATTATAAGGCTTCTAAATGTAAAGCAAAGCACATGCGTAAGCCCACTTTGGAACTAATACTGTTATTAAAATGTTTAGCATAATAAAGTAATTCATACCGATTATTTTCGATTCTTGTCGACCATAATAAAGTAACAATAATACTATTTGTATCCTAATAGAGGTGTCAGCAATGTGATCGGTAAATGTGATACAAATCACCTCTCTATTTAAAGTTGTTTTCTTTTTTTCTAATCAACCAGAATGAACATTTGAATATGGACCTCTTTCAATATTCAAAATTGAAGTATTTTATACACGAAGAGTTAGGTAATCTATTTGAAATTGTTTAATATTATAATGTAAGAGTCAGTCGTGATCGATACACATATTTGGTAAATAGTAAACACCATTGTAAAGGATATACCAAGACTTAGTAATTGAAAATAAACGTTTGAATTGATACCAGTAGTATATAACTAATTACTGTTTGCAGAATAGGAATACAATTTTACAACCAACACGATACAAAAGAGTATTTAATAACGTTAAGCATTGTCGTGTCTGTATTTATTTTTGGGGTTTCTAAAACATTTTTTTAAAATGTATTAAGTAAGCTATTGTTGCATATGTCACACCTTTTTGGATTACGTTAAGAAGTTGCTATATGTCACACTCTCACTCTCATTTTCTTAGATATATATGTCTATATATCGAGGGATACTTGACTACTTGCTACTCATCAATAGCTTGCAGAGGTTGCTTGCCAGTTAACACTATCTTTCAAGTAAAGGTCGTCTCTCTCTCTCTCTCTCTCTCTCTTCTCACTTTCTCTCTAAAACACCTCATGTAGCTCTAATCCTTGATTTTCTTATTTAATTATGGGTTTGTTTCTCCCAAATAATTGGTCACATTTATTAAAAAAAGCAAGTTTTTGTAATGGTTTTTTTTTCTTCCTTTCTTTCTTTCTTTTCCAAGTATTATTATTATTATTCCATTTAGGCCATTAATTACTACTCTTGTTTTCATTATTCAAGGATCCATTTTGAGTGCCAAGAGAGTAGAATGAATATACACAACATCGATATTAAGTTTTCTTAAGGCTTGTTTGAGAATCATTTCATTTTTAGTTTTTAGTTTTCATTTTATGTGCTAGAGTATATAAGAAAATGAGAGTCAGAGTGAGGATGAGATTAAGAGAGAGAATGAGAAGGGAGGATAGGAGGGAGGAGTAACAAAAGTGAAAACAAAAACTTGAAAGTGAAAACAATTTCAAGTAGATTTCAGTTTTTAGTTTTTGTTTTCACTTTTGTTACTCCTTCCTCTCATCCTTCCCTCTCAAGTTCATCTTTACTCTCATTCTCACTTTTATTCTCCCCCCTTTTCCTCTATATTCTAGCACAAAAACTGAAACCTAAAAATTAAAATTGAAATAGTTATTAAACGGGCCTTAAATTGTGAATTTTCTATTCATTTTCCAGCGTTGAGTGTTTCCTACTATATTAAATTTAGGTGATGACCTGGAACTCAACCTTCTATAGGAAAAACCTTTACCAGACATCTTTGCCTTTAGCCAACAAAAAAAAAGGGGGGAAGAAAGGGATAGACATGAATTTGTTATCCTTTTGAAAAAAAAGTAAACGATCTTGTGATTCAACGAATACTTATAGTGGAGAAATATTTTCAAAAATATATGATTCTACAAATACAGTTATGGCCTGTTTGGGAGTGCTTCTGAAAAGGCTAAAAGTGTTTTCTAATAATTAAAAACGCTTCTAAGAACGTTTGGCAAAAAAGTTAGAAGCGCTTCTATGAAGCACATGCTATATATGTGCTTCTACAGGAAGCACTCCCAAGTACTTTTTTAAGAAGCACTTGAATTTTCATAATTTTTATAATAAAAGTGCTTTTATTAAAAGCACTTATTAATAGAAGTACTTCCTAGAGAAAATTTAGGATATAACAAATCCTTTACAACAAAAGTTTAATTTTCGCTTTTATCCTCCTTAAATTAAAATTAAAATGGAAAAAAATCCTAAAAGTTTATCTCTGATGTAAGCATGTAGCTCAGTGGAAAACAACTTTTGACTCTCCTCCTGAGATTTGTAGGATTTATCATAATTATATATACAGTATTGATAGCGTTGAACTTAAGTTTTAGTGGGACCCACCAGCACCGCAACGGAACCTCCCACCATTAAATACTCATTGTATTCAAAATAATCTCTTCCCACGTCCCAAACTTGGCTGATACATTTGCCCTCCAAATTTTAAACTTTTACCTCTTTTTTTTTTCTCTTTCAGAGACAACAAGCTCGATCAGAGAAACCGACCACCTTTACGTTCATGGCTACCAAGTTCTTGGCTCTATGCATACGCAGTGAGAACAGGGGCGATCTGTCGCCCCGGCCCCACTATCCGTCGATGCCCAAGTACCCGAAGGGCGTGGGGGTAGAGGAGACTCGCCTGATGGCGGAGGTTGAGGCCAAGGCCATGTTCTCCGTCATCGGCATGACTTGCTCAGCCTGTGCGGGATCGGTCGAGAAGGCCGTCAAGAGGCTCCCGGGGATTCGGGAGGCTGTCGTCGACGTCTTGAACAACCGGGCGCAAGTCATGTTCTTTCCCAATTACGTTAACGTAAGTCACTTTACTTTCAAGAGATATCTTTCATTTTGTTTTTGTTTTGTTTGATGATGTCACATGGGAATTTATTTTAACTTTGTTTTGTGATTTTTTGGGGTGGTATCCATGATTTACGTAATGTGTCTTTGGAATGGCCCGTCTTACATGTGATTTAGTTCACCTACCACACGGTTCTTGCGGTTTAGCTTTCCCAATTGTACACAATTTGCTTCTGCCCATGTTCATCACACACAGAAATTTTCCTATTAATATTAGAACTGGGTTGATGCAAAATTGGGGGTTTCTAAGTCGATCTCTGGAGAAAATTCAGTTGTTTTAACAAGATTTTCTATGTACATGGATATGAGATCGAAATCGAGATGGAATTAACTGTTCTTAACCACTTACGAGTCCCTTGCGGAATTAATCCAATAAGGAGTTGGTAAAAAACAGTTCATAACCTGTTCTATTTTTCCTTCTTCTTTTGGGTTGATGATGTTATGCTTATAATAATCTGTTAGCAATAAATAGTTCATATATTCTGTTTATCATTTCTGCGTTTATGTTGTGCTTAGATTTAAGCTATTGATGTGGTTTTCAAGTATTCATTTAATTCTCTTTCTGATATAATTAAAACCTTAAAACGGAACATATAATATTAGAGCATCTTGCTTTATTCTAACAACCTCTCAATTCACGGCCTCCACTGACAAAATGTCTTAATCATTGTCCTAATCTTTGACTTGGGGTAATTGTAGAGTTTTCCAAAGCTCATGTTTCCTTAATATAAAAAAAGAAGACTTCCCTTCCACACCAATTAAAACCTGAAAAACAACTTATTAAAATATAAGCTGTGTCAAATATGCATATATGTTAACCAAATCAAATTGATAGCATACATGACTCCTCCTCACAACAGTTTCACCAGCCGCCTCAAACATTTGAGCTTCTTTTTTTTTGGTCAAAGTACTTTCATTCAACGAAAGAAAGACAAAGGAGGATAAAACAGAAAGAAAGTAAAAAACGACAACATAAAGCACAAAAGCTAGAAAAGATCGAACTAGAGACCAGTAATTATGACGCCTCCATAAGGGGAGCTCGTCCGCCTCCAGCACAGACGCACTAGCACCGCTGCTCGGTTTGCCCCTCGGGGGACCCAATTCCAAAAGCAAGAATTAAAGCTGCCACATTGTCGCCGAATAGCTGAGAAGATAGGATAAATCATCCACCTACCTACCTTTCAAAATATTTCCTTTCACTGATTGAACGAGTTCCTTTGAATCTGATTCAAAGACCACGTGGGGTTTAGCTGAGCAGACCATTTTAAGCTAATACAGAACTGATTTGCACCCTGAGTCAGAAACTGCTGTTGTGTCTTTGCCTATGAGAAAGACTTTGTCTTATTAGAAACGTTTTTCTCTCATGCTAAACTTCCATTATGTTCTTCTATTAACAACAAATTAACCTTTAAAAGAAACAATTAGCTTGTTATGGAGTATAATCTTAATTTGTTTAGCCATATATAACATGTCACAGAATTTGTTCCCAGATAAAGCTGAACAGTATGGCGGAGGATGTTGCAATTATGAGAAAACAATTTTCTATATGTATCCATATCAGTAATGGCTACAAAAGGATAAACTTGATTTACTTTAGTACAAACAGTAGCTTCTATGTGTTTTCATTTCTCATACTATATTTGATCAAGTTTTTGAATAGAAGGTGATCTTGGAGACACTTTAATTAGTTCAGCCAGTTATCACTTGTGTAGAGTCATTTTTTTACAAGGTTTTAGCAGGGGAAGTTGGATTATGTTTATGCAGAAGATTATGCATGGTACTTGGCCTTTTATTTATAGCTGTTGCCTCACATCTTATAGGAGGAGACGATTCGGGAGACGATTGAAGATGTTGGGTTTCAAGCCACACTGATTAATGATGAAGGAAATGAGAGGTCCACTTTGGTATGCAGAATTCGGATAAAGGGAATGACTTGCACTTCTTGCTCCACCACTGTTGAATCAGCTTTGCAGGCAGTTCATGGTGTACAAAAAGCTCAAGTTGCATTAGCAACTGAAGAAGCAGATGTTCACTATGATCCAAAGATTGTGAGCTACAATCATTTGCTAACAACCATTGAAGACACCGGATTCGAAGGCATACTTCTTTCTACAGGGGAAGACATGAGCAGGATAGAGCTTAAAGTTGATGGCGTACGGACTGATCATTCAATGAGAATACTTGAACAGTCTCTTCAAGCACTCCCTGGTGTGCAAGCTATAGAATTTGATTCTGAAATCAAGAAAATCTCTCTTTCTTACAAATCAGATATGACAGGGCCAAGAAATTTCATCAATGTGATTGAAACAACCGGGTCCAGGCGTTTCAAGGCAAATATTTTTCCTGGAGGTGGAGCAGGAAGAGATACTCATAGAAAGGAGGAAATTAAGCAGTATTATAGATTCTTTCTGTGGAGTTTGGTTTTTACTATTCCAGTGTTTTTAACCTCCATGGTCTTCATGTACATTCCTGGAATTAAGCATGGCCTAGAAACCAAAATTGTGAATATGCTCGAAATTGGGGCGCTTTTGAGGTGGATCCTGTCCACTCCAGTGCAATTCATCATAGGCCGGAGGTTCTATACTGGGGCATACAAATCATTGCGACATGGTTCGGCTAATATGGACGTGTTAATCGCCTTGGGAACAAATGCAGCCTATTTTTACTCAGTCTACTCTGTGCTGAGAGCTGCTACCTCTCCAAATTTTAAGGGTACTGATTTCTTTGAGACTAGTGCCATGCTTATTTCATTCATTCTCTTAGGGAAGTACCTAGAGGTGTTAGCTAAGGGGAAGACATCTGATGCCATTGCCAAACTGATGGACTTGGCACCAGAAACAGCAACTATGTTAACACTAGATGGAGAAGGAAATGTTATAAATGAAGAAGAAATTGATAGTAGGTTGATACAAAAGAATGATGTCATTAAAATTATTCCCGGGGCGAAAGTAGCTTCAGATGGTTATGTGACTTGGGGGCAAAGCCATGTGAATGAGAGTATGATAACAGGAGAAGCAAGGCCGGTGGCAAAAAGAAAGGGTGATACAGTCATTGGAGGTACTTTGAATGAGAATGGTGTGTTGCATATCAGGGCAACAAGGGTTGGATCAGAAAGTTCCCTTTCCCAAATTGTGCGGCTTGTTGAGTCAGCTCAGATGGCCAAAGCTCCTGTGCAGAAGTTTGCTGACCGCATTTCCAAATACTTTGTGCCACTGGTAAATGTTATAATATAGTTGCTTACAGTTTCTTTATGGTTTTGTTTTTTTTGGTTTAATTGAAGGGATATTGGAGGCTCTTTTTAAGAAGTGGTTTTCAATTTGCAGGTGATCATGCTTTCATTCTTGACCTGGCTTTCGTGGTTTTTGGCTGGAAAATTCCATGGCTACCCAGAATCTTGGATACCGTCTTCCATGGATAGCTTCCAGCTTGCTCTCCAGTTTGGAATCTCTGTCATGGTTATAGCATGCCCTTGTGCTTTAGGCCTAGCTACTCCAACTGCCGTCATGGTTGGAACTGGAGTAGGTGCATCCCAAGGTGTATTGATCAAAGGAGGACAAGCATTAGAAAGTGCACATAAGGTTAGAAATCAAAATCCTTCTTGCAGTTTGATACTTTCTATGAGATGCAAATATGGAATTTTGGTGCATTGAGACATGCAAGAGTGTTTATTATGCATCTTCAGCAATTTTGATGTTGCATTTCCAAAAAGATAGAGACTGATAAAGGAGGTCTATGCATAGCATAGTTCATTTTGTTCTCCAACAGTTTCAACAATTTTTCTCTCAGATAACCCTTAGGTGCTGTCTCGCAGAATTTTCAGATTTGTATATATCTTATAGAGCTGATTGATGATGTTGTAGGTGAACTGCATCGTGTTCGACAAGACAGGGACTCTCACAATTGGGAAGCCAGTGGTTGTTAACACAAGACTCCTGAAAAATATGGTGCTTAGCGATTTCTATGAACTTGTTGCTGCAGCTGAGGTAGGCTTCAAAATGTGAAACACCTATCTTTCATGTTTTAAAAAATTCATGAAGATTTCTTTAGATGTTCATTATTATCAACATTCATTTAAAACATTGGTGTTCTGAATGATTCATACATATCAGGTGAACAGTGAGCACCCTTTGGCCAAGGCCATCGTTGAGTATGCCAAAAAGTTCAGAGAAGATGAAGAGAATCCTTCGTGGCCAGAAGCACGCAACTTTGTCTCCATTACTGGCCATGGGGTGAAGGCCATTGTTCAAAACAAGGAAATAATTGTTGGGAACAAAAGCTTGATGGTGGATCACAACATTGCAATTCCAGTTGATGCAGAAGAGTTACTTGCAGAAGCTGAAGGACTGGCTCAAACTGGGATTTTAATATCTATAGATGGAGAAGTGGCTGGAGTTCTGGCCATATCTGATCCACTGAAACCCGGTGCTCAAGAAGTTATTTCCATACTCAAGTCTATGAAAGTGAGAAGCATAATGGTTACAGGTGACAATTGGGGAACTGCAAATTCTATTGCCAAGGAAGTTGGAATTGAAACCGTTATAGCAGAAGCCAAACCCGAGCAGAAAGCAGAGAAAGTGAAGGAATTGCAGGTACATTTAACTAATTTGTTACAACTTACAAGAGGAAGTTCTTGACTTGCTCCAAAGATTTTGAGTTTTGCTCCATGACATCCTTTAGACATCTAACTCTACCATTTTCATGTTAACACCTTAACTAGTCATAGAGCCTAACTCTAAGTCCTGAGTTTGTTTATTTCATTTCAATTTTCTTGTCCACAGGCTTCAGGCTACACCGTGGCGATGGTGGGAGATGGCATCAATGACTCACCAGCACTTGTGGCAGCAGATGTAGGAATGGCAATTGGTGCAGGAACAGACATTGCAATTGAGGCAGCTGACATTGTTCTCATGAAGAGCAATTTGGAGGATGTGATAACTGCCATTGACCTTTCCAGGAAAACCTTCTCTCGTATTCGCTTGAACTACATCTGGGCTTTGGGTTATAATGTTCTTGGCATTCCAATAGCTGCAGGGGTCCTTTTTCCATCTACGGGATATCGTTTACCACCATGGATAGCTGGAGCTGCAATGGCAGCTTCTTCTGTCAGTGTTGTTTGCTGCTCTTTGCTACTGAAGAACTACAAGAGGCCCAAGGAGCTGGAAAGCCTTGAGGTTCGGGGAATAAGGATCGAATGATCGATAAGTAGCCTTTTGATTCTGTTGTGTGCATGCTTGTAGGGCTCAAGTTCTAGTAAATTGGGTAGTGTTGTGGCTGATGAAGCAAATATGTAATAAACTAGGTTGTTTGGATCACATTTTGTATATATTTGGATGCAAGAAGGGATTTTTGATTAGAAGACTGGCATGGGCTGTTCTGTTATCTTAATTGATGGATAATCAACTATCATAAACATATGTAACAAATTAAATCATCCATCATTAAGTTAGTGAATCACTGGTAGTCCTTTAAACTTTTGAAGCAAATTTCACCGTGGAAACACAAACCAAATTTCTGTATAATACTGCTAATTAACAACAATTAGCAGAGATTAAGATATATCTTAAGTTTTGCAAGTATATCTTAATTGTAGCTCATTTGGAAAATCTAGTTAGGGCCACCCAACCCATGAATATTATCTTTTCATACAAATTGAAGTTTCTTATTCAACTTCATGCAACTCCCTCATCGTCCATTCGGATGCATGAAATAGAAAATCATGATTGTTTTTGTTGATTAAAAAAAAAAAACAGAGGCACTACTAAAATATTTGGTTTTGAGCACAATTGTTACTTGTGCTCTTTAATGCAAAAAAGGCACAATTATTTGTGCTTTATACTGATGGTCACAATGCAGCCATTTTAAAATAGTCGGTTTCCTTTATAGGAGTTTCCATTGTTCATAGGGCACGATTTTACTTTTTCGTGTCTTAAACTCAATACTTTTGGGCACGTATATGGCATATATCAGAAAACATCAATTGCTGTTTTTTATTTGACTTTTGTACATACACACAAACCATTCATCCGTGCCCAATGTATTTACTTTAAAAAAAAAAAAAAAAATTAGGGTTGCCAACCATCGCCACCTCTTACATCCCTCCACCATCCAAATCAGCGTCACTTCGCCTCTCTCTCTCTCTCTCTCTCTCTCTCTCTCTCCCCACCGCCACTTCCTCCTTTCTCCACCGCCGCCACTTTCTCTCTCTTTCAAGTAATGCAAAACACAATGAGCTCACTAAATTAAATTAAAAATTTTAACCAAACTTGCGCAAATAAATACAGAATTAGATTTAAGAACTGGGTATAAATGAAAATTATGCAAATACACAATTAGCTCATTGAAATTAAAACTGTCAACATCTTCTTACTTACCATCTTTCAATACAGTCGAAGAAAAATCGCTTTGTCTTACAATTGGAACAGTGAAAAACTATAAACTTGTTAGGCTTGTCCTACAAAATGCAAACTTTTCATTTTCGTTCATTTTCACAAAGAATGTATTCGACCATCCATAAGAATTTAGAGCAGCACCCACAGAGAGAGAGAGAGAGAGAGAGAGAGAATGAATCAAATTTAAGATTTCACCTTTTTCAATTTACAATTGTTCATGGGATTATTGGAATCGTTGTCTCCATGTAATCGATCTCTTTGAATTTTCTTATTCTTGGTCCTATTATTCAGCTGCTCCAAGTGCTTTTCATAGTGGGGATGTTGTGGTTGGGGAGGACGGTGGGAAGGATGAGGAAGATGGGGAGAGAAGGGAGACATTAGTAAAATCGAAGGAGGAGGAGAATAAAGGAGGCTCATTTTGGGTTTCTAAAAATAAGAGTTTTGATCTTGTGGAAAGCAAAGGGTGGAGGAGGAGTATGGGGGAAGGCAAAAGGAGGAGAAGATAAATTTTTTTCTCCTAAAACGAGGAGTTGATAAATAGAATAAATTACTATTTTTAAAATTATATAAAACCTGAAGGCCCAAAAAAAATTGTCGTGTCCTATGAAAGAACAATTAATCATACTTTTAAACTACAGTAATTACTCTCATTGATAGAGAGGTAACAAGATGGAAGTTGATATTAGCATTGGACACAAAGGTCGTGCTCAAATTTCAATAGGCGCAAATAAATTCATTCTTAAACACACATTTACTTACTGTGTCTTTTGTGTAAAAGACATCTTTAAGTATTTTTTTGTGCTAAATGAGATTTTTTTATTTTGTGGACGAAAAGGCTTTCAATTAAGAGCAAAAGAGGAGTACAAGAAGCCACTAAACTGAAGAGAAAAGATAACTAAGGGAAAAAGGCTAAACTCGCAGAGTCTAAAAACCATAGATTTTCCCCATAGAAAAAAAAAACCAAACTATTACACTTATGGGGGACTAAGAAGTCCATCAGAAACCAATACCCGCACTAGGGATGGAGGTGGCTGGTTAGCCCATCCTTGCGGAAACACCGACCTTAAACTAAACCTATCGCTGCAGTCACATGGGCATCACGATTTGCTCCACGCGGGATCCAACACCATTCCACATCAGAGAATCCTTCTTCCGTGCTTTTTGAAGTGTGCCTTTAGAGCAGTTTTGTAGTAGTGAGGAGAAACAAAAATGAGTATGGATAAAAAAAAACTGACTTTATTTTCAAATCAGAAAAGTTTCAAGTAATCATCACATCACATGTGCATGACTTTCAAGTTATAAAATGCTATCTTGATGTAAGAATTTTCTTTATCATTTATTATTGTGTTTTATACCAAACTGGAAATTATAATTAAAATATATGAATTGCATCATATCGAATGAGCATTTAGTGTGAGAATAATGATGGCATTACATTTCATTATAAGTTATCAAAATACAATCCCGTTCTCTTGGTCCCCAGGGGTCCAAGGAATTTGTGGTCACTCACTTTTGGATTTAATCTTAAGGTGGAGAAAAAATTGATTTAAAAATCCATATAAGTTTAGTTTAAATTATTTTAAATTAAACAAAACAAAATTTTGTGTTAAAAAAAAAAAAAACAAACAAACAAAACAGGTTCTATCTTTTTCTATTGTCGACTGAACAAAACACGTTCAACAGGAAGCTAGCCACTGCCTACCTCCAAACATACCAATACACCATTGAATCATCAACCAACAAATATCAACTTCTCAACAATATACCAAAAAGAGAATGAAAAACAACGGTAGAAACCAAAGAATTCAAAGAGCCCCAAATTTAAGTTTTCCTAAAATCTTCTATCTTTGTCAATCCACAATAAATGAAAAATTAAATTGGAAGAATTCGCAATGCCGGAGTTGGAAAAGCTAAAGAGGACCATGAGGAGGGACTGAAGGTTATAGTGGCGTCGACCTCCATGGAGTTGGAGGCGGCTGTGCAAGAGTTTAGAACGTGTTTTGTTTCCACAAAAACTTGTTTTATTTAAGTAAAAATAATACAACATGAATTTTTAAATCAGTTTTTTCTCCACCCTTAGATTAGATCCAAGGTGGGTGACCACAAATTCCTTAGACCCTTGGTGATCAGGAGAACGGGATTGTAGATCAAGATAAGTTAACTCCCTACATTTAAAGCATGTTAAAAAAAAAGGAATTTTTTTTTATCAAATTGAAGGTAGAAGATGGATTGCTCAGAAAAAATATTTATCCCATATAATCCCAACAAAATGATAGAATATCAACACCTTATAACTTATCCCTCCTAAAATATTCTTGTTTATTTGTTGTTGCATAAGCAGACACTTCTTAACTGAATAATTCATCATCTGCTAAAGGTGTCCGGGCAAAAATCAATAGTTCAGAAAAACAAAATACTGATTGAAAAACATGATGGCTTTGCTTTTTGTATACTATTCTTTACTTGGTTGTGTAGGTGCAAAAATATTTCGGTTTTGTATGGGAAGATTGTGAACTATTTCCAATATTCATCCATATTTTAAAGGTTTTGTAGCATCTTGGGATACCATCGCCGGTTCTATTGGAAAAATAAACAAAGTGGAGTACTCCATTAATGCACGTAAATGCAAAGACTTATTGCCTCCTAATGAGTATCACAGCTTATTAGCGAGTGAAACTGTCTCAATTCATGTTGTAGCTTTAACTTTGTGTATGAGCTTTGGTTCAAGAACATATTTTGAATTGCACACTACTTAAAATAGACGTCACGCATTTCCCAATTGCCAACTAGCTACAACGTGAATTGAGACAGGCTCGCTCGCTAACAAGCCGCTATACTCATTAGGGGGAAATAAGTCTTCGCCTTCACGTGCATTGATGGAGTACTCCACGCTGTTTATTATTCCAAAGAACCCCGCGAGGATATCCCGAGATGCTGCAAAACCTCTAAAATGTGGACCGGAACACTTTTGCACCAACACAACCAAGTAAAAAATAGTATACAAAAAGCAAAGCGATCATGTAACATCCTCTAGTCCAAAATGACATTTTATTTTCGAGGTTGAGCTATTGGTATAAGTATTTTTTAATAAATTTTAAGTTTTGAGAGATTGAACTAGATAACCCTAGAAGGCCGATGATTTGTTGGTTTTTCAGGCCACTCCGGCCACTTTTTTTTACCATGGTCAAAGATCAAAAATTGGTCCCTTGAATAACATGTTAATCATCAATTGTGTCATCATGATGGCTTTGCTTTTTGTATACTATTCTTTACTTGGTTGTGTAGGTGCAAAAATGTTCCAATTCTGTACGGGAAGATTGAGAAATATTTCCAATATTCGACCACATTTTAGAGGTTTTGCAGCATCTCGGGAAACCCTCTCTGGTTCTTTTGGAAAAATAAACAACGTGGAGTACTACATCAAGGCACGTGAAGTCAAAGACTTATTGCCCCTTAATGAGTATCGCGGCTTATTAGCAAGCGAGCCTGTCTCAATTCACATTGTAGGTAATTGGGAATTGGCAAATGTGTGGCATCTATTTTCAGTAGTGTGTAATTCAAAATATGTTTTTGAACCAAAGCTCATACATAAAGTTAAAGTTACAATGTGAATTGAGATAGTTTCGCTCACTAATAAGCCGTGATACTCATTTGGGGGCAATAAGTCTTCTCTTTCACGTGCATTGATGGAGTACTCTATGTTGTTTATTGTTCCAAAAGAACCAACGAGGGTATCCCGAGATGCTGCAAAACCTTTAAAATGTGGTCGAATATTGAAAATATTTCCCAATCTTCCTATACAGTACAGAATAGGAACATTTTTGCACCTATACAACCAAGTAAAGAATAGTATACAAAAAGCAAATCCATCATTGATGACAAAAATTGAAGATTAACATACTATTCAAGGGACCAATTTTTGATCTCTGACTTTGGTAAAAAAAAGTGGCCTGAGTAGCCTGAGAAACCAACAAACCATCGGCCTCTTAGGGTTATCTAGCTCAACCTCTTAAAACTTCAAATCGATCAAAAAATACTTATGCCAATAGCTCAACCTCGAAAATAAAATGTCATTTTGGATTGGAGAATATTACATGATCGCTTTGCTTTTTGTGTACTATTCTTTACTTGGTTTTGTAGGTGCAAAAGTGTTCCAGTTCTGTATGGGAAGATTGGGAAATATTTCCAATATTCATTCACATTTTAGAGGTTTTGCATAATCTCGGGATATCCTCGTGGGGTTCTTTGGAACAATAAATAACTTGGAGTACTCCATCAATACACGTGCAAGCGAAGACTTATTGCCCCCAATTAAGTATAACGGCTTATTAGCGAGCAAGTCTGTCCCAATTCACTTTGTAGTTAGTTGGCAATTGGCAAATGCGTGATGTCTATTTTCAATAGTATGCAATTCAAAATATGTTACTGAAGCTCATTCACAAAGTTGAAACTACAACGTGAATTGAGACAGTTTCGCTTGCTTATAAGCCGCGATACTCATTAGGGGTAATAAGTATTCGACTACACGTGCCTTGATGGAGTACTCCACGTTGTTTATTGTTCCAAAAGAACTAGCGAGCGTATCCTGAGATGCGGCAAAGCCTTTAAAACGTGGTCGAATGTTGGAAATATCTTCCAATCTTCTCGTACAGAGTCGGAACATTTTTGCACTTACACAACCAAGTAAAGAATAGTATACAAAAAGTAAAGCCATCATGATGACACAATTGTTGATCTCTGACCATGGTAAAAAAAAGTGGCCGGAGTGGCCTAAAAAACAACCAAACCATTGGCCTCCTAGGGTTATCTAGCTTAACCTCCCAAATTGTAAATCGATCAAAAAAAAAACTTTTTTCAATAGCTCAACCTCGAAAATAAAATGTCATTTTGGACCGGAGGATGTTACATGATCACTTTGCCTTTTGTATACTATTCTTTACTTGGTTGTGTAGATGCAAAAGTGTTCCGGTTCAATACGAGAAGACTGGAGAATATTTTCAATACTCATCCGCTTTTTAAAAGTTTTGCAGCATCTCGGGATATCCTCACGAGGTTCTTTGGAACAGTAAACAACGTGGAGTACTTCATTAATGCATGTGAAGACGAAGATTTTTTGCCCCCTAATGAGTATAGCGGCTTATTAGTGAGCAAACCTATCACAATTCACGTTGTAACTAGTTAACAATTCGCAAACACATGGCGTCTATTTTCAGTAGCGTGCAATTCAAAATATGTTTTTGAACCAAAACTCATACACAAAGTTGAAGCTACAACGTGAATTGAGACAGTTTCGCTCGCTAATAAGCCGCGATACTCATTAGGGGCAATAAGTCTTCGACTTCACGTGCCTTGATGGAGTACTCTACATTATTTATTGTTACAAAAAAAAAAAACCAACGAGGGTATCCCGGGATGTTGCAAAACCTCTAAAATGTGGTCGAATATTGGAAATATTTCCCAATTTTTCCGTACAGTATCGAAACATTTTTGCACCTACACAACCAAGTAAAGGAAACATAATATCCAATTCATCCTTGATGTGAGTATAATTCTCAGCCTCTTGGGATGGGTGGCATATATACTTAACCCTAAACCTTGACATTTTTCTCAATCCAATGAGATGATTTCTTGGCAAAAGTTTCATTCCAATATCGAGCTATGCCAATAAAGGTATGGTAGTCTTTAAGATACTGCAATATCGACACGAGGAAACTAACTTAGAATGAGAGAAAATTTTAATAAATAAATACATAAAGGCGTCATCAAGGTAAGACTAACAGCAATCAATTGTAAGTCTTATACTCTCTAAGTACAGCACATTCACAAAACATAATCGAACATCAATTTAAAGACAGAATTTTTGCTAAAGCATAATCATTGGATAAAGGATAAAAACGGGTTTAGACCTGTTATGCCGCCACAACATCTTGAGGATCATATGGTTGATGAGCAAAAAGTAATGCTGGTACATAAAGAAGTGTTGTTTTCAATGTGAGAATTGGGACCGATGGTCCTTCAAAATATCCAAACAAATTTATCCGCTTTGACTGCTGATATTAGGGTGCCTTCAACATGTGACATACATACACAATAGAAAATTCTACATTAATGATCCCAATGCATATCATTTTTTCAAGTTTACAAATTAATCTGCCCCCAGCGTCTACTAAATACTCGTACTTAACCCATGTTACGTGCAATGAGTTTTTAGTTTACTTTAATCTCCCTTGACTACATAAAGACTTAAAAGGAACTAATTTCCAGAAGTGCTAAATATTCTTATATACAATATAATTGAAACTCCTATGCATAACATCCCATAATACGCCTCATTGTATGGTCAATGAACAAATATTGGTTATATTGAACAGTCAACACTAAGAGTGAACACCAATATATGTCCACTGTCAACTTTATGTATGAGCTTTGGTTCAACAACATATTTTGAATTGCACACCTTAAAAATGTGGTCGAATATTGAAAATATTTCCCGAACTTCCCGTACAAAACCGGAACACTTTTGCACCTATATAATCAAGAAAAGAATAGTATTCAAAAAGCAAAGCCATCATGATGACACAATTGATGATTAACATGCTATTCAAGGGACCAATTTTTGATCTCTGACCATGGTAAAAAAAAGTGGCCGGAGTGTCCTAAAAAACCAACAAACCATCGGCCTCCTAGGGTTATCTAGCTTAACCTCTCAAAACTTGAAATCAATTAAAAACTACTTATACCAATAGCACAACCTCGAAAATAAAATGTCATTTTGAACCGAAGGATGATACATGATCGCTTTAGTTTTTGTATACTATTCTTTACATGGTAGTGTAGGTGCAAAAGTGTTCCAGTTTTTTACGGGAAGATTGGGGAATATTTCCAATATTTGCCCATATTTTAGAGGTTTTGCAGAATATTGGGATATCTTCATGGGGTCCTTCGGAACAATAAACGATGTGGAGTACTCTAACAATGCATGTGAAGGCGAAGACTTATTGCCCCCTAATAATAAGTATAGCGGCTTATTAGCCAGCGAGCTTGTCTCATTTCATGTTGTAGCTAGTTAGCAAATGGAAAATGCGTGGCGTGAGTAGTTTGCATTTCAAAATATGTTCTTGAACCAAAGTTTATACATAAAGTTGAAGCTACAACGTGAATTGAGGCAGTTTTGCTCGCTAATATTTGCCCGCTAATGAGTACAGCGCCTTATTTACGAGCGGACATGTCTCAATGCACGTTGTAACTAGTTGGCAATTAGCAAACATGTGGCGTCTATTTTCAGTAGTGTGCAATTCAAAATATGTTCTTGAACCAAAGCTCATACACAAAGTTGAAGCTACAACGTGAATTGAGATAGTTTCGCTCGCTAATTTTTCCCCGCTAATGAGTATAGCGGCTTATTAGTGAGCGAGCCTGTCTCAATGCACATTGTAACTAGTTGGAATTAGCAAACGTATGGCGTCTATTTTCAGTAGTGTGCAATTCAAAATATGTTTTTGAACCAAAGTTCATACACAAAGTTGAAGCTATAACATGAATTGAGACAGTTTCGCTCACTAATAAGCCGCAATACTCATTAGAGGCAATAAGTCTTCGACTTCACGTGCCTTGATGGAGTACTCTACGTTGTTTATTGTTACAGAAAAACCAGTGAGGGTATCCCGAGATGCTGCAAAACCTCTAAAATATGGTCGAATATTGGAAATATTTCCCAATCTTCCTGTACAGAATTAGAACATTTTTGCACCTACACAACCAAGTAAAGGAAACATAATATCCAATTCATCCTTGATGTGAGTATAATTCTCAGCCCCTTGGGATGGGTGGCATATATTCTTAACCTTAAACCTTGACATTTTCCTCAATCTAATGAGACTATTTCTTGGCAAAAGTTTCATTCCAGTATCGAGCTGTGCCAACAAAAGTATGGTAGTCTTTAAGATTCTGCAATATCGACATGAGGAAACTAACTTAGAATGAGAGAAAATTTTAATAAATAAATACATAAAGGCATCGTCAAGATAAGACTAGCATCAATTAGTTGTAAGTCTTATACTCTCTAAGTACAGCACATTCACAAAACATAATCGAACATTAATTGAAAGATAAATTTTTTGCTAATGCATAATAATTGGATAAAGAACAAAAACGGGTTTAGACCTGTTGTGCCACCACAACATCTTGAGGATCATATGTTTGAGGAGCAAAAAGTAATGCTTGTACATAAAGAAGTATTGTTTTCAATGTGAGAATTGGGCACCGTTGGTCCTTCAAAATATTCAAACAAATTTATCCGCTTTGACTGCTGATATTAGGGTGCCTTCAACATGTGACATACATACACAATAGAAAATTCTACATTAATGATCCCAATGCATATCATTTCTTCAAGTTTACAAATTAATTTGCCCTTAGCGTCTACTAAATACTCGTACTTAACCCATGGTACGTGCAATGAGTTGTTAGTTTACTTTAATCTCCCTTGACTACATAAAGACTTAAAAGGAACTAATTCCCAGAAGTGCTAAAATATTCTTATATACAATATAATTGAAACTCCTATGCATAACATTCCATAATACGCCTCATTGTATGGTCAATGAACAAATATTGGTTATATTGAACAGTCAACACTACGAGTGAACACCAATATATGTTCACTATCAACTTTATGTATTAGCTTTGGTTCAACAACATATTTTGAATTGCACACCTAAAAAATGTTGTCGAATATTGAAAATATTTCCCGAACTTCCCGTACAGAACCGGAACACTTTTGCACCTATATAACCAAGAAAAGAATAGTATTCAAAAAGCAAAGCCATCATGATGACACAATTGATGATTAATATGCTATTCAAGGGACCAATTTTTGATCTCTGACCATGGTAAAAAAAAGTGGCCGGAGTGTCCTAAAAAACCAACAAACCATCGGCCTCCTAGGGTTATCTAGCTTAACCTCTCAAAACTTGAAATCGATAAAAAACTACTTATACCAATAGCTCAACCTCGAAAATAAAATGTCATTTTGGACCGAAGGATGATACATGATCGCTTTGCTTTTTGTATACTATTCTTTACATGGTAGTGTAGGTGCAAAAGTGTACTAGTTCTATACGGGAAGATTGTGAAATATTTCCAATATTCGTCCACATTTTAGAGGTTTTGCAGAATCTCGGGATATCCTCGTGGGGTTCTTTGGAACAATAAACGACGTGGAGTACTCCAACAGTGCACGTGAAGGCGAAGACTTATTGCCCCTTAATAAGTATAGCGGCTTATTAGAGAGAAAGCCTGTCTCAATTCACGTTGTAGCTAGTTGGCAATTGGCAAACGCGTGGCGTCTATTTTCAGTAGTGTGCATTTCAAAATATGTTCTTGAACCAAAGCTCATACACAAAGTTGAAGCTACAATGTGAATTGAGACAGTTTCGCTTGCTAATGAGTATAGCGGCTTATTAGCGAGTAAGCCTGTCTCAATTCACATTGTAACTAGTTGGCAATTAGCAAACGTGTGACGTCTATTTTCAGTAGCGTGTAATTCAAAATATTTTTTTGAACCAAAGCGCATATACCAATAATTATTTACCATCAAATTAAAACTCAAATTAGGTTTAAGAATCGGGTAGAAACAAGAATTATGCAAATACTCGATTAGCTCACTCAAATTAAAATTGTCAACATCTTCTTACTTACCATCTTTCAATACAGTCAAAGAAAAATCGCTTTGTCTTACAAATTGAACAGTGAACAACTACAAACTTGTTACGCTTGTCCTACAAAAAGCAAACTTTTCATTTTCGTTCATTTTCACAAAGAATGTATTCGACCATCCATAAGAATTTAGAGTAGCACCAAGAGAGAGAGAGAGAGAGAGAGAGAGAGAGAGAGAGAGAGAGAGATGTCACCTCTTTCAATTTACAACTGTTCATGGGATTATTGGAATCGTTGTCTCCATCTGATTGATCTCTTTGAATTTTCTTATTCTTGGTCCTATTATTCAGCTGCTCCAAGTTCTTTTCACAGTGGGGATGTTGTGGTTGGTGAGGACGGTGGGAAGGATGAGGAAGATGGGGCAGAGAAGGCAGACATCGGTAAAATCGAAGGAGGAGGAGATAAAGGAGGCACATTTTGGGTTTCTAAAGATAAGAGTTATGATCTTAGGGAAAGCAAAGGGTGGAGGAGTATGGGGGAAGGCAAAAGGAGGAGAAGATAATTTTTTTTCTCCTAAAACGAGGAGTGGATAAATAGCATAAATTATTATTTTTAAAATTATATAAAATTTGAAGGCACAAAAAAGTTTTTCGTGTCCTATAAAAAGCACAATTAATCATACTTTTAAACTATAATAATTACTCTCATTAACAATGAGGCGACAAGATGGAAGTTGATATTAGCATTGGATCGTGCGTAAATTTCAATAGACACAAATAAATTCGTTCTTAGAAACTTAAAATAATACAACTCAAAATCCTAATAATGATAGAAAACTCAAGGTTTCAGAATGCCCAAATTTATCTAACAAGAAAATATTAAAATCCTAATAGATAACTTATTCTAAAATAAAAAATATATATTTTTCCTCACCATAATCCGTATTCACTTCAAACTTGCTCGAACAATACAATAATTCCAACAATAAATTCTTCATAATTGATATTTAAGTAGCTTACAATGTGTGATGTCTTGCCAATTTTGAACGAAGGTATTTTTTCTTAATTATTTTTCTTCGTAAAACTTGGCCCATATTTTGTACTACATCAAATTCGTTGTGTGACCCATATTTTGTCCTACATCAAATTCATTGTGTGACTCAATACATAGCACTCAAATTATTGAGGTTTCCATGATATTCCATTCAATCCTAAGACATAAGTGCTATGTGATGTTAGAAAGGATATCAATCCCAAATGAGTTTTGATACGGATACACACTCACATAGTGCAAGTCACGTGTACTCTTGAAGAACTCACTTCAAAGTGACTTATAAAATAATTAGTTAAAATTTCCAACACTCATACGGCCCAAAGCTTAAACTTAGCATTGGAAAAAAAGTTCACGTTGCAAGAAAACCAATTTGAAAAGCGAAGAAACCCATGATTCCCCAAAAGATAAAAAGCAGAGAAAACAAACAGAAAAGCTAAAATAAAGACAGAAACCAAATTTTGTGAGCACCCAACCACAAGCTTTTTGGTAGTGCAGTTATTTTGGATTACTCAAGGCTTATAAATGCGAATTGCCCTGTTCCAATCACACTTTAAAAAAAAAAACTTTAAAATAAAATTATAAAAAAAAAAAAAAAAAGAGAAGTAAGAGATATAGATTATAATAATTGAAGTGCATGATTGATGGATAAAATAGCATATAATCAAATGCAAATACATGTAAAATATAATAACAAGCAGTGACAAATGAAGAAGCAAATCGATTTTAAGCACCTGTAAGCTTTTGACATGTACCAGGGATTTAATACTACTACTAGTTGCCGTGTGCCCATGAATGAGATTGATCAGTGGCTATCATTGATTTAAATAATGCATACAATAATCTTCTATGAAAAACTTACCTGAAAACTCTCAATATCATAAGATGATCGATAATAATAATTTGAATTTTAGACTTCTTCCCTCGTTAAAAAGAGAAATGTCAATTGGTACCTATTTCACGTCAAATGTAATACAAAGCCTTAGAAAATCAAATGCTAGCATGTTAACATGTTAAGTAATAAATTTTTGATAAGGTGCTGATAATTATTAAAGTTAAAAATGCTGGAAGAATTTTCATGTCTATAACTGTCGATGCCAATTTGTGACTAGCTTACTTGGAAGAGCTTCCATGTGATGTGATGTGGCGAAACTTATTAAATAAGCTTGGCCAGCCGTCTCTTTAAGATCATCACAAACTAATGTCAACTAACTTTTTTAGTCGACGTCAAAGTTTAAATTCTAGGAAACATTTTTCTTATTAACTCAATAATCATACTAAACGAGAAATAGGGTTTCACACACACACTACTAAAGTGTTATGGGGTTTCGAACCTGAGACTACTAGTCTACAAATCAATGCCCTTCTTCATTAGGGTAGAGACCCCGTTGGCAAAAGCTGAAACTCTTAAACCATCATATATAGGTCATGCCATAGGTAGATAATATCAAATTTTGTAAGAATAAACTATTTTTATCATATATACTAATTACATAGGATCCAATGCAATCAATATGTCATCAATATTTGCAACAGTATATTATTCGTGAAGGAAGTTAAGATTCCAACCCAAAATCAATTGGTAATGGGGAGTAGCTGAATGGAACATTATTCTCCATTACAAGATCTCAAGTGCTTATATATTACATTATCGTCTACTAAAGCATGCATCTAGCTGTGACAACCACAGATCATGACAAAAGTACATGTCCTTTTGTTTTTGTTTATTTTTTTTCTCTTCTTCTTCTTCTTCCCAATAAGTCAAATTCTCCCTCTTATTCTCTTTATTACAGCAAATTAATTATTTTGGTGTTATACAGCACGCGCACGCATGAGATTAAAAAATACTAATAGTACATCGAGAAAGCAAAGGATGAATCAGATAAAATTGACATGGTTTGTGAGGAATCGGATGAAGTGAGAAGGAAAAGGATGAATCAGATACAAGTTATCGACTGTACTTCCATTCACCGGTTTCATATCCCGTCTTTTTCTATCTTTCTCCTCACGAGAGATATAAATAGAAAAGGTATGAAGGTGGTCCATGGAAGTTATTTTCGTCGTGGATTCAGAATGATAGTTAAGTATAAACTATATATCAGCTTTATCTGACAAAAGAACAAGCGATTTTGATAAAGCAAAAAAAACATAAAAAAAATGCCGGTAAGCTTTGCCGGTAAGCTTGTGACAAAAGAACAAGCGATTTTGGTAAAATTGTGAAAACCATGAGGAGTTAAAGTTGTAGACACACTCAACAGTTTTGCCGGTAAGCTTTAAACAGCAGCGGGGCATCATCGGACTAGCTAGCAATGTCTAATGGCCATGTGATGAATTTCCTTGAAATGGACTGGCGGCAGTCTCTTTTTATACAAGTCATTATCTCTAATTTAAATCTGTCTATTTCTTGGCTCAATTGATGATCTCAAAATAAACAAGGAGAGAAAGTGTAAGACATGGAGCCGTGTGGTAATAAAATTTCTCATCATTTCTAATTTAGTCAGGTTCCTAGTCCCCTCATCTCATTAGCTGACAAGTATTGTTTTTCTTTATTTTTTGGGTACAAGGATCGAATTAGCAACTTGAATAAAAAGTTCAATAGCAAATTAAAGCACATAATTAAAATGGGAAAGCACGATTGGATTATGGTAATATCAAATTGGGAGCACCTTTAATTCTTTTCTAGGGAGGCCGAAAGTTATCTTTACCAATGAGAATTTACAACTTTTGATTTCTATCTTATAAATTGCAGTGTGAGACAACTGACTACAAGTGTTATTTTGAATGAACTACTAGGATTTGTAACTAAAGTGGTGAAATGTGGTTATCCATACAGCCGAAGTTCCGTGTTTGAATTCTCTATTACCTATATTGCTTTTATAAAATTAAAAAAGAAATGATGAACTATTGAGCTAAAAATAATAGGTTATATATAACGTAACGTAGGATCATTAGTAAGGTGGACTTTATTTGAATATTGCAAGGTGGCTAGTTTAGAAAGATAGTCAGAAGATATATGTCATTTATCGTGTTAAACTATGATTCCGAAGCATTGATTAGAAATTTAATCACAAGTTTACAATATGAGTATAATATGTTTATCTCCTCAATCTTAAGGAGTCAAGCTTTTTTTATATATTAATGGATATAAGTAAGAACTGAAATATTATAGTTCAAGCTGCCCTAATGACTAGACAACTATGCTTATTTAGACTTTAAAAGCAATGTCAAGTGAAAAGGATTTGTAGCTCAAGTGGTTAAAAGTATTTATTTTTGCACCTAAAATTTTAGATTCGATTTTCCCTCTTCCAATATCGCTCGTATAAAAAAGAAAACAAAATCAGCAATGCCAAGCAAAATAATCAAGGCTGTCTCATATGGGACGGGTTATAAATTCCCGTTACAGAAGAAGCAACATAAAAGGTAGTCTAAAGACTCTAAACCCAAATCATTGGCAGGACCCCATTGCCCACTAAACCTAATTTTTGTCACTTTTCTTCTCCATATACGCAAATCTCACATATTAATTCCACTAACCAAAAGAATTTAAAATTCTAAATCCTACTTTACCAGAGTGCACAATCCATGTCCCCTCCTCCCCCCTTCCCCACTTTAAATACCTCAACAACTTCCCAGAAAAGAAAAGCATAATAATCAAACACAACTAAAAGTCTTAAAGGGCTTCAAATTCATGGCTGCAGGCAAGTTTGCTGCAATTGGTTGCTTTTGCAATGACCGTTGGGGTGACATGTCACCTCAGCCACACTATCCTTCGATGCCCAAGTACCCGAAGGGCACGTCTCCGGAGGCAGCAAAGAATTTGAAGGGGTCTGAGGTGAAGGCCTTGTTCTCTGTGGTTGGCATGACATGTTCCGCCTGCGCCGGATCGATTGAGAAGGCCGTCAAGCGGCTTCCTGGCATACGAGAGGCTGCCGTGGATGTGCTAAACAATACAGCCCATGTTCTCTACTATCCAAGCTTCGTAACTGTAAGTTGTTGTCTTGGAAATTCCTTTTCAATTGTTCTTTCTTTTCCTTAGGCAAAAATGTTCTCTTGTCAGCATGTCCGAGTGTGAACGATTGATTAAGTTGATCTTAACTTAAACAACATAAATATTTGTTTTACTTCTCGAAAAGTACGTGTGAAGTTTTCGTTTGATTTTCTTTCCTGCTCTTTTTAATCAACTGAAAGGCCAGTTGCTACGTTTTAATCAACATAAAGCCAAATTATTGGATAAGTAATCTTCAAAGACGAGAAATTATTGGATACTATTGAAACAATAATGGACCCAAACTATTTCGCCAAAGACTAAGTTTTGGTACATTATTATTATTATTGGATACTATTGGAGTTCACATCAAGCAGTGAACAATTAATGTGGTGAGAAACTTTAAAATCCTCTTAATTTAAATAGAACAAAAATAATACTTAAACATTACACCTTGGCATGGCAACCAGCAAAAACCCCCAGCCTGCCCAGAGCAAGTTGTGACCCTTCGTTCCAAAATCAATCATGTATTTTTGCTTACATTGGAGGAAAGAAACCCCTCTGGGATTTGATCTGGGTGCCATGGAGGCGAGGGGGATTTCCACCATCAAAACTACTTTTATTTACTTTTCCCTTTATTCCTTTTTTTTGACCAGAATTATCTTGATTTGAAAGCAATGAATAATTTCATAAATAATTAACCTGGCTTTATATATATCAGGAAGGACTAACCTCTCGGTCAATAGAATTTTTTTATTTTTTATTTTATCATTATTTATAGATAAATCTTGTTGAATATTCCAAAATGGATTCTTATTATTTTTTCAATTATTTGCATTTTAATAGACTATTGGTTTATGTATTTGTCCCTTTAAATTGAAATAGTTGTGTTTTGCATTTGTTTTTCCTTCAGAGAGGACAATTTTTGGATTACTTGAAAATTTTAACCAATAGCTTTTCTTATTTTATTGTTACCTATATAGAATTTTGTTGGACATGAACTCTAATTATAAAAGTCTTATTTGTTGATAATATAGCATAAAAATCTAATTTGACGTTTTTCATTTTTTTAGAACATCATGTACTATAAGTTAATTATGATCAACAAAGTTTATTTGTTAATATATAAGTCTAGCCCAATTAAAAAAGGCCTTGACTTGTAGACCAATGATCTCCAAATTCGAACTCCCGTACTACCTTGGTAGTGTGTATGCGTGGGAAACCTCCTCCCATTATAGTTTAGATTATCAGTTGTATTCTAAAGTCTAATCTAGAGGTTATAATTAATATATGTCATGTGCATAGAAAAATAGACGGTTGATGTTGATGTGTTACGTACAACTAATAATAAACAATCTTCGCATTAGGGCATCCTAAACCCATTTTAGTTTGTAAAGGTAATTTTCTTTAAATTAGGAGTGTGCATGGTCTGGTTTCCTTCATTTTAACCCTCGAAATGTAACGTAATAATTAAAATAGGTTTAGTTTAAACCTAAAACTAATAGCATATCCGAATTAAACATTATGTGATAGAGGTAAGACGTAGGTACATATATTATTTTTTGTTAGGTTCTTGGTTTTCTCTCAGCTGCAATAAGGACTTTAAAACTTGCAGTTTACTACTCAATAAATTTGGTGCAGATGATCACACATTCACCAACATTCATATAATGATAAAAAAAAGTTACTACAATTCATATAGGAGGAGAAAATATGTGAGACTATTGAAGATGTTGGATTTGAAGCCAAATTGATCAAAGAAGAGACAATTGACAAATCCAGACAAGTATGCAGAATAAGCATAAGTGGAATGACTTGCACCTCTTGCTCCTCCACTGTTGAATCAGCTCTGCAAGCAATTCATGGTGTACAAAGAGCTCAAGTTGCCTTAGCAACTGAAGAAGCACAAGTTCATTATGATCCAAAGATTATAAGCTACAATCAGCTATTGGAAACAGTAGAAAACACCGGTTTTGAAGCCACACTTATTAGTCTAGGGGAAGACATAAGCAAGATTGAGCTCAAAGTTGATGGCATAAAGACTGAGCAGAGCATTAGAGCAATAGCAAAATCCCTTGAAGCACTTCCTGGAGTTCAAAACTTAGAGACATTCCCTGAACTCAACAAAATTTCAATTTCTTATAAAGCAGATATTGTAGGACCAAGAACTTTCATTGAAGTCATCGAGTCATCAGGCTCGGCGCATTTTAAAGCAATGATATACCCTGAAGGAGGAAGAGACACTCTCAGAAAGGAAGAAATCAAGCAGTATTATAAATTCTTTTTGTGGAGCTTGTTTTTTACAATTCCTGTGTTTTTAACCTCCATGGTATTGATGTATGTCCCTGGAGTTAAGAAGGTGCTTGATGTTAAAATTGTGAATAAGTTGAATGTTGGTCAGATTCTGAGGTGGGAGCTGTCCACTCCAGTGCAGTTCATCATAGGCAGGAGGTTCTACATTGGATCCTACAAAGCATTGCGCCATGGTTCTGCTAATATGGATGTTTTGATCGCCTTGGGAACCAATGCAGCCTACTTCTATTCAGTGTACATAGTTTTAAGAGCTGCAATCTCTAAAGATTTCAAGGGTACAGATTTCTTTGAGACTAGCTCAATGCTTATTACATTTATCTTGCTAGGTAAGTATCTAGAGGTTTTGGCTAAAGGAAAGACATCTGAGGCCATTGCCAAGCTTATGGACTTGGCACCTGAGACAGCAACATTGCTGACTTTGGATGAGGAAGGAAATGTGGTAAACGAACAAGAAATTGATAGTAGGTTGATACAAAAGAATGATGTGATTAAAATCATTCCTGGTGCCAAAGTTGCTTGTGATGGTTCTGTTATATGGGGGCAGAGTCATGTGAATGAAAGCATGATAACAGGAGAAGCACGGCCTGTGGGGAAAAAGAAGGGTGATGCAGTCATTGGAGGCACTGTTAATGAGAATGGAGTGTTACATGTTAAGGCAACAAGGGTTGGATCAGAGAGTGCTCTTTCGCAGATTGTTCGACTTGTTGAGTCTGCACAGATGGCCAAAGCTCCTGTACAGAAGTTTGCTGATCGCATTTCCAAATACTTTGTGCCAATGGTAACCAATTTGACATGAGTGTCAGTCATATCAAACTTCTCAAATAATTTTTAAAAGTGTTTTAATTTGTATTATATTTGTGCATGCCTTTGTTAACAAATGGCTTAAGTTTTGCAGGTTATCATACTTTCATTCTCGACTTGGCTTGCCTGGTTTTTGGCAGGGAAGTTCCACAGCTACCCTCATTCTTGGATCCCATCTTCAATCGATAGTTTTGAGCTTGCGCTTCAGTTTGGGATCTCGGTCATGGTCATAGCTTGCCCTTGTGCTTTAGGCCTAGCAACTCCTACTGCCGTTATGGTTGGTACCGGAGTTGGTGCATCTCAAGGTATACTGATCAAAGGGGGGCAAGCATTAGAGAGTGCGCATAAGGTTGGCAAGGGATATTCATCTAGCACTTCTCTACTATGCAGAAAATGCAAATATTTTTTCAATTCTAGTTAGTTAGTCATTAAATTAGAGAATGCAGCCAGTAAGTCATAAATCTAATTCATTTATCTTTCAAGACTGCACATTAGCCTCCTAGCTTTAGGTTCTCATGGATCTGTAATATGAATATTATAGGTGAACTGCATAGTCTTTGACAAGACAGGGACTCTCACAGTTGGGAAGCCAGTGGTTGTTAACACAAAACTCTTAAACAATATGCTACCTCATGAATTCTATGAACTTATTGCTGCAACTGAGGTAGACATTTCACCATCACTTTTTAATGTTTAAGAAGACCTTAAGTTCTGAACAGAAGAAAAGCCTATGCTATTTAAAGTTGCTTTAAGATTTTATGTTCATTCATAGTTAATTGTGTGTAAATATATAAGGTGAACAGTGAGCACCCACTAGCCAAAGCTATTGTTGAGTATGCCAAGAAATTCAGAGAAGGTGAAGAGAATCCATCCTGGCCTGAAGCACGAAACTTTACATCCATTACTGGCCAAGGAGTAAAGGCAGTTGTTCGGGAGAAGGAAATACTCATAGGGAACAAGAGTTTAATGTTGGATTCTAACATTTCCATAGCAGTGGAGGCTGAAGAAACACTTGCAGAAGCTGAAGCTTTGGCTCAAACTGGGATTCTTATAGCTATAGACAGTCAAATGGCAGGAATTGTAGCCATATCTGATCCACTGAAACCCGGTGCTCGGGAAGTGGTTTCCATACTTAAGTCTATGGGAGTTAGAAGTATCATGGTTACAGGTGACAATTGGGGTACAGCGAATTCCATTGCCAAGGAAACTGAAATTGAAACTGTGATTGCAGAAGCCAGACCTGAACAAAAAGCTCAGAAAGTGAAGGATTTGCAGGTATGTCGTGTATTTTCAGTCTTTGATTATACTACTGCATTTAGTTTTAAAACTAAATGCAGCAGATCTTATAATTATATCATTGTTTGAACTAGCTCTTATAATTATATCTGTTTGAACTAAACTTTCAAAACTTGCTTTTCTTGTGAAAAAAAATTCTTAATTATTCTAATACAGTAAGCTTCATCTTTTTTATTCAAAGGCTTCAGGCTACATTGTGGCAATGGTAGGAGATGGGATCAACGACTCACCGGCACTTGTGGCAGCAGATGTAGGAATGGCAATTGGTGCTGGCACAGATATTGCTATTGAGGCAGCTGACATTGTGCTTATGAAGAGCAACTTAGAAGATGTGATAACAGCCATTGACCTTTCCCGGAAAACCTTTTCTCGTATTCGGTTGAACTACATATGGGCATTGGGTTATAATGTGCTCGGAATCCCAATAGCGGCAGGCGCCCTGTTTCCATCCACCAGGTTTAGATTACCACCATGGATTGCAGGAGCTGCAATGGCAGCCTCCTCTGTTAGTGTTGTTTGCTGCTCTCTGTTGTTGAAGAACTACAAGAGACCCAAGAAGTTGGATGTCCTTGAGATACAAGAAGTACGGATCGAACGACAATAGTGGTTTCGAATCAGTTGTGCATATTCATAGAGTTGGGTTTGTCTAGAAAGTTGGAAAAGCAAGTTTATTGATGAAGAAAAGGTGTGCATAGAGTGACGATGGTTTACTTCCCATGTATATTATGTTGATCTGAAGATGAATGGAATTTTTCTTGCAGAGAAAGATTCATGAATGCAGGCCTTAATCTTTGATCAACTGTTACTGCATTAACATCAACTCATAAATAACATACCCTATAGTGAGGAAGATGCTACTTTTGCTACATGCTAGCAAGAGAGGGGAAGAGGAAGAGAGTGGTGCAGCTCAACATCTGCTAAAGTAGAAATATAAGAAAGTAATATGTCCCATGTATTAACTTGATAGTGAAGTAAAACATTGAAAATGTCAAATATAAATTGACATTTCCAGTTGCAGCCAAGCTCAATGTTCCACATGAAAAGTCAATTATTCTCACAGCATTTTTTTAAAATCACATATATGGATTCTCACATCACATCTTTGAAGGCAAAGCCAACCTATCGCTGGAATCAGTCTTGTTGCTTGCCCTCTTCAACCGCTGCTCCTGGAATCTTGTTTTGGCTCTGTAGAGGATATCATGTACTTCGTAGAAGTGAGGTCTTGTTGCATTTTTAGTATTTTCAATCCACTGTAGAACTTTCGTGTGTGGATCAAGTATACGACTGCGATCCTTCTCCTCCAAAAGCTAAACACAATAAGTTATATTATGAGATTACATGTTGTCTTTTACAAATAAAGGTTTTTATTTTCTAATTTACAATCTTTTATTACAACAAAAGACTGGAGCAAGAGATCGCATACCACAAGCAATGTAAAACTCCAGAAGAAAATTATAGAGGGGCTCATCCAGGGAAACATATAGTTTCTGGCTGATCTAACATACAATCACAAGATGAAAAAATGGAGTGGAGTTTTTTCAAACTTGTAAAGTTGAATGTTTCCCCATGAAATTTATGAAGTTGGTATGGCACTGATTATCTTATTTTGGATAACCAGTTTAGCTAAGTTAAATCACATTCTTCCTGTGATGTCAGAAAACATCAAGTACCAAGGTAAAAACTGAAATAGACAACAGTATAGTTAGCACACTTAGAATACATCAAGACGCACTATTACCACTCCACAAATACTTAACCCACCAAGAGACCTGTTTACCGCTCTTCAAATAAACCATCATGAAAAGAAACAAAAAAAAAAAAGGGAAATAAATGACATCGAGAAAAAGTTCTCAATTTGCCAAACCTTAACCTGCTGGTCTATCCAAGAATAGAGCTTCATATCTCTTTTTTTTTTGTCGTAAATAGAGCGTCATATCTCGACATGTCATCTTTTACTTATTTCATGAGTAGAGTTTTGTTTACTTGACAAGTTGAAGAAAGTCCTCTCCGACCCCCACCCCTCCAATTTTTTTGAATGAAACTGATAACCCATAGAAAAGTTAACATTATTAAACATTGAATGACACATCTCTATACCTCGAGTTGCATGATTTCACAAACCAAGCTGAGATCTGCTATGGATGGTCGGAAGCCACCCAGCAAGAATTTTCCATTTCCCTTGAGCCAAATGGACTCTATTGTTGACAAAGAGGAGGATAAAAGTGTCTCAGCTTCAGCAGCTGCTTGTGGATTTGATTGAAGTCCAAGCACAGGTGCTAGTACAGTATGAAGAACATATGTCGCTGAAAGAGAAGCATCAAAGAAAAATAAATAAGGGAAGAGAAAACCACATGAAGTAATTTACAGTTCCAATGTGTCTCTTGCGATAAGAGTGACATCACAACCAGAAATCATATTGTGTCAATGGTATAATGCTCACGACGGCAAACAGATGTATGCATATGAAAATTCAATAGCCATTGCAATAATGGAATATGAAGCAGTGTGACCCCATATCTATGGCTGCAACAGGAAGGATGCATGTGATATAATACAAAGGGATTTAATAACTACAAATTATGTTTAATGAGATTTAAATTGGCAGAAGGCATATGCTCCTGCAAATTGAAAAATAACAGACTAATCTGGGTAACTTAATGAGGTATAGATACTTACTGCTACACAAGTAACCAGTAACCAAAGGCAGATGGTATGAGTATTGTTCTTATTAATAATTTTTCCCACTTATTGTGCAGATCCTTTAAAAAAATTAGAACCGATTTCCACTGACAGTGACTAGAGAATTGAGCCATTTTTTCCCTTCTGGGGCCTGAATCCAGCCAGTTATTTATCACTAGTCATTCCTACAAAATTCTTTTGAATTTATTGTACATAGGTTCTTCAAGGTATAATTTGTCTAGAAAGTATTTTATGAAATCATAAATAAGAATGCAAGGAAAACGAAAAGCATGACCAAATGCAACCAAAGACTAAAACATTTGGAGCATCATTTGGGAGACAAGTATTGAGACCTGCACCACGGCGTAAGTTAGAGTGATGCCAATCCAACACTGAGTTGATTTTAGCTCTCGCAAAAAGATCAGAAGGATACCTGAAAGCATGAAAAGAAATAGTTAGTTTTGAAATTGAAGATAAAAAATGAGCAGCTATTTGAGAATATTAACAATTTAAAATTGAAGCTGCATTAAAGCAGATACCATGATAACCAAATTTACATGGAAAATAATATATAATATGTGTACGTAGGTCCTTATTATCATGACCTCCAAAGTTTTGGACACACACGTCTTAGTTGATGACGTTGCTGTTTTCCTTCTCATGTAGTCCATTAACTTCATCTGTTCTTCTAACATATCAAGTAACGGAAGAAATCATAATTGCCAAGCTTGCATTGCTTACTTTTGTGGAAATAGTTACAAGTCTGTTCAACATAGTAGTAAGTATAACCAAAAATTTGAATTTTTTCATTTGTAATTCCTTTTCTTTGGATATTAAGAGATAATCTTAATGTTCAGTCATGAGGCCAACTTGTTTGTTCAAACTATCTAACCAAACCCATGTCATTGTTTGTTCAAGTTGGGTATTCAATACAATCCGTAAGCCTTTATGTCAAAAGAATTAACTGTGCAAAGAAGCAACAGGACTTACCAAGAATCTGCTACTCCAGGAAATGCACAAGCAAGATAGGTAAGAATTGCATGACTGCCAAAAGAAATTAATTAATTAATTAATTAATTACTTAATTAATTAAATAGAAAAAACTTATCATAGTTATTAGAGTATCGAAACACAGAATATAACTAAATTACCTTTCAAACAGATTAAATCTCCCATCAGAAATAGCAGGAACTTGTCCCATAGGGTTTATTTCTACAAGTCATATGCAAAAACAAAAAACCGACAGTCATTGAGCAGATATCATCCGGCTCATCCAACATAAATGCCTTCTCTGTTTTTTATTTCTTTTCTTTTCAGTTTCAGTAGAGTAGATGACTAGATACTTTACTACTATGCTAGGACACCAGTCATCATAAAAATTTTACTACATATCTATATACACTAATTAAACCCGATTAATTAACGACTCTTCTTATGTGATTTTTTATAGGGTTCTTCTGAAGTGATTCAGTTGTGCTGATTCGCAAGTCATGTATTTCCTACAACTCACTTGTTTTTCCCCTTTTCATCAAAGTGGCAATGGGAAACTACAAAGTAGCCTTCCCATCCCTTTTTCATCATATTGGATAATTGGGTTATGTCATATGTTGGTGGATGGTTATCATCCAATATGAATAATTCAGTTCCACACAACTGAGTCTCAGAATTTGCAACTATCCACCAACATATGACATAACCCAATTAACCAAATATGTTTTCTAACCAATTTATTATTAGTAAATGAACTTTGGCAAAACTAACCACCAATTATAAAACCCAATTCAATAGAAACTACATAAAAAAGGCATACTTTTGAATTCAGGAGATTTGTGTTGGCGTTTGACTATGTCTATTTTCACCTCCTCGAACTCTATTCCATTTGCCCTGTTATAGAAACAAACAAACAAACAAAAAACAGACATTCCAACAAATTATATGAGAAAAAGACACAACTTTACAACAACCCAGTTTTAAATTACAGAAAAAACTGACAAATTCATCAATATAATTACAAAACAAAAAATAAAACAGTGAATTTTGACAAAGAAGAGAGAAAGTAAATTACTTGAGGAAGATTAAAATTGCACGTGACGGTTGTGACAGTCGATCAACGTATACTTTCAGCTTCATTCTGTACTTTCTGTGCTGATTCTGGGTGAAGTTTTCTCTCTCTCTCTCTCCTTTCTTTTCTTCACTCTTGCTGGTAAATATGGTGATGCTATCAGTGACCGTGTAGCTTCTGACGTTTTGTGTCTGATCTTATCTGGTTCTTCGTTCCAAAAAGAAAAAGAGCCTATCTGGTTTTTTGATTTATAATTGGGAGATTCACTATTATACGAAGTTCAAAATTATAAAAAAAATTCAATATGAAATGAACTTTAAAAACATATCCAAATATCATATACAAAATATTACAAAAAGACATTTAATTTCTTTTAAATTACAAAACTGTCATTGATTTCTTAAAACAAACCCAACTCCAAAATCTCATTAAAAAAAAAGCACAAAACACTCAATAGGCATCAAAGTAATTTAATAATCAAAATTAATTTCAATAGGGTCAGCTGTCATTTTTTTGGTGTTTTTTGATTGTTTTTTGGGTTTATTTATAGAAATAAAATGGTGTAGGGTTTATTTATATTATTAATCCTAAGAATAGGTATATGATTAAATATCTCTTTATATTTTGGGTTTCGGGTATTTCGAATAAAGTCCGGCTAAAATGGGCTGGTCCGGGCCTATTTTGTGGTGGGTAGGATGAGAAAAGCCCAAGTTGACCCCACATACGCTGGTCCTCAAAACGACACCGTGCCAGATTCAAGAATATGAGCCTCGATGTGCGAAGAACTGACAGTATGGGCAGTTGACACGTGGACAGATCGAGACAATTCATTTTTATTTAAATTTTTTCATTTGATTTAATTTATTTAATTTTCTCAGCAGTGTGTGAAATAAATGTAAATGTAATTTAAAATGATGGAGCATGGTGGTGGTGGTGAGGTAGTGATTGTGGAATATTAAATTGTATGCGCAGTCTTCACGCCACTCAGAGAGAGGGCATATGCAATGCATGGAAGTCAGAGCTTTTACTAAATTAGCTGCTGGACTGACGCTCATATGCTTTTCTCTTTAGCTAAGCAATCGTTACACTGTCGGGGTGGTGTTACAGTTGACTCATTTTGTTAAGACAAGTAAATTAGTTAATGGTAAATAAAATTTGTTAATAAATGTTGAGAGTAATGGAAGGAGGAGTTTTAATTTCAATTTAGTAGAGATAAGCAATTGCTTGTTTAATTGCTTGAGTTTAAGATAAATGGGCATTATGCAAATGAGAAAAGTAACCGTTTCCTAGGCAACACCAATGTGCTCATGTCAAGAAAATGAGATTTCCCTTTAGAAAAAAGAGAAAACCAAACTGAGCAAACCGAGAGAGTGATAATAGTAAGGACAAAGGAGAAGTGAGATTTCAGAAAAGAGAGAGAAACTGAAAAAGTGAAAGCCAAGGAGCAACCATAGCTTCTTATCTCGCCACCATAAACACTGTTAAGCAATGCCACTTTGCTTTTAACTCTCTCTCTCTCTCTCTCTCTCTCTCTCCCAAGTCTCAAGTCTCTCAAACCATAAACTCAACAACCCAATTCTTTAGCTGCATTGTCATCCTCTTCCTTGTTCTGTCAGTCCTCTACCACCACAGCTTGGAAATGGCCAAAATCTGAAGCTGCTGCTTTTAGCTTCAAAGGAGGTAATTATATGTAAGCATTTTAGATTGGCAAGCTACTAGCTTTGTTAAATTCTGCCTTTTGCTCTTCTGCAGCTCTCTGCTTGCCTCTTTTTCTTTGTTATGAATTTTTCATTCGTTTGTCAAAGTTTCATAAACTCTAATTGCCCATGAGAACTTCACAGACTAAAATTTTGTTACTTGTAAGTTGTATGTATGCATGAAAAATTAAGTCATAGATTTGACCTGCATTTCAGTTTTCTGTCTTGTTTTTGTGATGAGAAGCTGAAGACTTGGACAAATTTGTGATGAATTTCTGTCATTCTTTTTTTTCGGTTTTCTTTCTTATCTAGTGTAGACATTTTTTGGGTTTTCCCTAGGGAAGGAAAATAGTGGAACCATGCACCTCACTTTTACAAGTATTTTATTTTCCAACTTATATTATAATGTTATATATTACTGCATTTTCTTGCACACCAAACAGATCTTGCAGCACCCAAATCCCAGTTATGGCTTTTTGTATTTTTGTGACCTTTGAAATGGTGAATATTCAGTGAAAAGCTCATGTGTGTTAAGCGGCCTTTTAGGATCTCATGGGGTGTTTGCTTTTTTATGTGCTCAACTTTATTTAATTTTTAGATTGGCTTGAATCTTGCACATGCTTATGCTAAAAAGTTGCTGACTTGTTTGCTTTCCCAATCTAACCCAAATGGTTTGTTCAGTTTGAAGTGTCACTTTTTGTATTTTTCAAGTTAGCAGATGTTTTGGCCAATAAAGAATTTGGAGATTGGCTTGAATCTTTATAATTTATATTTTCCACTAATAATTAAAAAAATTTAGTCCAGTAAAATATGCAGAAGAAGTTAAAAGAAGATCTTCTAGACTGTATATTAGGGTGTCATTTTTTTGCCATAGACTCTGCTCTTGGACAAGGTGAGCATTTTAGTTCCAGAAATTTAACAGTTCACAGTCTTGTTCCATGGCTTTTTCTGTGGATCCTGTTCCATGGTTTTTCTTTCGTTTCCTTTTATAAAAAAATAATTAGTTGCAGTTGGTAATATTGAATGCTGATCAATCAATATGTGGGCGTTAAAAATATTCAGTTAATGGTTTCTTTTCTTTGACAAGCATTTTGATGCATGTCCAGCTTGACTAATGTGATCTCAGTAGTCAGTATGCTCTTGCTTAAATTTTCTCTATCAAGTTTCAGCTTAGTTGTTCATCTCTCTGTTACATTTCACTGCTTTCGATTACACATATACATCAGTATCTCATTTTAATTATTCCCTTCTCTGCAGGTACCTGTAATTCTTTTCCATTTCTGCAATTACTATGAACAACCTTAAGCTCGGGGTAGACGTAGTTAGCGCTCACAACCTTTTGCCTAAAGATGGGCAAGGTTCTTCCAGTGCCTTTGTGGAGCTTTACTTTGACGGTCAGAGGTTCCGTAGCACTCTTAAAGAAAAGGATCTCAACCCTGTTTGGAATGAGAGCTTCTACTTCAACATATCTGATCCTTCCAACCTCCACTATCTTACACTTGAGGCCTATGTCTACAATAATGTCAAAGCTACCTACTCCAGGTCCTTCCTTGGAAAGATAAGCCTCACAGGGAATTCATTTGTTCCTTATTCTGATGCTGTTGTCTTGCATTACCCTTTGGAAAAGCGTGGCATATTTTCTCGTGTAAGAGGAGAGCTTGGCTTAAAGATTTATGTTACTGATGACCCATCAATTAGGTCCTCCACCCCAACCCCTGCTGTTGAATCTCTCGCAAATTCGGATCATGAACAGGCTCAAGGAGATTCAAATCCTATCATGAACTCTTTTCGAAAGGAGAAGGTTGAGACGAGACACACCTTTCATCATCTTCCTCATCCAGGTCATGATCAACAACATCAGCCTCATGCTTCTGCTGCACCAGATTCCCACTATGTACCCAAGTATGAAGCTGATCAAATGAAATCTGAACAACCACAGCCTGCAAGGCTCGTTCGCATGCACTCTGCTTCATCATCACAGCCTGTTGATTTTGCATTAAAAGAGACAAGCCCTTACCTTGGAGGCGGAAGAGTTGTTGGTGGCCGTGTTATTCACGGAGACAAGACTGCGAGCACCTATGATCTAGTAGAACGCATGTATTTTCTCTACGTAAGGGTTGTTAAGGCTCGTGAGCTTCCTGCCATGGATGTTACAGGGAGTCTTGATCCATTTGTTGAGGTAAGAATTGGAAACTACAGAGGGATTACAAAGCACTTTGAGAAGCAACAAAATCCAGTATGGAATCAGGTTTTTGCGTTCTCAAAGGATCGAATGCAGGCATCTGTGTT